>NC_051074.1:28607703-28917789 GCF_004664715.2 Peromyscus leucopus
TCACAAAGATCAGCATCTCAGCTAGACATGGTGTGTGTGTGTGTGTGTGTGTGTGTGTGTGTGTGTGTGTGTGTGTGTGTGTTCAAGAGACAAGGTTTCTCTGTGTAATAGCTCTGGCTATCCTGGAACTCACTCTGTAGACCAGGCTGGCCTCAAACTAACAGAGATCTGCCTCCCTCTGCCTCTCAGAGTGCTGGGATTAAAAGCATGCACCACCACTGCCAGGCCACACTTGTGTTTTAGTGTGTGTTCTAGGTACCCAAATTTGGATCTTCACACATGCACAATAAGTACATTACCAACTAAGCCATCTCCCCAGCCACCAGATCTTTATATTTTAGCCAGGGACTCCTCCACACTGAGGACAACTATGTACTAGCATGCATGAGTACTGAGCTTACTGTGTGCCAGCATTGCAATTTTGATTTATACTCAGTACAGCATTATATTTATATGCACAGGGAGATAGAGGAAGTACATGAATTACCCTGATTCCTCTGCTCTGTGTAAAAGAAGTAGTTCAAGACCAGTTCACTCTATCCAACTGGATACCTTAGCTAGTTAATGGAGTTTTTCATATTTATTTCTTAGTATTTTGGAAATAATTCTAGGAGAAAGAAAAATAGCTATGTTCCCTATTATGAGGGTTTCTAAAGTTTCATTTAAAGAATCAACAAAGAACTTTTATAAAATGTTTAGAAAATATGCTTAGGTCTTCTGATGGGATTGCCATTATCACAAACCATTTTCCACTGTGCTCTGCATGGCATTTGCAAATGAAGCACAGTTTCATATAGCCTGCCCCATCAACAGAATCATCTAAGGCTCTCAATTTTCTTGATTTACAACAAGAATAATCCTTTTTTCACTCTTCATCAGTCCCTCATTCTACATAGACCCTGACTTCTCAGGGAGCCTACACACATGGAGTTCTGTCTTTACAGAAGCCAAGAAGTTAGGCTGGTTCGGTTCTCCATCCTCAAGTTCTGACTCCCTATAAAACCAGGAGTGGCAAGAAGGAAAGAATGGGGGATTTTCTTCTTTCTGGTGTGGATAATGTCTATTTCAGTGAAGGGAATTTGGACTTTAGGGTAGCTTGCCTTTCAATTTGCTTCACATATGCAGAATTCTAGAAGAAATTATGAAAAACACATCTTGATTTTTGTCTCTACAAATTCGTGAATTCTTTTAACTTACTTAAATCTTTCCTTACATCTGACTGTTGAAGATAAACTACAGGACTGCCTCCTTTTAGAGTTCAGTATCTTTCATTCTATCTACATTTTTTTTTTTCAATCCAGATCAACAGCCCAGTTCTCACCTTAAATGGAATAAGGGATAGTTTATTCTAGAGACATTTTGAGACACCATGGTCCTGGAATACAGGTTTAGGTTAACTCAAATCCCATGTTCTAGCATGGGAGCAGTTACATGAAATTTTAGAAATTTACAGAACAAAGAAAATCACAAATCAAGCTAAATTTAAAATATACTTATGGATTGCATCATAGAGGTATTTATAGCAAAATGGGGAAAGTTTTTATATAAATAAAAGATGTTATCTAATGACATTCTTAGCTTTTAGGTTGGTGGAAGCTAAGTCAACAGATTCCAAAGCATTTTTATCTATTAGTCACAGGTTGTTACTTCCAGCAAAGAGGTGGTCAGTGAATGGCTATACTGGAGGCTAAAGCTAGCCCATGATAATTAGTTTATGGACTTGCAGCATTCCAACCCCTCACAATACTGTAGTTTCAGTCAGTCAGTCATTCTTTGCAGTCACAGGTTTTTTCCATGAATTCTTGTTCACATCCATAAGTTCATTTTTGATACCCATTGTTTTGCTCTATACTATTCTCCTTATTCACTTTGACGATCTTCATGGATTCAGTTATTCATCCTTGTTCACATTGACCATCTTCATGGTTTCAGATATTCCATCTGCAGGTGGCTTGGGGATCCTCTGCTAACCCTTAATTCTTGTTCAAATGTACTTATTTATATTCTTGAGAATTCTATCAATTCCTCAAATATATCTTGCCTAAAATTGAATATGGTATCCTCTTTGAACAACAACAACAAAAAGCCAAAGCAAAAATAGCTTTTGCTCCTTCTTCCATCCCTTATTATATCCTAATCCTAGGAAGTTGGCTTTATTTACCAGTGATCAAATCATCAGGCCCTATCTGTTTGCTTGTTTCTTTGTTTTTCTTACTTTAAACTCTGTTGCATTTTCTACTCTCTTCCCACTAATGTAATCCTACTTAAAATCTTATCACACACAGACACAGGAAAATATCCCCACAGGCTTTTGGCTGATCTCAGCTTCTAGTCTTTCAGGAACAAAATGAGTTATGCTCTAATAGGCACTGGCTTCATGCAGCACTGCTTCCTCCTTTGACGTCTCTAAAAACTGTCACTGTAATGTCGCCACCATTCGACCCCCACTCTCAAATAGACTGCAGATGCCTTGTTCACTTGATAAAGACCCAGCCCTAATTTTATAAGCATTCATCCATTCAACAACCCTGTTCTAGGCACTTCTGTGGGTGCCTTGACATAAGTCAGAAGGAAAATAAAGGAAAACATTCCCTGTCTTTGTGGGGTTTTCTTCCTAGTAAGAGTGATATACTTACACATTTTCTACTGTTGGCATCAAGTCAACACTTACAACTTTTGGAACACTTTGTGTTTCAGGATCTTGTGTTGGGATGGTTGACTTAGATCAACTGACTTAATTCCATACCTTCTCTATGCCTCAACTTTTTGCCTTTTTCGTGTATACATCTTCAGCATTGTTTCTATTGTAATTGCTTTAGACGCAGGCATATATAGTCTAATCATTTCATTGTTTTTACATCATCTTCAACAGTATACCAAAATACTTATTGATTGTTGATAAGTACCAAGTCCTGTACTGGAAATCAGGGATCCACATCTTGTGAGAGAGACAGCACTTTTGTCCTCATGTGGCATGTCAAATGAGAGGAAATGTCAATAAAACAGGTGCATTGAATATGTATGGTCCCTCTGTCCTCCTCAACACCATTTCTTTTCACATTGTTATCAGCTTTAGGGTCTTTTAGAAATAGTGTAAGGTTTCAGTTTCCTTGGCTGACACCAGCACTATCCCGTTCCCAACATGATAGTACCAATAGGGTAACACAAACTTCCTATACCACAAATTAAGCACCTCCCCCTTCTCCTTCAGGCTTTCTCCTTCAAGCCACCTCCTCCATTTCTATTAATGAGTGAAATACCTTTGCCCAGGTCTTTGAGTCTTTTCTTATTTCCCTAACTCCTACATCTACTCCAACCTGTTGGGACACCTGGCAGTTTGCATTGTCACAGTGTATCTAGACTGACTAATTCTCACTAAATTTTTTGTTGACAAATTCCAGATCCTCCCCGCATCAACAGAATTCATCTTATTCTTTAATGCTGATTTTCTTTCTTTCTCTCTTTTTTTTTGTAAAAACCACACTCTCTATCATTTTAATATAGTGTATAACTTACCTTGGGGCCCTTTAACCACCTACTTTCCCACAAGGAACTTAAGTTTCATCAGAATATTTGTCTTTTATGTGTCAGTGCCAGTCATAGTATAATATGTGAATAATGCATATGATGTGGGATGGTCTTTCTGTATGCTGTGAGTAAGTGTGGCTACTATTGGCTAATAAAGAAGCTGTTTTGGCCTATGGTAAGACATGATAAGAACAAGGTGGGAATTCCAAGAGAGATACAGGGAGAAGAAGGCAGAGTTAGGACAGTCGCCAGCCCACAGCTCAAAGAGCAACAAGATGCCAGCAGACTGGTAACCCCATGACCACATGGCAAAACATAGATTAATAGAAATGGGTCAAATTAAGATGTAAGAGCTATCTAGCAAGAAGCCTGAGCCATAGACCACACAGTCTGTAATTAATATAAGTCAATGTGTGCATACTTGGGATCGAGTGGCTGTGGGACATAGTAAAACTTCTGGCTACAATTGGTGCCCAGATGTTTGGCAAAAATTTCCACAGAAAACCTGAGAGCTTAAAAAGAAATCTAAAATGGAGCTAAAAGCAGTTTCCTAGTTTCTGTCTCTTATGTGGGCCACCGTACAACGATGCAGTGATACAGAGACACTGAGGCATTCAAGCTTGAACACAGCATGGAAGATTCCTGCCACAATACACAGAGGTGTCTCCAAGCCACACAGCATTCTATGTGGCAGATTTATCTTTTGCTATAAGGTTTCTGGGCAGCATGCTGCTTGATGGAGGCATAGACCTACTACTTCCCAGAGTTGAGAGTAAACATGGTTCCCAGAGCTTACAATAAACATACCTCCACCATGTTGGGAACGGGATAGAGCCAGCAGCCAAAGCAAATTTGGTCCTAGCCAGTGCAGCTTAACAATTTAAAAACTCCCCTGGTCAGAAAATGATTACAGATACACAATAAAACAGATTTAGATGGAAAAAATCTCTAAATGGTTTACAATATGTTTAAAAATATATGTAGGCTTGAGAGAGAGAAAAAAGATTTAAAAAATCCTTAAAAAAGAAATAGAATAATAAAAAATATAATAAGCCACATAAAGATGGAATATACACAGAGAGTCTGGATACTAGATATTATTATGTTATGTTTGTGATTTTTTAACTGCAGAGAGACATGTGATTGTAAAAGCTACTAAGTTAAATCAATATATATATTTCAAAGTATCTTGACTTCAAAGTTTGGGTCTAAGGATTTGTTGCTTTGGAAGAGAGGTTCTGCTTTTTTTTTTTTTTTTTTTTTTTTTTGCACAGAAGATCAGAAGCTATGGATTGCTACCAGGTTAATATGATTTGATTGAGTAAGACCCCATGAAAAATCTCCAATAAGAACAGATGGCCAAGATGATCCAATGTTTCAGAGTGCCTCAGTTGTGGTTTCCTCTGAGTTCTGCATCCAGAAAGGCTTCAAGGCTGTTGGCTGAAATGATCTAGCCACACAGACTACTCCAGTCAAGATTGACCATAATCCTAAATTTTCTTTGGGTCCCCATAAGATTACCAGTGCCCACAATCAGCAAGAAGTAGTCTGGAGAACTACAGCCACATTCTCAAAACTAAATGATGGATATTTGTCATTTATTTAGGGGAGTTGGTTATAAGTTGTTATGGAAAATGGTTTTTAAAAAAGCTGAACAAAGGAGATGAGATTCAGGGATCTCATTCTAAAAAGAAAAGGAGATATAGAAATGATAGGATAAAAGTGTAGATTATTCAATTTATTTTAATCCAAAAGACAACTAATAATCTTACCTATTTTACATTAGTATGGATTTTGGTTTATAGATATAAATTTAAAGTTAATTTTGTTATACCATACATATGTTATATATTTCTATCATTGTTTAAGGCATTATGTTTATGCAACTCATTTTAAATTATATTATATAATTAAGAAATACAGATTAATAGTTATCTATGATAGTCAAATTCATAGTCATCTTAGTTAAGTTTTCTAGGTATATATAGATATATTTCAATTAGATAGGTAATCTTCAAATACTTCAAAGACTTACAGAATATGTCATTTAATATATTTTAAGAACTTAGACTTTTCTGAACATTGAGACATGTCTGCTTCTGGTAGCACCAATCTCCTTCAGAGAGGATGATGGGCTCAATGAAATTCCATATGGAGTTTGCTTTCTTTGTGACAAAAGTTAGCCATTTTGGTAATAACTGTCCTTGCCTCAGCTGCTGACAATAAACATGTTGTCCATTCTGGATGGCTAGGACACAAGGAAAATCAACTGCTGAAACTTGACAAGACAGAATAAGATGGTCTTTCAAAATAACCTATTTTTGAAAATGGTATGTCAAATATTCTAGGCCTATAGCCAAAAATGGATGCCCCAACATTGCAGAGAAACATTGGATGACTGTCTAGGCTACCAGCTGTCTTCTGTCATTTTTTGCAATTTTTTTGGAAGTTGCTTGCTTGCACTTCCTGTTTACTCAGATAATATTATTTTCCTTTTTAGGTCTTTGATGGAGTTGAAGACTAGATGGTTATAATGATAGTTTTCCTTAGTTATGATAAAAGGTATATTAGACATAAAACTTTAGATTCATAAATATAGGATAGATCATAGAGTATTTTCTTCAATTTTGCCAAATACAAATAGACTAGATATTGTAACTGTAATTCTTGCTTGATAACTGTTTTGTTATATGTAATTTTACTATATTGAAATAAAAAGGGGGCATGCTTTTATTAGACATAAAAGGGAATGTGCTATGGGATGGTCTTTTTTGTATGCTGTGAATATGTATTGTTGCTATTGGTTAATAAAGAAGCTCTTTTGGTCTATGGTAAAGCAGAATAAGAGCCAGGCAGGAAATCCAAGAGAGATATAGGGAAGAAGAGAAGAGTCAGAACAGTTGCCAGCCCACTGCTCAAGGAGCAACAAGATACTATCAGACTAGTAATGCCATGGTCATGTGGCAACATAGATTAATAGAAATGGGTTAATTTAAGATGAAAGAGATAGCTAGCAAGAAACCTGAGCCATAGACCAAACAGGTTGTAATTAATATTAAGCCTCTGAATGATTATTTACAAGTGGATGAAGGATTTGGAACTGGTGGGAGGGACACAGAAAAGCTTCTAGCTACATGTACACTTGTTCAGTGGGTGAGCATTGTACCAATATCCTCCACTGTGCAGGCCCTTCAAGGTTTCCTGTGAGAGCTGAGCTTGCTTTACCCAGCAGAGCTGCATTAGGGGATTGCTGGACCACATGCATGGCTACACAGTGTTTGGAAGGGTCTGCACTTGACTATGCTAGTGGGAGGCCTTTTGCTCCACCCCTTGGCATTTCTTTAAAAAGCCCTTTAGAAGAGACAGAAAGGGCTGGTGGATATTGATCCAGGCTCTGCTGAGCTATCCTGTGTTTCTATCTGTCACCCTCTCCCTTCTTTCCTTCTATCTAAATATTTCTCACTTCTCCTCCCTCAAGAGTATTCTGAGGTAAAAGTGGGAGCAGGTCTCCCACAGATGTTGCCTGAACAGTTACCTGGGACTTGATGAAAGGATGGAGGGCCCTGTGGGCAGCAGTCGGGCATGTCCAGTTTTGTATTATAATGAAGACAGAGGTATTATATTTTTGGGAGTAGAAGTAAGAGGCTGAAAGATGCCCAAGTGAAAAATGAGGCTGCAGTGAATACATCTCTCTCTGTTTAGCTTTCTTTCTTTTTCTCTCTCTCTTAATTTCTGTCTATAAAAAATAAGGAGTATAGGAATATAGTGTAGGAAGAAACTTAGAGTAAGGTAGAATATAGAAATATCAGGTTAGGAATATAATTTAAGGGGAAAATGGGATAAGATAAGCAACAAGACAGAGAAACTATATCCTTGATTTTCCAACTATGGGGCTATGAACACAAAATCCTGGAGAAGAATCAGAAAAATCTATCAAAGATGAGAAGAAGATTCCTACAGAAGCTTTTTGCCTGAAGACAGCTTAAAATCAAGCCCTTAGAAGCAGGAGGGAATTTTCCCTGAGGCAGTTGTGGACAAAACATTTTGCTCTGCTGGCAAACAACATTCCCACACAGTGCAATCAAAATTAGTTTCTGTTTGGCCATGAAGCCAAAGAGAACAAAGGTCTTAGGAAAATCTTAGTACTCTCTCTCTAAAAAACTAAAAGCTTTTCAGACCTTTGCTTTCTCCGGTTTTTCTTTCTGTCTGTAGGAGCAAAAAATTTAACTCACCTGGAAGAAACATCTATCAGTATAGGAAAGTCACTTGTAATTGCTCTAAGAAAAAACAAAAAACCTCTTGGAACAGGGCAAGTCTTCTCTGCTAGTCCTTTCTCTCCTTCCAGCCAGTATTAGAAAAACAGCCCCTGCAGCTAGAGCCTAGCTATAAACGCTTGGGAGAGTGCAGGCAGAGCATGGGAGAGCCAGGATGGAGGAGGTGCAGGGCCTGGGGAAAACTGCTGGCATAAAAATCAGGGTAAATTTGGCCATACAAACAAAGCTGGTGGGAAAAGCAACAGTCACCTGACTGCCTGCAAGATCCAAGTTGGTAGGTAGGGCTGTGCAGCCTCCAAAGCTAACAAAAAAAAAATCTCTCTGAAAAAGCTCTCCTTTCTATCAGGGAAAAGACCTTTCTGAAAAAGCTTTTAATCCAAAAACTTTCATTTTCTTTCACTGACCAGGAAAGGCAGAGGAGCATGCCCCAATGAGATTTTTGCTTCTGGCACCAAAGCACAAAGGTGGATAGACATGCCCCACTTCAGGAACACTGAAGGAAAAATAGCTATCCATGCCAGCTCAGGGAGAACAGAAACCTCCCAATGGTGAAAAAGCTCACTTGATCTTGATTTTCAGTAAAAAAAAAAAAAAAAAAAAAAAAAAAAAAAAAAAAAAAAAAAAAAACAAATAAAACCTATGAACAGAAGTTTTCTGCTGGACCCCGAAAGGCAACCTGGGAAATGTAGTTAGAAAAGCAGCTTAAGAAAGGATAAATAGGTAGATCACTGAATCTACACTGAAGAAAAAGGGGAAGATGTAAAAATGACAAAATGTAGACTACTGAATGTATTATGAAAAGAAAAAAGAGAATACGGATATGATAAAATAAAAAGGGAGATTATAGAATCTACTTTTAAAAAGGAACTACTTGTTTTAAATAAGATAAGTAATGAAAATTTTTTGGTCTGAGTTTATGAGATGTTACTGGACTGGGCATTGTTAATATATATAATGGAGTTTTTATCTGGATCTCTCAAATGTTAATGAACTAGACATTGTTAATGTAATCTTGACTGTGTATGTTGTATATACTTATTGGATATAATTTTTCTTGTATTAGTTATAAGCTTTTTTAAACTTTAGACAAAAAGAGAGGAAATGTGGTATTTTATTCTCCCAAATATTGTGCATGCTAATAAACTTATGATAAAGTAATAGCATGATGTGATAGAGAAAGGCAGTATGGGAAATGTATTTTTTCAGCTTAAAATGGTGACACTGCCCCCAAACTCTGTTTTGTTTTTTTTTCCCCCATCTCAGAATGTAGTTTCTTTTCTAAGTGATGTTAGACAGCTTAGCCTTACCTCTTGAGAACTAGGTTCAGGCAAACAACTTTCCTCTAAGGAGATAATTAAAGTGCTCATACTGTTTGTCAACAAGCTACTTTGAAATATTTTAGAAAACAAGGGAAAATGGCCCTTACACTGGGAAACTGCTTTGAGTGTGGGGGAAAAAACAAAACAAAAAACTTGAGATTGAGTTGTGCTTAAGATAGAAGAGGGAAACACTGGTATCATTAAAGGAACTCATGGTAATCTTAAAAAGCACCTTTAAAAATTAGGAAGAGGGAATTTTACCCGTTTTACACCCAGTTAAGTTTATGAGCCACTGATAAATTAGGCTCTGACTTCAAACTCCCAAGAAATGTTTCAGAATGATATCAAAGCTGACTATAAACTCTGAATGTTAGAAATGATTTGCAAACTTTCTATCTTGTTAATAGTTCATTTAAGAAACCTCTTCTAATTGTTTGCTAATAGAGTTTGACTTTGAATATAAGTTAATTCTGGTAAGAGATTCTTTCTAAATATTTGCTAACAGAGTTTTCTCTTGTTTTTTTTTTTGTTTGTTTGTTTGTTTTTGTTTTGTTTTTGTTTTTTTGAGACAGAGTTTCTCTGCGTAGCTTTGTACCTTTCCTGGAGCTCACTTGGTAGCCCAGGCTGGCCTCGAACTCATAGAGATCCACCTGGCTCTGCCTCCTGAGTGCTGGGATTAAAGGCGTGCACCACCACCGCCCGGCTAGAGTTTCCTCTTGAATAGTTTGGTAAATAGTTCTTCTAAGAAATCTCTGCTAGATAAGTGCTAAAGTCAATAAAATAGTCCTATAGAGATTCCTTTTGAATATAATGGTTATAAAATATTTCTACAGAGATTCCTTTTGAATATAAAGTCTGTAAAGTAGTTCTATAGTTTCCTTTTGAATGTGAATTGGTAAAAAGTATAAATAAATATATGTTGAATGTGGGTTTGTGAAGGGTATAAATGTTGAATGTAAGTCTGTGTAAAGTATAAATGTTGAATGTAAGTTTCTAAAACATGCAAATGTTAAGTGTATGTTCATACTAGGATTGCTTTTATTACTCCTTGATATTTGTCTAGACAAATTAGGTAACATAAATTTTTAAAGCATTATCTTTTATCTTCAGAAATATTTGAACACTTTTTATGATAGTGCAAAATATAATTAATGAAGGTGTCATAATTAGGGGAGCTTTTCTGTCTTCTTTCTAAAAGTTTCCACTCCTGTTTATGTTTAGAAAGGGGTAGGACTCCCACAAAGGGATAAGCCTCCCACAATCGAGTTTGTAAGGGTTTCTTTATAATTAGCATGGTTTTTGTTTACTTGAGTGGATACTTTGAAGTTTTTTGAAATGACTGTTTTCTCCTGGGAATCAAAATAGTCTCTTGAAGTTTTATTGAACATCTGTTAGAAGAGAGTTTTGATCCAGGAAAAGGGCTTGGTGCATCTACGACTGTTGTAATCACCTTAAAACCATTTCAAGAAAGATATTCCATCTTTATTATCCTCCACTCCTTTACTGTGAGGTGTAGTGGCTATGGAGATTGTTGTGAATGTTTGCAAGCTTAGTAGGGACCTGGGCCAGAGCTGAGTTAGGCTATGTACCACCTCCTGCCAGAGGCTGGTAGACAAAGACAGACAACTTTCTTCTTGATAGCTTCCAACCTAACCCATAGTATGCTTGATGGAAAGTATATCTCTATGAAGGGTAAGGAATATCAATCAAGGAGAATGACCTAAGACAGGCACAGCCTTCCCCCACCTCAAAAGTACCCTGGGGTAAAAGTGGGAGTGGGTCTCCCACACTCCATAGCTTCCTGAGTTTTGTTTGTTTCCTAGAACTCCTACAATCATCTCAACAAGTCTCCAAAGGAATCCTCCTACACTGACAGTCAATCAAGCTCAGAAACCTTCAATGGTTCCCCTTTCCCCCTGAATAAAAGTCAGCCTATCAGATATTTGAAAAGTTTGCCACTTTGTCATGAACACCCTCTCATTAACACTCATCTCTCTTCTGTTGCTCTCCCTATCACATTGCACCAGTATGGTGGCTTCTGTGCCCTTCGTCTAAGTTATCAGGCATTTTTCTGCACAAGAATTTTTGCTTTGCCCTCTTCTTCTTCTTAAACTGCTTTTCTTGAGAGTGTAAAAGAAAATAGTAAACCTCTTCCCTCCTTCAATCTGTCTTCAAAATTTGCATCATTGTGTTCTTTAATTCACTGCTCTTTTTTCTCTTTCTGAAAAAAAAATAGACAATATAACATTTGACATGAATGTGTTATTTTAATTTACTTTGGATGATTTTTAACCAACTATCTGTTCTTAATAAACTTGGATTTCATCAGGATTATTGTCATTTATGCCAGTGTCACGTAAAATACAATGGGTGTGCCATAAATACTTTGTTAGGTGTATGATCATGAAGCCAACACAAATAAATACATTTTGAGTTACATGTTTGTTTTTAAGTAAGGGACTTACCATGTAGCCATGACTGTCCTAGAACTTATTTTGTAGACCAGGCTTGCCTCACAAGTGTTGTGATTAAGAACATGTGTCATCTTCCTGGCCTAAAATTCCATGTTTGATCATTGATTTGGGAAACAAAGAAAGAACATAACTATCAGGCATATTGTAATTAGCATTTTAAAGAGTGTCCGGTTTTTGAGAAGATATATAAGACAAAATGGAAAGGATGGGTTTTGGAAATTCAGGTGATAAAGACAGATAACGTTGGTTATGAAAAGCTTCATGTTTTTAATAGCAGAAGAAAAATACAGGCAGGCTAGAGAATAGCATGGTGGTAAGAGACCAACATGAAATTCATCTGGAAGAGCAAGCAAGGCAAAAGGCATTTGCATCTCATTAAAAGATGAAGAGGAATAATTACAGAACCTTAAGAAGAGGAGTGACTAAATTCAGTTTTTATTTGTAAAGGTCACTGACTAATACAGGTAGAGTAGACTGTAAGGCAGCAGAAAGACAGCTAAAAGACAGGACAAGGATCTGAGTCCTTTAACATAATTAGTTTAACAGACTCAATAGGCACCAAGAGGAAAGTTTATCATGTACCACATTGTGGTTTTCAAAAGACTTTTACATTATTATTTGAATTGAAAGAAAAGCCCTATAGAACTGTTTGATTCTGACCCTTGTTCATTCTACTCTGAAGGGAGCTATACTTTAGTTAGGAAGACACATTCAAGGAATTAGATTAAAAGGCACATAGTAGCTTGAACTTCTTCTAAATCATCAACCACAGTACTGAGGAAGAAATTGAAACCCCAGAATAAAATCTTAATACTTGTCTAGTTATAAACAATGATGCTGTGTAGAGGGTAAGGTGCTGTGGGTTATTCTGTATGCTGTGAATGTGCTGCTCTGAATGGTTGATAAATAAAATGCTGATTTGCCAGTAGCCAGACAGGATGTATGGGTGGGATAAACAGACAAAGAGAATTCTGGGAAGAGGAAGACTGAGTCAGGAGATGCCAGCCTGCAGTCCAGGCAGCAGCATGTAATGACACACAGGTAAAGCCATGGAACATATAGAGACATATAGATTAACAGAAATGGGTTAGTTTACATGTAATAATTAGTCAATAGTAAGCTTATGCTAATGGTTGAGGAGTTTTAAATAATATAAGCCTCTACTTGGGACTGGCATGTGAGAGAGATTTGTCCTGACTGTGGGCCACACAGGACACAGGACAACTTTCAGCTACAATAAGACTCTCAGAACAGTAGTGATAACCATAATGCCAAGTCTAAACAGGATTAAAGTAGCTGCTAGCAACTATAGATTTATAGGGTACAATTAGAATCACTGGTACTGATCAGTTCAACCCCAAGATATCTCTATCCATTTGCTTTTCTCCTTCATCACTTCCACTAGCCAACCTTGGCACTATATCATCTCTCCCTAAAACAAATGCAGCCATCTGTGAGTTGGCTTCTGTTTTCATGCTTCTTCTATATATATAGTTTTGAAATATCCCATGGACATTCCAGTACTCTGTGAAATGGAAGTGTGAAGAAAAAGTTGCAATGGAAAGGGTCAATTGTGCTTGTAATACCTTACATTTTTTTAAATTTACTCAAACACATTATCATATAAACAAATTTTTCTTATGAAAGGATTCCCATAAGTAAGGAACATTCAGACAAAGGTTTATAATTTCATAGCAAGTCCAAATATGGGGAGGAAATGGATCTCTTCCATGTGCCAAGTACCCACTAAACATATGCATTTCCACAAAATATGGCCTTTTCTTACCACAGTTTGAAGTCACTGCTCTTTCCATATTGCTACCTGAGAAAACCAGTCAATTATGTTTCCATTTATTGTTCTTTTAGGCATGAGAGAGAGGAAGATGCCTCAAATCAATAAGCTTAAATAGTTTCCTATTCCATTGCCTGAAGATTCCTTCCTGTTATCTTCTGATTTGAACTCAGGTGCCGAAGAGGTTTTTGTTTGTTTGTTTGTTTGTTTTTTGAGCTTAATCTTATGATCAGTTGGTTAGATAGCCTGGTATTCTTGTTTAAATGTTTTGCATCTGGGCATGCTTCTACTGGCTCTTGGACTTAATATATATAACAAAGTCTTTTAACCAGTTACTTTGTCATAGGACTTTTTAATATTTGAGATTCAGTTTCAGAATTGGTCATATGGTTGTGTTGATGATAAGCATTGGTCTGCAATGCTGTGTTCTACAAAATATATCAATCACTAAAGTCACTCAGTTATGTTTGGCACCACTGATATCACAGATGTCAGTCTATTTTCTGTTTCTATAATAAAATGCCTAAGGCTGGGTAATTGATAGGAACAGAGATTTATTTAGTTGTCATAGCACCTGCATCTGGTGAGGGTCTTCTTCACAGAAAGTATCACATGTTAGAATGTGTACTACCTGTTGCCAGTGGGTACCCAACCTTCTAATCCTAATTATTACCCACAGGCCTTACCTCAATATACTACAAGCAAGTGAGTGTAGATTTTAAGTTTCCAAGATATGAACTTTTGAGGGAAATCAACAGGGACAAAATTGTCTGTTTTCTACAAGGGTTCAATGGTAAAGAATCACATTTACCTTTGTGTTTATCAAGTCATATCCATATTACCTTTCTGGAAAAAAAGTGTCAAGAACACCACCGCATTCTCTTGGTTACTCTGCTAATAAGCAATATATTTCATTTTCAATCTGGTGACTGAAACCTCCAGTTAGGTAGCTCCGTCTCCTAAATGTCTTATGCAAATGACTTTCTCTATAATCCTAATGTAAATTACACCTCGATTTTCTTTCACTTAACCAGTTTTCAATAAGAAGCCCCCCTTTGAACTTCACTATAGAAAATATTAAAACCCTAAACCATTCCTTTTCATAATGAGCTATCTGATGTATCTCATAACGTTGCTGTGCTGGGCTAACTGCAGTGGCTGTGTTGGTTCCTAAATTATGGGTTTCTCTCTCTTTCTGTCATTCATCATTACCCTTTGTCACCTTATTTGTTCTGGCCAATTTAACTCATTGATGTCCATTGTAAAGGCTACAACACAGCCAGTAATTTGGAGACTTACACAAGTTACACTGACATGGATTAACTGATTTCACTGTCAACTCTATCTTTGAGTGTGTAAGTTACAACCTATTTATTCTGAGCATGGCCACAAAGAAAGGAACACTGAAGGAATTAACAAAAGAGAAAATGAGCACACAAACACACACTTTGTAAATGTGCTGGCAGTCTGGAAAGGCTTTATCTTGTTTAAAAGACTGAATTTTGGCTGGGTGGCAGAGAATTTTGACTCAGGAAACAGAGGCAGGCAGATCTCTGTGAGTTCAAGGCCAGCTTGGTCTCCAAAGCGAGTTCCAGGGAAGGCACAAAGCTACACAGAGAAACCCTGTCTCAAAAAACAAAAAACAAAACAAAACAAAATTGCCCCCATGTGAAACCCCTGTTCCATCATAATGTTTTGAACACCTATAAGGAAGGTTTCTTGTCCCCAGATGCATAATTTCATCATCCATAGGTGATGAAATGCAATTTAAAAGGAGTGCCCAGATAGAGGCTTCGCTTTAGCTGACATTACTAGATAAATCACAAACCTGGGCTTGGGAAGCTGATATTAAACTGTTTTGGTATTAGTCACTTTCTCGAGATATAATTGTTCTCCTTAAATCTTGCCCTTTTGTGAAAAAATTATAGGATTTCCTTAACAAATCTTAATTGTATCCTACTGACCACAGCTTTTATTTAGTGTCAAGAGTTCATATTTTTGCCAGATTTATGGAAATACTAATAAGCTTAAGATAATCTGTCTTGAAGCTAACAATGTCACCTTGCCTGCACTTTTTGGGAATTATAGTGGAGAGTGATATTAGACAGAAATTAAAGAAAATATTTATTCTATGGATTATCCACTTAAATATTTGTTTTAAATATGCAATAGAGTCCAGTATTAAAAATTATATGTTCAGAAACTACAAATGGAAGCACTTCATAATTTGGAGAATACACCTTTGTTTTTCAAAATTTTAGATCTTTTTAAGTTTTTATGAATCTGCACATGACAGAAGTTCTGCTGGTCCACAGTGTGGCTGCTATGCCCACTTTATGTGGTTCTGTCACAGCTGGTACCCTTGAGGTGAGCAAAGAGTAACTCAGATGTGTTGAAAGGAATTTGGCGAGCCTAAGGCTTAATAGGATTCCAAAAACCTGTTCATTTAATCACCAGTATACTGCATCAAAGTGACTATATTGCCACTGTCAATAATTACCAACTATAACATAGGTAGGCTCTTTGGATGACACTTTTCATTCCAATACCAGTTATAATATTGAACACATACTTGTTACTCAAAGTATTAATGAGCCAAACTGTACTAAATAGATGAAACACCCTTTGGAGAAAATGTGCAACTTTTATATAAAATCCTGGGAATTGATAATGTGGAGAAATTTATTTTATATGTACTTATGGAATGATTGTTTTTATCATCCTGGTACAGTTTTAAGTGCAGGAGACACTAATGAATAAATCATATTTTTTTTTAAAAAAAAAAGCATATCACAAAACTTACATTCTAATTGGGAAGACAAAATGGAAGTGTCTGCTGACATTTCAGTTCTGCATAATTAGGAAGATTATGGTTCCTGAGACTGCCTTATTCAATAATCACCCATCTAGGAATGTGTTTATTGTTTCTACTTCTATGTCCTAAATATGCTTAGCTAAAAAGACATAGCTCTTCCCCTCAGAAAGTTCCCAGGCTGTTAAGAGAGCAGTCATTACACACAAAGCGCAGAAATGACTGTAGCAAAGTATTTCGTCTGTCAGTAATGAAGCTTTACAGGTACTGCAGAAGAAATCACAAGAAATTAGGGGAGGTTAAAAAGAGTTTTGGGAAAAGTCATGCAGAGTTACAGGAGAGAGAGTAAGGGGTCTCTCAATAAAGGAAATGCCTGACAGTGTAAAGCAGAGTCTTAAGACAACTTGATGGCCTATGGCCACAGATGGGTTATAAAAGAATCAAGAGGAAACTGACAGCCAAGCAGGCTCAACTCCTGATCTACTTACAATCTGGGCTGACCCAAGGCAAATTACTTTACTTCTCTAAAACTCAGCTCCATCAGCTATAAAAAGCAATATTCTATCTGCTCAAAGGATGATTATGATTAAATAAAATGTAATGACCCCGGGTTCTAGCATAGTGATGTGCTAAATTTGGCAATTGCTCAAAAATACCCACTGAATTATCTTTCCTTCATAATGGGAGGTAAATCACTGATGTCATAGCAATATCCGACTTTAAGGTAAGAAAGTTTAGAAGAAAGCAATACTTGGGAGATAGTTTAAGTGAAAGAAAATGAATGTTTTATGTGAGAGTCAAGATGGAGAGGAAGAAAGGTGGAGATGGCAGACACCCAGATGGCAGACTGGCAGGACACACTGGTAACTAAACTGGAAAAAAAGAGAGAGAGAAAAAGATCTCAAAGTTGGTTGACTACAATTTTAAATTGAAGGTACAAAGTACACATTGTAGGTAGACATATATTATGAGATCAGTCTAGAGAAGATGTTTTGAGGTACTTGTGGGCCACATTCATGGCTTTGATATCAACAAAGCCAAGAGATACTTAGATCATAATGAAAGATCTTTATAAGCATTGGGTAAAATTAAAAGTTAAAGGCATGGAGACTATCTTCTAGGGAAAAAGAAACTCAATGTTTCATCTATTTCCAAATTCTCAGACTACTGAGGTTATTAATCATAGTCATAGGTAATTTTGTGCTTGCTCTGTGACCTTGTTGGGTACATTAGACGCTGGAAGCATTTCATGAGGTGGCATCAAAGTCTGAATCTTTATTTTTTCCCAAACTCTTACAAGAGTTATTACAAGATTGTTGGAGTAGGAAGTAATTAGCTCATGAGAGCAGAGTCCTCATAAAAGAGGCATCCCAGTTCTCTCTTAATTTTCCCATCATGTGAGAACACAGCAAGAAGTCAGCATCTGTTAGAAAGCAAGCCTTCACCAGACACCGTCCGTGAGTGTCAGTGTTTCAATGTTCAATCCCTAGAACTATCAGACCAAAATCTCTGCCCTCTAGACAGACAGTTGCATTTTGTTATAGCAGCTGGCACAAACTAACACAGATTGGCTTCTGGCTAGATGGAAGCTTGGAGTTTCCTACACTCACATCACTGCCACACCACTGCTTCCAGGAGACATGCTAATGTGTCTCAGTGGGATTTAAGAATATTTTGACAGAAAATGGAAAATAACATGTGAGTTGGATAGCTCTCTTGTCTTCAGGATGCTAGCATTGCTGCACCACAGAGTAGATTGTACTTCCCATGGCCCCTTTCCCTGTGAAAGGAACAATTCCCTCCTCTCGTCCTGCTGATTAACAGATGGCAGCCTCTGGAAAAAAGTGTACAGAGTAAGATGGTCTAGACTGATAGTGAAGGCTCCTTCCTAACTCAGATCTGAGCTACCCCACATAAATCATATCAAAAAAGTCTATATGCGCTCATACTGGAATTGGGCTAAATAAATGTTTTTACTGGCTTTCACATACTTTCATATACTTTGCTGGCTTTCTGATACTGATACTTAAGCAAACGATAACTCCCTGAGTGCCACCAAACTCTCCCTGGGTGTGGCACTCAGCAACAATAATACATGCTTTGAATTACATCTTCCTTTGTAGACACTAGTTGAAGAAACAAATGAGACTGATCTGATAAAACAAAAAACCACTCCTAGGGTTATGGCCAGATACCAAGCAGCATCCTCATTCCCCAGTTGAATTATGACTTCTCTGAACATTAAAGCAATCTAAATGGTCCACTTAGATCTTCACATGTAAAATGTTAATGGTGGACTGGAGAGATGGCTCAGTGGTTAAGAGCACTGGCTGCTCTTCCAGAGGTCTTTCAACCACATGGTGGCTCACAACCAGCTCTAGTGGAATCTGAGGCCCTCTTTTGGCATAAAGACACACATGCAGATAGAGCACTCATACAAAAGATAAATAAATAAGTCTGTAAAAAAATGTCAGTGGCTATTACTTCCTCTTTGTATACATGAAAGATATATACAGTGAGACATCATGACATCATTCCCCAAGGTCAAGGTGGAATTAGTTTAAGGGAAAGCCACAACTGTCAGTGCTATAATCAAATTGTTACTTTGGACTATGTCAATTACAGCAGCTTCTGCAGGTTCATGTCACAAATCATTAGCCTCATCAAACTGTACCTGACAAAAACAGAAGGCCATTTGCTTGTATTCTTAGTTCTTTTTACACTACCCTTAGGATGGTAAATGGGAATCTTCATCAACATTCAGAATTTGGAAGCATATATTGTTCTCAATAACTAACAATTACAGATAACTGAGCATGAAAAATGGTAAACACTTCAGTGTCTACCTGTTTTCTAGAGTTAGATTGAACTCCAACAATAAATAACCTAAAGTTACAGGTCAAGTTGTCCATCTGTATCCAAAGCAGACAATCAAATATTATTTGTTCTTATCCCTCATCTTTCAAAGCTTCTTGCTAGTCTATTATCTTCTGTTTAACTAATATTATCAAATAACTGAAAAAAAAACCCACAAGGCCCAAAGTTTTAGTCTAATCCATTTAATGAATGAACACAATTCTCAAGTTGTAAGACAAAAAAAAGTTTGTGTGTGTGTGTGTGTGTGTGTGTGTGTGTGTACATGTGTACACCATCTTGGAATTTTGTCATTATTTCCAATATAACAAATCAACCTAAATCTAAGAGTCCACCAGCTGGTAACTGGATAAGGGACAGATGTGCCCATATGCACACATACACACACACACACACACACACACACACACACACACACACACACACTCAAACATAGCCACATAAGCATGCACACACAGAAGATACTGTTTGCAGCACCATAAGGATACTATAGAAGAATATATAGACATATATATGTGTATGTATATATATATAATATATATAATCCTATTCTGAATTAAGTTTCTCATTACCTCTCAGTCAAATGGATAGAAATAACAGTCAGAGCTATTTTTCAACATTTCTGAATGTGAGCATATATTAACCAGTGGTCTGCATGCCTTAACTGTGTTACCTTATTAAACATAGGTTATTGTTGATGTTATCTCCATTTAACAAAGCAGAAACTTGGATGCACAGGATGGAGCTACACTGAGAGACCCTCTCTTGAAAAAAACAAAATGAAAGCAAAAACAAAAAAAGAACCAAAAAATAAAACTTAAAAACTACATTAAGATGATTATTATACATTGCTAGGAAATGCCATGGAGTTCATTTAGTTTTACCCTACTGAAAATTCTTATTGTTTACTTAAAAGATAATCAGTAGGACAGCTTTTTATGAGTTTAAGTAGTTATCAGAATTTGGGGAGCTGAAATAATAGGGAATAATTTATCCTGTGGAATCTAATAATACCACCCGTAGAGCATGCTGCTGCAGTTTGCACCAAAGGTTGTAAACATTTTGGTCAGGATTCTTTTATATTTAAAAAATGAAGATTCTAAAATGTAGTCATTTCTCTAGGTTATATCCATAGCTGTGCAACACATTAACTATTGAAATTGAAAAGTTTTTAAACACAAAAATACAAAAACACACATCCCATTGGCTGTCAGAACCATTATATGATCATGCAGCTCTGGAAAATTCCACTGCAAACACACAAAAGAGAATAAAGGTAAGGGGAAACATAAAATTTGAGGATCGTGATGAAGACAGTTTACACTAAGGACACTTTGAAGACTGCTTGTCGGAAAGTCATGGCTACCCTATGACCATGAAACAATTTTAACACGCAGAGGTTAGAGGAGGTTGGCACTATGAAGTGACCAACTGAAGTTGACACTCTTATTTTTGTTTTATTACTAATTAAATTTATTCATTTTTATTTTACATCCTGACTGTAGTTTACCCCTCCCTCCTCTCCTCCTATTCCCGCCTCCCACCTCCCTCCCCCATCTACTTCTCCTCAGTTTCCATTCAGAAAGAGGCAGGCCTCCCATGGGTATCAACAAAGCATGCCATATCAAGTTGGAGTTAGAACTAAACTCCTCTTCTTAAGACTGAGCACAACAATCCAGTATGAGGACTAGGTTCCCAAAAGCCAGCCAAAGCTTTAGGGACAGCCCCTGCTCTCATTGCCAGGAGTTCCACAGGCAGACCAAGCTACAGAAGGGTCACCAATATATAGAATATCTAGATGGGTCCCATGCAGGTTCCCTGGATGTAGGTCCAGACTCTGAGTTCCTATGAGCCCAGGTTAGCTGTTTCTGTGGGTTCCCTTGTGATGTCTTTGACTCCCCTGGCTCATATAATCCTTCCTTCCCTTCTTCAGCAGGATTCCTCAGGCTCTGCCCAATGCTTGGCTGTGGGTCTCTGCATTTGTTTCTATCAGTTATAGCATGAAGGCTCTCTCATGGCAATTGCGGTAGTCACCAATCTGTAAGTATAGTAGAATATTGTTAGGCATCATTATGTTGACTTTCTTTTTCTCCAATCATGTTTGGTTCTATCCTACATCTTTGGGCCTGGCACTCCATGTAGTGTCAAGAGTGAGCTCACTCTCATAGTTTGGGTCTGAGGCTGGACCAGTCATTGGATGGCCACCCCCACAATATCCATGCCACCCTGTCCCCCCAATTCTATAAGCAGAACAGACTGTAAGTCAAAGGTTTTGTGGCTGGGCCAGCATTTCAATCCCTCCACTGGAAGTCCTGCTAGGTCACAGAAGATAGGCAGTTCAGGCTACATATCCACCATTGCTAGGCAATCTTAGCTGGGGGTCATCCTTGCAGATTTGTGGGAGTTTCCCTTGCACCAGATTTCTACTTGAGCCCAAAATGCCCCCCTTTCCAGTCATCTTTTTCAGTACTCTTACTTATTGGTGACTAGTTATAATTCCTTCCTTTTGGAATGGAGATGAGTATTCTATGCTTGCATAGTCTACCATTTATTTGGGTATTTTAACATGCTTCTGTTATTGTTGTTGCTGAGACAGTCTCCTAGCTGAGAGTGAAGTTAATTCTTTTAGATTCTTCTGCCTTTAACTCCTGAGTGCTGGGATTATAAACCTGCAACATCATGCCTGGCCTTTGCAATACTTTTATTAATTCTTTTAGTTAACATACAGACTAACATCTTCTTTTGACATTTTACAGTACAGTTCTGGAGAGAACAAAACATCTGATTCCACAGGCTCACAGCCATAGGGAGGTTTAACTATGAGTGAATTATACTCTGAGTCTCACTCACAGAACATTTAGAAGAAACTTGGAACTTTTTGAAGTTGTTGCCGGAGCTACTTAAGGTTTAAAGGGCCAATGAATATTTTGACATGTATGTTAGAATGGCTTAAATTTATAAAATGGGAGAATGCTATGGATTGTCCATTCTAAAATTCAGGTATTTGTAATTTGGCCATATTAAGAAATGAAGCCTTTAAGGAGCAATTAAAACACTGGAACAGGCCATCTGTGTTAATAAAATTGAGCGTTTAAAAATGACTCAAACAAGCCGGGTGGTGGTGGCGCACACCTTTAATCCCAGCACTCGGGAGGCAGAGGCAGGCGGATCTCTGTGAGTTCGAGGCCAGCCTGGGCTACCAAATGAGTTCCAGGAAAGGCGCAAAGTTACACAGAGAAACCCTGTCTCGGAAAAAAAAAAAAAAAATGACTCAAACAGTGTGTAGCTTACTTGTCCTTCTGTGTTCCATCATAGGAAGACATAGCAAGAGGAAATAACTTCACTATGCTTAGTGCCAGCACCTTGAACTGGACTTCCCAATACATAGATCCTGCTTGTTTATTTTATTTAATTTTACTTTTATAAATTGCCCACTTCTGGGCATTTCATTATAGTAACACAAAACTTATCAAATGGATTGATTTAGAAATGTTAAAAAGTAGGAGTTGGAGCCGGGCGGTGGTGGCGCACGCCTTTAATCCCAGGACTCGGGAGGCAGAGGCAGGCGGATCTCTGTGAGTTCAAGGCCAGCCTGGACTACCAAGTGAGTCCCAGGAAAGGCACAAAGCTACACATAGAAACCCTGTCTCGAAAAACCAAAAAAAAAAAAAAAAAAAAAAAAAAAAAAAAAAAGTAGGGGTTGGACATTTAGCTCAGTGGTAGAGCATTTGCCTAGCAAGCACAAGGCCCTGGGTTTGGTCCTCAACTCTGAAAAAGAAAAAAGAAAAAAAAAAAAAAGAGTAGAAATGTTAAAAGTGGATTATTGGCTCAGATGAACACTTAAGGTCTCATTGCCAACAACAAAGAGTAGTAATAACAAAACAAACAAAACAACTCTGATATGAACATTCCTAACTTTGACCAAACCACCTTACTGCTTAAATAAAACCAGCAACAAACCATAGGATTATTTCTTCAGAGCCATATATATATGAAGGGCTATTATGGAAAAAAGAGCTTCCATTTCTAAATTGAATTTTTCTTTCAATTCACAGATGCACATAGAAAGCAATGATGCCTAATATTCTAGAAACATGAGAACTTTGCACCAAGGAAAATTCAATTGCTAAAATGCAAACATATCTGAATTAGACCCCCTAATTAAGATAGTTTAAGTTTTACTACTATTAGTTGTTTATGAGTCAGGGCTTCACAGAAGAAAACCAGAGTATAGGTGTTTCCCAAGTGTGTTCTCAGCTCTGCACTAATGTACACATATCTGTGCATCTGCCTGGAACTGTCGTACTGCCCTGTTCTTTCTCATCTCACCTTTCAGTGACTGTGGCTGTGCAGACCAGAATTATGTGACAGCATGACCTTTATCAAGCAGCAAAGGCGCTCCTGTGTTAACAATCAGTGAATTCTAAAACAGTGGCACACGTGTTGATGAGATGGCTGTCATTTCCAAATGCTCCATTTGACAGCTCTGTGGAGTTAGGTGACAAATAATCAGCCATATGCTACAATTCTACACCGAAGATTTTTCTGGGAACCACCCAGAAGTATCACTATAAAATCCAGTCACCAAGATGGATGGATGACCAGACCTCTATCCCTGGAAACTACCCAGTAGAAGAAAAGCACATGTCCTATGCCATGCCTGTCCATGTATGTACACACACACAGACACAGACACACACACACACACACACACACACACACACACACACACACACACACTCATAAATGAGTGATGACATAAATGTAATAAGATAAAAAAAATAAATGTATCACATCCAAAATAGAGCACACACATACGCTATTGCTAGGGAGATCTTTGAATCCTTTCTACTTCCGCAAGTGGCATTGCTGTACTCAACTCAGCCAACTTGTTTTGATTTACTTCCTTCCCAATCTGTATCTACCAACAGTATATCAGTTATCCTAGCATATCATCTATTAAATTGTTTTCAATTTCATGTACTTCTCTCTCTTTATTTTTTCATTGATCGCACCATAACCAACCACCTACAACACTGAACTAAGCATAAGAAGAAAAGACAAAAAAGAAGAGGAAGAGGAGGGAGAGAAGGAGGAGGAAGAAGAGGGAAAGAGATACAATGACACCATCACTTTTAATTTCCAGCTTTGCCAAACCACACACCAAACACCTTAACAAATGACAATGTATTTCCAAACAAAAGGAACATAATAACAACAAAGACACAAATAAAAACTCCGCTGGAAAACACTACATACTTATTATCACTGGAATGATAAAAAAAAATAAATAACCAACCAATAACTTGCATTGAAAGTTCCAGGAAAAAAAATGTAAAAATGTAATGAATGTTGTTTCTTATGATCTCTTAGAAAAGTTATATTTTAAAAGAAAATAATAGCTAGCTAGCTCTAGTTCATCATGGGATAGCTATAAAAGTTATTTGGCATTTCTGTTGCTGTTATTGTTGTTTTCACCAAAGTGAGTATGGATCGTATCTCTTCTCATTGAGATTCTGCTGATAGCCAAAGTGGTAGCCACTGGTAAACTGCCCTTGTTCCAGTAAAAAACTTTTCACCTATGCTCAGGCAAGAAACCCTATTTAAACTTACTGAGCCACATACAAAAAGCTAACATCAAAGTAGGAGGGAACCTGTTGAGGAAAAGTGTCCCAGCTGCAAAGACAGGAGCAAAAGAGAGGGAAATGGAAGGTGAAAACAACTAAGATTCATTATATGTATGATGTTGTCAGAAAATAAAAAGGACAATTTTTAAATCAATGAAGAAATAGAGCCTGGACTATCTCAGGACAACATGCAGTCTTTGTATGAATTGGAACAGATTTTGATTTTTTAACATTCAAGTGAGCATTCCTGTGTACTCAGTGTTCTGAAATCTTCAGATATCTTTTTCTTTACTGCTTTTAAATCAACAAAGCTTGAACTCAGACAGTGGTACTGTGCCAAGTGACAGCTCCAAATGTGAAAGGTTTAGTCCCTCCCTAAAGACACTCACAGATTTGCTTCCCTTCATCTCTTTAAAGGCAGCAATTATTTATCTAAACAAATGACCTTACACTAAAACTTAATGTTTTACTAAACCCTCCTTACACAGCTCTTTACAAATAACCTTTATGTATGTATCTCAACTACTAGACATAAACTTTGGTTCAGAAATTTCTAATAAATATCTTTTATGTGACTAGGGGTGTTGCTCAGTGCAGAGAACTTGCCTAACATGTGGGAGACCCTAATATTACCACCATATATAAGAAAGTCCTACAGGGCACTGTCTTTAACATATCAACAGTTAGAGCATACTGCTGTGGGATGGTCTGTATGTCAAATTGCTCTGATTGGTCAATAAATAAAACACTGATTGGCCAGTGGCCAGGCAGGAAGTATAGGTGGGACTAACAGAGAGGAGAATTGAGAGAACAGGAAGGCAGAGGGAGACACTTCCAGCTGCCCCCATGACAAGCAGCATGTGAAGATGCCAGTAAGCAATGAGCCACCTGGCAAGGTATAGATTTATAGAAATGGATTAATTTAAGATGTAAGAACTAGATATCTAGAAGCCTGAGACATTAGGCCAAACAGTTTAAACAATATAAGTCTCTGTGTTTACTTGGTTGGATCTGAGTGGCTGTGGGACTGGCAGATGACAGAGATTTGTCCTGACTGTGGGCCAGACAGGAAAACTCTAGCTACAGCATACAGCAGTGTAAATACTATATTTAACAAAGATGAACATAGTCAAGAGTTTCTTAATTATGTGACATTATAAAGGTTCTACCATGCTAATGCCTATTAAGTGTCTTGGTGGGAAACTGCATTTTCTGACACCCGCTGAGATTATTGTGAAATCAATTGTAACTGAACAAAGTTTCTGAAGCTTTAGATAAGGTGCTGTTTAATTGGTTCAGAGATGGGTAAACAAGCAATCGTATCTAACTTAGTCTCTTCATCTACATTTGTTAAATAGCTTAGCATTTTCTCTGCAAATTTTAGCTTCATTTAAATTAGAAATGAACCTTTGCACATAACTAAAATCTGCAAACGAATCCTTATCAGTTGGAATAGATGCCTGCTTTTCATGCTTCAGGCTTCTATTAGTAGAGAGTTTTTAAAATGTGATATGTAGAAACAAGAAAAATCAGTGAGTGGGGGAAGATGGCACCAGTAATAGTAATATTTATGCAGTTGTACCTTCAGTGGGAAAAGGAGGATCAGGGCCCATCAATGACTCAATTCTAGGAATCTACAATGTCTTTCTCAGTAAATATTTTATTAAAATTTCATTTGTGAAAATAAATCATGTATAGAGTTTGGTGTTTAACAGAGCATCAGACAGAAATCCCAAGGCCCTTGTTTCACTCTGATACTTTCTTCCTATTGGCTTAGGAGGGTCACTTCTTGTTTCTAGGCCTCGGCTTTCAAAAGGGAGGCCAATGAGAAGAAAAAAAAAATCAGCAAACAGTGATCTTTATTTATTAAGTTAAAATCTGTTTTTGACATATGTGCAATTTACTTCTCAAAAACAGATAAACAAACAACAACAAAACCTCAAGAGATAAGCCATATCTATTTGTCTAGAAAGTCAACTTTGAGGGTAAAATATGAATGTTCAGTCAATTTGGGATTTTGCTGTGAATTTGGAAACAGCCCACCTGATAACTAGGCATGGTAGCACACACCTACAATCCTAGCACTTCAGGTAGAACACAGGTGGGGTATAAGGAGTTCAGGGTCACCCATAATTGTATACAAAGTCTCAGGCCAACACTGAGTACATGAGACTCTGCTTACCTTCTTCCAAAACTAATAGCCCACCTACACATACAAATAAATGTCCAAGTGGATTTCATTCTTATCTAATATGATCAGTTCCCGAGGCATAGAATGATGTAATGTAGGGAGGGCATGACGATGACATCACACAACTGCATTCTGTTTCTATTCAAACTCCTGACAATTCCCTTATCACTTCGAGCTTTAAATATAAGCTGAGGGAGAAGATGGCTACTGCTAAAACATAACTAGACAAAAAGCAGATGGAAAAGAGACAAAACACAGATCATGACAGCACATTCTTTTTATGGGCACAATTACAAAGGCATCTGTTTGGAAAGCACAGACTTTCCTTCCACATATCTTCGCCTTACCTGATGGATGGAGAGAACAGAAGCACTTTTAATTGTGAGGATGACAAGGCTATAATATGTCCCTTATATGCAGCTGTTAATGATGTCATGAACAAGGCTGATTAATAGCATCCTATCCCAGAGGGTAATTCTATGGTCAGAAAAGTCATCCTGCAATGACTTGCTGCTCTACCTCCAAGGCAGAAGGGCAAGTCTGAAAGCATCACCATGTCCTAGGCCTCAGGAGGATGGGGGGAGCTGGTTCACAAACCATGATTTTTCTGGGGCCCTGGCATATTTCTGCTAGTGGCAGAGTGATTTTGCTGGCATGAATCAGAAAGCCTGTGAGTCATCTGTATAAGAAATGAGACAACTTTATTTCATTCAGCCTCTTCTCACTTCATTATAGCCAGAGAAAGTAAGGAAAATTTCTGTTTTCTGTCAGGTTTTCCCCAAATGATCAGTCACTAATGGCTCACATGTCCCCAGCAGAACCGTATGAGATGATGAAATCACAGCTTGTAATGCCAGCAACCTAGGCAGAGACACAGTTGCCAAGCACACTGGCTCCTGCAATGATTTACCACTTCCAAATGTTACATCTGACAACAAATAGAAGAGGTGCAGCCTTTTCAGTTAGAAGCTTCCCCAGTTAGCTTTTCCATTGCTGTTACCTGGCTATGGTCTCTGCAGGAAGGTCTGGCTTTTGGAAGATCTATTCACCCATGCTAAATCTCAGGACATGCACACTGCACTCCAGGGTGCCTAAATCTTCCCCGTTCCTCTAAGAAAATCAAGCCAGTCAAAGAAAAATGTCTGATTGAATGAACTGGTTGATTTCACTGGCAATTCAATTCAGTCAGAAGCACACAGGGTAGAGCAAATGAAAGACAAACAAACAGGAAAAAATGGATAACATTTATTGAATGTGAATGAGACCTGGGTCTTCTTTTTGGAAGGTCTAGCATGTGACACAAGGAAAATGTCTGCATGTTAATACCTAATATACACAGTGGGTGTGTCAACACAGTCCAAACTGAAACCAAGGCACAGCTTTCACACTGAGAGGTAATGTAAACTCTAATGCTTGAGTGTTTAGAAAGGAACTTGGCAATATCTACTCTTCTCGTCTATCGTGTATAGAAAGAGACACAGCAATGGCTTCACATCATGAATGCAGTCTTGGTAGGATCATTTCAAACACTAGGAATTCACCTACAAGGCAGTGTATTCTTGGCCAACCAGTTCTGGTGGTTTAAAAAGAATTTTCAGGGACATTTGCTTCTCTGACCCTTCCATGTGCTGATTCTTATTGAGTACTTAATAGATCTGACTGAGTCCTCAGCTAGGACGTATACTTCCTAGACTTCACCCCAAGTCCACTTTTCTTCTTGCCCATTAAATCATGTTTAACTGGGAAGTGTATTTCTAGCAAAACTGCAAGGTTGTGTCTTATTCAATGTATTACTTTTCTCATCACTGTGACAAAGGACACA
Organism: Peromyscus leucopus; assembly: GCF_004664715.2. Classification (NCBI taxonomy): domain Eukaryota; kingdom Metazoa; phylum Chordata; class Mammalia; order Rodentia; family Cricetidae; genus Peromyscus; species Peromyscus leucopus. Next base: position 28,636,417 of record NC_051074.1, read on the forward strand.
CAATTTACAGAAGGACAGATTTGTTTTGACTCATGGCTTCAGAAGTTTCATTCCATAGTCCTTGGCTTTTTTGATTTGGAGGCCCATGTTAATGTAGAACATCATGGTGGTGAATATGTATAGAGAAGAAAGCTGTTCACTTCACGGTGGGCAGAAACAGAGAGACACAGGAAGGGCCCCAGGCAAATACAGACAAAAGTGACTACTTCTTCCAGCTAGCCTCCACCTCCTAAAGTTTCAATCACTTACCAAACCATGCCACCATCTGGGAACCAAGAGTTCAAACTGTTGGCATGTGAGGTACATTTCATATTCAAACCATGATACTCAATCTGTTAGCTCATCTCCTTGACCAACATCCCTGACCAGAGAGTGAGTCTCTAATGCCCTTGTCTGTTGTGCTTGTGTCTGTCCCCCCCCCCCCCGAGAATCTCGCTTCTTCTGAGGAGTTGCCAACTTTTAGTCTTCTCTGAAAAGAGCACCAATACCCCTTGTTGTTTACACATCCCAATCTTGTCCTGTCTACCTGCACTACCTTAAAGCCTCTATCCTACTTCTGATTCTCTTTGTAGAAATGAATTGAAATCAAACAATACCAGGTCTGGTGAGTGGGTAAGCTATAAATAAACAAAGATTTAAAATCCAGGCAAACAAACTGATAGAAGTCTAAACTCTGGCAAAAAACAAACAACAGATGATAGATTTAAAAAAAAAGATGAGTAACTAGATGTTGTAAAATGAAGTGACTGAGTGGTGGGTAATTGAAGGAAAGGAACATGAAATTACAAGTCAAAGAGTCTTACCATTCACTAAGATGGATGACACGGAAAGAGTCTAGAGGAAAGTAGTGATTAATTTTTCAATGTGATTTATTTGAGATGCCCCTGAGTCTTCCAAATTGAAATATTTGTTAGACCATTGGACCTTGAGTCTAGAATTAAGTGGAGTTGTTTATTAAGCTTGAAAATCATCAAACTAGAAGGGAAACTATGGATCAGGGTTTTCTTTAAGGAATCATAGGCATTGTGTTTAGAGTAAGAAAATGGAGCCTTTTAGAATTTGGACTTAGATTTGGAAGCAGACAAAGAACAGTCTCTGAAAAGAACCTGAGGTAAGCAGATGATGAGAGCCAAAGGGCAGGGGTTAAAAAAATTAACCATAATAAAAGATAGTTTCAAGAAGAAAAAACTATGAGGCTGGCAAGATGGTTAAGTGGGTAAAGGTGAATGCCACTAATCCTGATTATCTGAGTTCCATCCCCAAAACCCACATGGTAGGAAAGTCGACTCTCACAATTGTCCTCTGATTTCCACACATATGCCATAGAACTTATGTGTTTACACATGCAAACACATACAATAAATAAATAAATAAATAAATAGGAAAAATATTTTTTTAAAAAATAAGAAAAGTACTTAGCAATAACAAATGTGTATCAGAGTATCCAATGTCATAAGAAACTTAAATGTTTAATCAGTCTGGCAATATAATGGCAATGCCACCGTGGTACAGTCTGTGACCACTAGCAAATCTTTCTCATCTTTTTATTGAATTTATAGACAACCTAGACTTTAACATCACTTATGGTTAGGTATTGCTATGTGAATAAGCACAGCTCATGTGGGCAGAAACAATGAGGGTAAGGAATGATTAAATGAGTCTGTTTCCACTTCAGCTGCTGATTTCACAGTTCTGAGGAAAACAGACAGTCAGAAAGCCAGTGCTACATTACTGGAAGCAGAATGACAGCATTCAAGTTTTACTGAGTGCTTACTATGTGCTAATTTCATAAGTGGTCCTACAGAAGTTTCTATATCTTTCTTACTGTAGTCTGTATAAGCAACTGAACCTCAATCCCATGTACAGCTACTAACTTACATCTGGCTTTGTAAAATACATTTAAGTTACTACATTATCTTCAACAACTCACTGAGAACAAGAAAAATTGAACTTTGTAATAACAGATGCCTATCAAAGCATTCCATGCCATAAGAAAATGAAAAATTCAGTTGTTTTGTTAATAATATACTCGACTGAGATCTCAATGACAAAGACTGTAAGCAAACCTCTTTAATCTTATTGCTGAATTAATAGACAGCCAAAGTCAATGTCCAGGGATAATTAGTAATTAATACTACATTCATTACCAATCATATCCTTTCTGACCAACAGTCCCTACAGTTTCAAAGTGCTGCTTGGGAGCAGAGGTGAAAGAAAGAGAATTGTCACAGGTATAGCTCTAGTTTTCTGTAAATGACCTTCAGAAACCCAGGTTCAGATGTGACTTTGCTTAATATGCATACCTGTACACATATGAATCTGCTAGAAAATTCCTATTTCAGTTGAAAGATAGTAGTCTGATAAATATTTTACCAGCTCTTAGCAGGTATCAACTACTATTAATGAGTTTCTATAAACTAAGAGAATAGGCCATATTTCAGTAACCATCAAATGTTTTTGTATGTTCAGCATAGACTGTTTTAAAAGAAAATATACCAGGAGTATAAGAATAGTATATCAGGTTGTCCTTAAGAATTCATTTTAATGTTTTCATATTAAAAATCCAAACCTACAAATTAAAGTACCAAATCATACAATCCCAGAACACCATGAGTATTATTTCTCTAATAGAAGTGGGGCACATAGTTTCATAGTAGAGTATAGGTGATAGACAGTTGAAACAAATTTATATATTTCTATATGCACACTTATGTGGGTAAGGACTGTATGTACTCTCTACTTCCTCCCGACAAATTGCTCAAAAATATCCTCATTAAGATACAAGTAAATCTTTATTCCTTAATGAAAATTAAAAGAAAAATAAGTCAGTAAGTGTCTCTTTGACAAAACTAATTTGTCCCCAAATTACAGAGCCATGGTTTTAGCCAAGGAGCCCTGGAATGCAATGCTTTCCTCTCTTTGGATGCTGACCTGGTCCCTGCATGTTCATGACTTGCATGGTGATCTGTATAAGACTGTGTCTCCTTGGGCCAGCTGCAACAAGTCTTACAATCCACATAAAAACCTCCACGTTCCAAAATAAGTGTGATTCTTGACAAACTCGTCTGCTTATTTTCCTAGGGGAAGACAAAGGTAAAGCTTTCCCATTAAATTATTTTAAAAAGATTAATAAAAAATGCATTTTCTCCATTGAGAATTATAGCTTGAAATTGTCTAATGAGGTCTATTTTGAAATAATTACACAAAAGGGTGATGTGAAAGTGAGCAGATACAGGATATTAAACTAAGATTCAAGATGAAACAAGTACATGATATTCCTGAGTTCTGGAAAATGCACCAAAAGGCAAAATGAGAAGGAACACCCAAGTGTGCTGTTCTAACACAAAGTTTATCAAAATGTCTCCAAAGATTTAACTGTCAGATTTCAGGTTCCATACTGTCCTATTTCCTATTCTGGACCAGTCTTGACATTAATTACTGTATTTTTTTTTTCTCTCCTGCCTCACAAGAAGCCTAGTCAAGGTCAATGGAGTCTTACCATCCTAAGAAGCTCTTATCTGTCATAGATGTCCAAAGGTGGTCACTGTTCTGTCTCTTGACACTGTAATTCAATTCTCCCTTATATTGAAGTGTAGGTAAATGATGTTAAATTCAAGCTATAAAAGATCACAGGATCTCTTCTCTGAACTTCAGCAGTTTTTTGAGCCATTGTTTTTACTGACCAATAAAAGAAAACAACAGGTCCCACAGCAAATTCCCTGCACTCCCAGGAGCAGCATTGCCCCCAAACAGGGGTGAGTATTTTGCATAAATTATAAGGGATTAAGGCACTGCAACCTATGCTGGCTACAGAACAATTCTAGGTATAGAAAGCTTTAGGTTCATAGTGCCATGATAACTGCAGGAACAATTGTTGCTTGTGGACTGCTTGGGGTTAACAGTAAGAAATCTGTATGAATATAGGACTCAGTGTCCCTCAAAATCAGCTGAGGTGGGAGTTAAGGTTTCAAAATAAACAGTCTTTGTTGTTGATATTCTCTAACTATTGACTGAGTGCCTCCCCCTGTCTTTCCTCTCTCTATCTTTTGGCATTTGTAATAATTTAGACATCTGGGAGAACCATTCACAGACATCTTTCAACAACAAAAAATGCTAAAGAATAGTTGCATGTGGACTACCCCTGGGATGGAGTTCATACTTAGAAAGTCAGTACCCTTTATTCATCAGTGGTTTCTATGGAAATAAATCAATCCTTGCCCTTCAACACTAGGTTAGGGTAGTGACTCTTCAGTCCTAAAAAGGAATTTGGTTGGTATATCACAGTCTCCATATCAGGAAAGAAACAGAGAAGAGCAGACAGAGTTTTAGATTTTTTTCTTCTATCATTTATCTTTATGGTAAAGCCTAGGTCTAAGATTTTACAATGTTCATATGTTAATTTGTTTTAAAATTTAAAATTACCAAGCAAAGAGAATGAAGGAGAAGGCAGGAGGCAAATAAACAACAGAGAGCAGGAGAAGATGATCTTGAATTAGCTCAATTGATAATGTCAGAAACAGTTTAGGCCTGGCCATGCTAAGTAAAGTGGCAGCAGGGAGTTCAGAAGCCTTACCTTTAATCACATCGACAAACCTGCATGTTTGACTATTAGCGTATTTGATACTGAAGGAAATAGGGGAAACAAATCAAAACCCTAAGATGGCATATGAGCATTTAGAGGCTGTAAGGCAGATGGTATGAACAGAGGATATCAGATATAAGCCAGCAGTTAAAACATGAGACTGGAATACCTCAGACCCCATCTCAGAGGAAGACGAAGAGGGGAAGGGGAAAGGGAAGGAGGAAGAGGAGGAAAAGAAAATTTGAGGAGGAAGAGGAATAAGAAGAGGAAGGTGGTCATGATGATGACAGTGATGAAGACAATGATATAGGACTGTCTAGACTTTTGTTCCTAATTAGCATTGTCCAGACACTCTCATTTTATGGGAAGAAATAATAGGTTTAAATGATTGATAGAAGTGGCTCTGACGTCATTATTTATAAAGATAGTGGGTTGTTTCACTTACTAGGGGTAAACTGGAGAGTAGTTTCTTTAAAGTTGTAATTAGAAAACAGATGTTTAGCCGGGCGGTGGTGGCACACGCCTTTAATCCCAGCACTCGGGAGGCAGAGCCAGGCGGATCTCTGTGAGTTCGAGGCCAGCCTGGGCTACCAAGTGAGTTCCAGGAAAGGCGCAAAGCTACACAGAGAAACCCTGTCTCGAAAAACCGAAAAAAAAAAAAAAAGAAAAGAAAGAAAGAAAACAGATGTTTAAACAAATCAATATATTTGGTGTAAAGAATTTCAATTTACTATAGAATCATCAATAACTTATTTACCACTATTTTGAAAATAAGCATTACTAGAAAATGCTTTTGCAAAAAACACCCAAAAATTAATAATATGGAAAAAATCCCTCATATCTTTTATTTTTCCAAACTCCATATATATATATATATATATATATATATATATATATATATATATATATATAAATATATATATAGTTTGGCGCTGGGAGACATATTAGTTATTAAAAATTTGCTGAAGCAGTATAGAAACATTGGGTAAATCACAAATTTAGGCAAATGTGTGAATGCTAGAGGACCAACTAGCCATAATAAATTATTCATTTAGTTTTCTGTTACATAAATTGCTTTTCTTCATGTGCATATGTCTTCATGTTTTCTTGGCAGTGTTTTATTGGTTTACTGAAGAACCATGTCTTTCACCAATTACAGGAAATTCTTTGTTTCAACTGCTTCAAACATCCCTTTTTCTGTATTCATTTTATCATTAGTACATATTCAGTGCAAAAGTGATGGGCATCACCATAAACATTTTGGTTCAATTGTATCATGGACTTTGACCATGCTCACACCCCATTATCATTTTCTGTCCCCAGCCCTTCTCTTGCTAATCCCCCCTTTCTTTTTTCCAAATAGCCTTCATTCTATTTTATGTTATATCTGTATGGTGTGTGTGTGTGTGTGTGTGTGTGTGTGTGTGTGTGTATGTGTATGCTTCTGTAATCTATATTTCACATATATCTTAGTGTTCTATTTTTATGAAGAGGCACCATGACTATGGAAACTCTTATAAAAGAAAGTATTTAATTTGGTCTTGCTTAGAGTTTCAGAGGTTTAGTCCATTTTCATCATTCTGAGGAGCATGGTGACATGTAAGCAGATATGGTGCTGGAGAAGTAGCTAAGTCTTCTACATCCAGAACCACAGGCAGCAGGAAGAAAGAAAAACTATTGGCTTGGAATGGGCATTCTGAAACGTCAAAGCCCTTCCAAAGTGACACATTTTGTCCAACAAAGCCACACCTCCTAATCCATTCAAATAGTTCCATTCCCTGGTGACAAAGTATTCAGATCTATGAGACTATGGGGCCATTCTCATTCAAAGCATCACAACATATAGGAGAAAACATTTGATATTCCTGTAACTGAACAATAGCCCATTGTGTATACACATCACATTTTTATCCACTTATCTGCTGGTAGACTACTAAGCTAATTGATTAATTTCACTATTGTGAGTAGTGTCACAATCAACATGGATAAGTAGGTGTATCATCAGTATACTGACTTAGATTCCTTTGGATATATTCCCAAGAGTGATAAAGCAGGGTCACATGCATAGTTGTAGTTTGAGGAACTACCACAGTGGCTTCTGTGGCAGCTGTGTGAGCTTATGTCCCTACTAGCAACCCACCAGGACCCTTTTTTCTCCACATTCTCACTGGCATGTTGCCAATGATGTTTTGGTGATAGTCACTCTGATGGGGTGAGATGGAATTTCAGTATTGTTTTGCATTTCCCTAGTGGATTGCAGTGATGAGCATGTCCTCATGTATCTATTATTCATCTGTACTTCTCATTCTAACATCTGTATTATCTAATCTTCCCATCATATGTTCCTTCTTTTCTCTTTTATGTTTGTGTAATTGATCTTAAATCTATATTTAAATTCTCTTTAATTTTGCTATACTAAGTGATTCAGCATTTATGACACCATCCATATTGATCATATTTAGAAAATAGTTCATTTTCAACTCTTCATTTTGTATTAGTTTTTCATTCTCTCTGTTCTATGTTCAAACATATTGAACAGAATCTATCTATGTCATTATTCATTAGTAATTCTTATATCTGGTACCCTTTGGGGTCTAATTCTACCCTTTCTCATTTTCATCAAGTTTCACACATTTCAAATTATATGATCAATCTCTAGGTGGGGATCAATACAGGAGTTTTGTGCCTCTGTTCCAGGTGTATTTTTTTCTTCTTATATCAAATTATCCAAAGATAATATCAGGCAGAGATTACTTTGAAAAATATTCTCAAACTGAGATTTCCCAGATTACCCAGAGTTAAGATTTGGATTCCAAACCTAAGGGATGGGAAGCTTGCCAATGCAAATTCTTAAAGTGGAATTTTACTGTTTTGTTTTTACTGAAGCCCAAGATAAGACCCTCAGTTTCTCTTCTGCCCGTCTGTAGCTATAATGCTAGCTCTCTAGTCCAATAACTTTGTAGACCCTATTTTATGGAAGTCTCCCAACCCATCCTCTTGTTTATCAGAACACATGTCTAATTATAGCTCTATGACAGTCCTCCAGGCAGCCTCATCTTCAACGCACAGCACACTGGTTTTCTGTTCCCTTTCATCTTTGTCTGTAAGCATTCCCACTTAGTCCTTCTTGGAGATGCTTATTTTTTTATTTAATATTTTCATTTTATAATTAACTTAATTTCACATATCAGTCACAGATTCCCCATCCTCCCTCCTCCCACCCCCAGCCATCCCCCCCAATTCACCCCCTATTCCTACCTCCTCAAAGGCAAGGTCTCCCCTGGGGAGTCAGCCCAGCCTGGTAGACTCAGTTGAGGTAGGTCCAGTCTTCTCTTCCCTACACCAAAGCTGAGCAAAGTGTTCCAGCATAGGCCCCAGGCTCCAAAAAGCCAGCCCATGCACCAACAACAGGTCCCTCCACTGCCTGGGGGCCTCCCAAACAATTCAAGCTAATCAACTGTCTCACTTATCCAGAGGGTCTGGTCCAGTTCCATGGGGGCTCCTCAGCCATTGGTTCATAGTTCATGAGTTTCCACTAGATTGGTTATTAGTCCCTGTGCTTTTTCCAATCATGGTCTCAATGATCTCTTGTTCATACAATCGCTCCTCTCTCTTCCCAGCTGGGACTCAGGTGTGGATCTTTGCATCTGCTTCCATCAGACACTAGATGAGAGTTCTATCATGACAGCCAAGATGTTTTATTTTAAGGATATCAGTTAGAGTTTATTTATAAAGCCAGAGAACACCTTCAAATGTATAACATGCCATATTTATAAATCAATACATGCATAGAAAATATTAATTTAAGGAGATGAAATAATTTGCTACTAATTATCATGGGATTCCATATGGAATATTAGCATTATAAAGGTTTTGATCTTAGTCAGATAAAAAAGAGATTGTGCCCTGAGGTGTGATTTTTGCATTTCTTTAATCATCAGGTAATTGAGTATTTTTACACAGTTTTATTAGATTTTTTTTTCTGCAAGTGATCTATTCAAATCTTTAGTTCATTTAATTTGGGGCTGATATTCACGGTTTTGCAAAAAAGAAAAACAAATTTATTTACCATTAGAAGCTTTATAGAGTTAAAAGTAACAAAATTTACTTCTCATATTTGGCTTATGTAGTCAACTAGATTTTAATGAAGGTATATCCCCCAAAACTATTACTATGACTAGACAAACACTTAGTCTGTTCACAGGACATAGAAAACCAGTTATTAAGGAAGAAAGTGATAGAAGAGAAGAGAATTTTATTACTAAGAGCCAACTAACTGATCAGACAATGACAGATCCCAAGAGCCATGCACAAAGGGTTATCTATGCTGACAAGCACAAACAAAAAGTTTATATAGGACATTTGAGGAAATACATTTGGTCAATAGACAGATGGACACAAGGGTATTATTAGTTTATTTCTCTGACACATCTCATATTATTATTATATAATCCCTTCATCTTATTGAAGGTTACACATGTTTTTGGGCCAAAAAATCTGAAAAAAAGATAAATAATTAGGAATTCTAATGACCAGTGTTCCTTCTGTTCTTTTCTTGGTAGAATGGCTAACTCTAGAAAATAGCATCTTAGTCATTAGACAGAAATTTTCTTTAGGATTTAAAATGCTTAGAAAAGGGGAAGCAAACAAAAAGAAATTCTAAATGACAGTTTGCAAATGACAAGTTAACTCATTAAGCAGATTCATTACCACACTCAAGTTGATGAATAGTTCCATCACTCCTAATAAGTTTGATTTCTACAAATGTTTTCTCATTTTTACCCTAAACTATTGTCCTTTTTACTTGCAAATATTTCCATTTTCTTGGCACTCAAATATGTCAGTTATTTACTTTAGGTTTTCTTAGTGTACATTTTCATGCCCTGCTCCAAAATTATTTATAAATTCACCCACATTTTTCTTCCAATTTGATTTAATCTTCTTGCATTTGAATTCTTGAGTTTGCTTTCCTTTTGGCAATAGCTCCAAGCCTTCTTTACAGTGACAGTGGATTACTGAGTCAGTAAGGACACTGAAATGAACAATATCATTTAAGAAAAACTACCAAATTCATTCCAAGTGAAATAGATTTGCTTTTCTGGGCTAATGGCTTTAAGGCTACTTGAGAAGTTACAGAGGGCCCCATTTCTGTTAGCAACTCTCTAAGGACCATATGACTTTAGTTTTAAGTTTAGGTCTATATTTGAAAATATTTTTTCTAATATACCCATTCAAAAGAGTGATATTGTATATCATTCTATTCATTGCCCAATTAATAGCTGTTTTATTTCTAAACTGACAGGAAAAAAAACAGACAAAAATAAAAGAGTAATGAGGAATTAAAAGCTCACCAGTGCTCATAATATAGTGACCAAGCAGTGACATGAGAAAGCATGACTTGGTTTCTACTTTGTAACTTGAAGAGACTTTTGTAATGTCTTCTTTTAAGCATAGATTTCTTTTTAGTATTCTTTCTCTCTTTTTTCTTTTCCATCTATCTCTTTTTTTTAATCTTCTTTTCCCATTCCAGTGCTGAAGATGGAACTCGGGGCCTCACACATTAACTCAGCAAGTACAACAAGGGATACTGAGTGATATCTTTAGTCCCAAATTACTTTTAAATCATGAGTATTACCTACTCTGGTTTATATACATGGGTATTTGGGTGTGTTTCCTTTTGGCAAAAGAAAATACTGCTTTAAAACTGGTAGTAGATCTAATCCTATTAATCCTATCATAGTCCTATTCAATCCCATTTTAACTTAGTAAATGTATTGGTAAACTTGAATCATTTCATATACCCAACCAGGTCTGTGCGTTTTGATCCCTTTTACTTCAATGGGAAAAACAAAGTGGTCTGGTCATGGGAAGGTACATTATGTAGGGCTAGAGAAATGCTATAACTCAAAGAAGGGGATGCTAATGACTATGTTATGAGCCTCCATACACTACAGCCAAGGTTTCTACCCAGTTACCTTGTGGACAGAAATATGTTTTCTTCCTATTTAGACTAGAAGGTGAGAGAGAGAGATTTGGAAAAGGGGGAAAATAAACTGAAAAAAGAGCTGTTGTGATTAGATAGGTAATGAAATAAAATATGAAACAAAACTAAGAAGAGTGATTTTAAGACAAAAAGAGATAAAAATGTAGACATATCAAGAAGAAACAATGGTAAAAACCAAGAAGGATGAAGATAAAAAGGGAAATGGAATAGACATATATACAGAATAAAACAAGTGTCAGTTAGAGGCCTACAAGGCACTAAGTGTGTGTGTATGTGTGTGTGTGTGTGTGTGTGTGTGTGTGTGTGTGTGTGCTGCAAATATCCAAATATCAATGCAGGTTCATGCCTCATCTATTCCATTCTATCTGGTATATGTTTTTTTAATTTAATTTTATTTTATTTTACAATATAATTTAGTTCTACATATCACCCATGGATTCCCTTGTTCTCCCCCCCTCTCACCCCCCTCCCCTTCCCCCCAGCCCACCTCCCATTCCCACCTCCTCCAGGGCAAAGCTTCCCCGAGTATTGAGATCAACCTGGTAGATTCAGTCCAGGCAGGTCCAGTCCCCTCCTCCCAGACTGAGCCAAGCGACCCTGCATAAGCCCCAGGTTTCAAACAGCCAACTCATGCACTGAGCACAGGACCCAGTCCCACTGCCTGGATGCCTTCCAAAGAGATCAAGCCAATCAACTGTCTCACCTATTCAGAGAGCCTGATCCAGTTGGGAGCCCCTCAGCCTTTGGTTCATAGTTCATGTGTTTCCATTCCTTAGGCTATTTGTCCCTGTGCTTTATCCAACCTTGGTCTCAACAAATCTCACTCATATAAACCCTCCTCTTTCTCATTAATTGGACTCCCGGAGCTCCACCTGGGGCCTAGCTGTGGATCTCTGCATCCAGTTCCCTCAGTCATTGGATGGGGCTTCTAGCATGACAATTAGGGTGTTTGGCCATCCTATCACCAGAGTATGTTTTTTTAAACCTTTGTTTTCAAATAAATATAACAATAAATGGTTAAGTTCATCGAGCAAACACCCATAAGCAATAAGTGCTTGCAACATTACTACGGAGTCCTCATGAGGTGTCTTCTTAATTATAGCAAATAAATACTAGTTTCTTTTGGTCTTGCTTGACAATAAAAGAATCAATCTATACTAAGAAATTTTTTTGCTCACTGTAACATCTGAGCATCACTGACAATTTCTTTATTTCAAATATTTTTATATTAATTTTAAAGGATTTTAAAATATGTCAGTTTCATACATTTATACAATTAATTTTACTCATTTTCACCCCTAATACCCTGCCTTACCCAACCTTCTCTAGATGTAACCCATCTCAAAAAGTCCCCCTTGTACTTTCAGGTCTTCCTTTTGTGTGTGGCCCACTGAGTTTAATTAGATTTTCTCATCATTTTCAAGTTTTATCTAGGGTAAAAGAGAAAAAAAATAAAAAGATATGTGTATATGTGTTTTGCCTGAATGTATATATGTGAGTTCCTGGTGCCCATGGAGACCAAAAGGAACCATCAAATCCCCTGGGACCCAGTCACAAATGGTTGTGAGCCACCATATGGGTGTTGGGAATCAAACCCTGGTCCTCTAGAAGAGCATACGGTGCTTGTAACCACTGAACCAGGCCCAGAAAGTCTTTTGTTTAACCATATGAAAATAGATGTTAAAATGATTCATTGAAAATAACATTTTATTATATTTATGGTAACAGACTTGTTCCAACTCCAGCAAGTATTTTGGAGGAAGCAGCAACAGAGAAGTGCATATCCCTGTTGCCTCAGTACTGTGTGGGTGTACTTCCTTAACAAAGCAGGTAGAGATGAGCAAAATGGGCTAGAAACTAAAATCACTAAAAATAATCTCTGCTTTTTCAACCAAAAATATGTTCTTTTCAAGGAGGGATAGGAAATCTGCCCTCTAATTTGGGGTAGCTCGTGGATAGAGGGATATTTTGCCGCATCGCCTGCCTTATTGAGTTTTAAGCCATATGCTCCTGGCTTTGGTTCACAGAATTAACACCACTGTTGAGCACAGTGTGTCCCATTCAGACTTCATCCAGTAGCTCATTTTTATTTCAGAAAACAGTCGTCACATTAAGTCATGACTTGAAGGAAGTTTTTTAAAGCCAAGCAGAAATACCACTCCGAGCTAAGATTACAGAAATGAAAATCGCTCTTCTGCTCTTGTGAAAATGAATTAAAATGATAGTATCAAGAATAGAATCAACATTTGTGCATTAATGTATTTTTATCTTCCCTAGAGTGTAGGATTTGAATGTTTCCTATTCTGGGTTTTGGCATCTGAATTATTTCTTCTCCCACACACATCCTCTCACCCTCATGTACCACTTAATTAAAAAGGAGATTACATGAACACTTAATGATGTCTTTCTGTCTGCATGCTCCTCTGCTACCAAGCCCAGGAAGATGCCTATGTCCTGACAAAACCTGGTTCTGTATCTCTCCCATTCATCTGTCACAGTGTGGTACTTGGGCAGTTGTAATTAACTGTTAATTTTTCATGCACTCTCTAATCTGAAAACCTTTAAAGAAATAAACCTACAGATAAAGTTCATCATAACATAACAACTATAATTTCAAGCTCTCTATAGTGGTTTGCCTTTCAAAGCCCCGAATTCATACATTACACACTAACAATGATACTTTGCTTATCCAAATCTTTGACAGGTTCCTGAACCTTCCTCTAGTTCTATCTGTGCATTTCCTTATAAAGTCTACTTTTGTGAGAAAATGGCTAATGTAGTTGAACAGGAATTTGGCTTCTTTTCAAACATAATTGCCTACAATAGCAGATTCAATTTTCATTTTCTACTTACTGTCCCCAGATAATATCTGATCACTTTGCCTATCTTCAGAAAGAATCTTGTTAGGTTGGTTTAGCCATAATCCCCTTACACTTGGTGTTTTCTCCTGGTCATTTTTCACCCAACAATTTTTACTCTGTGCTTGGATGTAATTACCCACATGCCCATTTTAATATTCAAAGCTGAATGTAAACCCATTCCAAAACTCCTGAATAAGTTCTGTTTCATTGTATCTTAACAAGTGTCGTCAAATAATCTTAACAAGTTTAAAATTGGTTTTTAATAGCATCAGAGACTGTACCTGGAAACACAGTGATCTCTCTAGAAAGTTCTAAATGAGTTAATAGTGATCCCAAGTCAGAGAACTTAAACTTGGAAGTGGAAGTGACCTCACAGGTTTTTAAAACTAGATTTCAAAATAAAGTACACTGGTCAGACTAATTGAAAGGTGAAATAATTCAAATCCAAGACTCCTGATTCTTAATCTCTTATTATTTTCCTCCTACCCTATATCTTTTCTTGAAATCATCCAGAAGGCAAACCAGTTGTAATATGAACCACTGTCACCTGTTGATTTTATTTGAAATGATGTTAATAAGCTATGTCTAATAAGTTTTATTAAATCATAATTCTATTATTATATAGTAACTTAAGATGATCTGTGATTTTTAGAGCTAATGTTTTGTCTTAAAATGGGCTAAAGTTGTTTTCATGCTTAGTATTAGTGATTACATAGAACCAGCAAGAAAAAACAGAATACAAAGATAATAGAACATGTAATATACAGGTGTCCATCAAAATCACAAATTGGAGAGACTGATCAAACCTCCATTTAAGCTACGTATGCCAGTGTAGCCTTGTTATTCACCATCCCTAAACTTCAGATTCCTCATATGTGATTTGGGGCAAAATTAATTGTTATTGTATTAGTAAGTGGGACACTATATTCAGTATTTATCATAATAGATAAAACTTAATATACTCAAGTAGCATTAGCAAAGTCTAATGTCTTTCTTGATATTTTGCTTTCAAGTGGACTCTGGGAGCTAGTATACAATCTCATCTCCAATCTCCAAAATATATCTAAAAATTAAGACTTATGTGGGATAAACATAAGAGATTTATCAGAAGTCACCAGGAATTGTCCATTCCAGAGGGCATCACCTTCAAGTGGATTAATCACCTCTCTGCTGGTCTTGGTAGAGAAGGAAGAGCCTTAGATATAAGTTTTTTTTTTTGTTTGTTTTTTGTTTTTTTGTTTTTTTTTTTTTTTTTTTTTTTTTTTTTTTTTTTTTTTTTTTTTTTTTTTTTTTTTTGCATCTAGAAATAGATGGGGATGTATCCCAAAGCTAGAGAAGCCAAAGTAAGAAGATGCTCCATTTGGTTAAAGTTACTTACAGATTCATGCCTGAACAGTGGTGCTTGTATTAAAATTTCATGTATGTGAAATGTGCATGGAAAGCCAGACTGATGGGATAAGCTTGTGTCCTCACACACTCCCATGTTCACATACAAAGTGTGACCTTACACTTTTTTTTTTTTTTTTTTTTTTTTTTTTTTGAGACAGGGTTTCTCTTTGTAGCTTTGTGCCTTTCCTGGATCTCACTCTGTAGACCAGGCTGGCCTCTAACTCACAAATATCTGCCTGCCTCTTCCTCCCCGAGTGCTGGGATTAAAGGTGTGTGCCACCACCGCCCGGCCGAACCTTTCTAAATTACAATGGAGACTATCTAGCTACTTCTAGAAAAAGGAAGCAAATCTTCTTTACTCTGTATAATTCGCTTTCAGATTTGGGAAGATTTACTTTCCAAATTATGTTTTGCTCTAGCAAATATTAGCTTTGTTTGAGAACAATATGACTAACACTACAGTAAAAATCCTGCTGGGCTGCAGGGGAAAAAAATGACTTCAACATTTAAGACTGGCTATAAACTCTAGGACAGCAATGGCAATGAATGTCACCATTGTATATTGCCCTTCACTGAGCAGTGACAGGCACATCACATGTTATTAGCTGTTGTCAGTTTCATACATCAATGAGGAAAAATCACCGCAAGAAACTAGGTATTATTAATTTTTACAAAGAAGACATGCAATCTCCATTACTCTGAGTTAAGGTTAGAATGTTATTTTCTAATGACATTGGAGCTAGGGAGGTGGCTTATTGGGTAAAAACACTTGCAAATGTGAGGACCTTGATCCAAGTACCCATGACCCACATAAAAGCTGGAAGCATCTGTAATTCCATTATTCTTACAGAGAATTGGAAGTACTATGTAAGAGTCCCCTTTGATCTTCATTTCCCACATTCACTGGGAAGGTGCTTGTGGGAGGTCAAAGGGCAGGAAGATAGGAAGGCAGGGGCCCTTTTTCTGGGTCCTTCCTTGTCTACTTGCCTCTCTTGAAGACCACTGCTCCAAGTTTGTGGTCCTCTACTCAGCCATCTGTGTTTCCAATTCTCAGCCCTTCAGACCTATAAATGGCAACAACCTGCCCTCAACTATGTAAATAGAACCTTACTAACTCTCATCTGATTACCCAGTGGGAATGTACAATCTGTTTCTTTTCAGGGACCCAGAGAGAACATTTTCAGTGTCTCAACTACAGAATTAGGGGACATTAGACAAGCTCTTGAATCTGTTTCATCTCAAAAATACCACACACCCAAAATTCTACTAAAACACCTTGAAACTACCAAAATACTTGTGGATTGTGATTCTTTCTGGAATGAAGAAAACACCATGGGTATTTCATACAGAGATGGTTTAATATTGGAGATTAATCCCTGTCTTAATTAGGGTTTTTATTGCTACAAGGAAACACCATGACCAAAAAGCAAGTTGGGGAAGAAAGGGTTTATTTGGTTTACACTTCAGCATTGCTGTTTATCATTGAAGGAAGTCAGGATAGGAACGCAAACAGGGCAGAATTCCAGAAGAAGGAGCTGATGCACAGGCCATAGAGATGAGCTCCTTACTGGTTTGCTTCTCATGGCTTGCTCAGCCCACCTTCTTATACAACCTAGGACCCGTAGCCCAGGGATGGCACCACCCACCATGGGTTGGGCTCTCCCCCAGTGATCACTAGATGAGAAAATGCCTTACAGCCGATCTCAAGAAGGCATTTCCTCAGCTGAGGCTCTTTCCTCTGATGACTCAAGCTTTTGTTAATACAAAACCACTTAGTGAAGACCCTTGATACACTCACTGAAGAAGCTGAGGGAAAGGAAGGCAGGGAAGACTGTTGGCAGGATTCAGGAAATAAGGAAGCACATAAATTGCAGAAAAACAGAACCTCAACCACCCACAGCACTGAAATGAATTATTTATTTGAAGATGTCTTGAAGATGCCAGTAAGAAAACCATATGCTTTCTTCAGCCTGTCTGCTTGTCTGCATTTGAAAGAATAGTAATGGCTACTACTTTGTCCTCATTTCAAATTTTTCTTCTTGTTCAAATCTAACATCATACTCCTTGACAATATTTATTGTAGTATACATCCCAAGCAGCCAGTGTCTGCATGCAAATACAAAAGTGCTTGGGGAAGAGGGAATAATGTTTAGTTTCTAACAAGGCACAACAAATTAAATTATGTAACCTGAATTTCAGATCCAGTTAAGACCATTCCATTACATGGATGCATTCATGGGTAAACTCCACTGTTTCTTCTATATTATTCTTTCCACTGCTATATTCTCTCATCATTTTGTAACAACACACATTCAAGACCTTTCTAGGGAATATAGAATGGAGATAAGTTGCTAGGTTCTATAGTGTGTAGTAATATTCAAATATTAGTCCCATACTTGATAATAATTCAACTTAACACTTCTTAGATTTCTAGTTTCAAATCCTTTCCCCATTTCACAGGTATTGCTTCAAGTCTTCTAACCACTAGCTTTATAAGTAAATTTGAAGCCAATCAAGTCCCCTCTTTTTCAGTGGGAGGAATACAGTGATAGTCACCCTAGGTCCATATGTGTTTTACTGAGTGGTTTTGTGTGTCAACTTGACAAAAGCTAGAGTCATCAGAGGAAAGAGCCTTGGCTCAGGAAATTCCTCGTTGAGATCCAGCTGTGAGGCATTTTCTCATCTAGTGATCACTGGGGGAGGGCCCAACCCACGGTGGTTGGTGCCATCCCTGGGCTGCTGGTCCTAGGTTGTATAAGAAGGTGGGCTGAGCAAGCCATGAGAAGCAAGCCAGTAAGGAGCTCACCTCTATGGCCTCTACATCAGCTCCTGCTTCTGGGATCCCGCCCTTTTTGAGTTCCTGTCCTAACTTCCTTCAGTGATGAACAGCAATGTTGAAGTGTAAGCCAAATAAATTCTTTCCTTCCCAACTTGCTTTTTGGTTGTGATATTTTATTGCAGCAATAGAAACCCTAACTAAGACATATAGTATAAACTCTATTCAATAACTTTGAGGCTGATATTAATTCATCCCATCACTTAATCATGTTGCTCTTGTACTCCTGCATAAAACACTGGCGTGTACACAAATCTTAAAAGGTCTTATTAATAATAAAAAAAAACATGAAGCTAGATATTGGGGTGAAAGCTGAAAGATTAGAGAAACAGAACAAGCCACAGTCAACATCACCTTATCAGCCTCCAGAGCAAGACTTCCTATTTACTCTCACCTTATATACTTTTCTGTGCCCTGCCATTTCCTTCCCTCCTAACGCTGGGATTAAAGCCGTGTGTCACCATTCCTGGCTCTGTTTCCAGTGTGCCCTGGAACTCACAGAGGTCCAGTCGGATCTCTGCCTCTGGAGTGATAGGATTAAGGGTGTGTGCCACCACTGTCTTGCTTCTATGTCTAATTTACTGTCTGTCTCTGTCCTCTGATCCCCAGATAAGTTTACTAGAGTATACACCATATTGGGGTACACAATATATCATCACACTGGCATTTATGTTATATTGTTCTGACATTAAACTCATGCTTCCAGCCTTTTGCCTTTAACAGCTTCTACACACTGACTACGACTTTACTGTGTCTCATCTCCATTTTACTGCAGTGATGCTGGCAGACTTCTAAGGGATGAAGTTTCCTTCACTTCACATCTCCTTTTCTTATGGCTATATATCCTCTATATTCTAAGATATAGCCTACTGTCACTGCTTACTAGACAAATGTATCTCTCTCAAACAACTAGACAAATGTATCTCTCTCAAACAAACTCAGACATTATAATTCTATGTCCTTGGGTGTCTGAGAATGTCTTAAATGAGATACTTTTGCCTGGACACGTAACACTGACGAAATGCCTGACAATGAAGGTAATGGCAGGAAGGCAGACCTCTAAGTTTACATTGGAAAGAAGAACAAACACCTGGTTATGGGAAACAGGTTTTGACTGTGTGACTATCTTCATACACAGCTGGGGGATATTATCCAAATACTCCAAATGTATAGGGGAAGTTGTGGCCAATAAATGATCAATAACACTGTTAGAAAACACTGTTTTCCCAAGAAAAGAATCAGATGGAAAGGCTACAATAGCACACTAGAAATTCACTTTAGGAAACAACTAATATATTCAAAAGCCAATATCACCAAAATTCCTTGAGTTTTGGCTTTAACCTCCTCCAGAGTCTCTGGCTCTCATGGGTCATCCCTGTCAGTGCCAGCTGAGTTCCTACTTCATATTTCTGTGGCTCACAGCACTGGCCTCTTAAAATTTAATACCATATCAGAGGGCTTGTCCCTAGAGAAGACTGGTTTTCCCTCTCTGGAAACTACCATTTTTCTGTAGTTCCATCTAGGGTCTGGACCCGGTGAGATTCCCCTATCCATGTTGGCATGTTGATTGGTGGTATCATTTTTCAGATCTTGTTTAGGCAACTATCTTGGTGATGTTTCCTGGGTGCAGCTTTCCTGTCATAGTCAAAGGACGGTATCTCACAAAAGATATCCTCCCTCCCTGGCTCTTAACAATGTATCAGCTTCCTTTTCTGTCATGCTCCCTAAGTCATAGTGGTTGTGTTATAGATATATCATTTGGGCCAGGGTACCCTATGGTCAGTTGTTCTCTGCACTTTGACCAGTTGTGGCTTTTTGCAATGCTACACTAAACTAGAAACTACTTGAGAAAATCAAAATACACTCCCATGTGTGTACTTTTTACCTACCATAAAACAGTACATAGTAAAGAGTGTATTCTACTAATGCTTTTTGAAATGAACTCAGTGATACTTAACAAGCAAGCAAATTCATACTGGGTTCCATATTTATGACATTTTTCTAAACAGTTTCTCTAAATTCTTCAGCTTCAACAGGATATCCCTACCCTTTGGTATGCACCCAACCCTGCCCCCTCCCCTTATTTAAAGGAACAGTTTTCAATTCCATTGTAGTTATTATTCAAAATTATGATGCTTAAGGTTTTTTTGAGTCTACAAAATACAAGGGTGGTATTTGTTAATGACAGGAGAAATCAGCTTCCCATTCACTTGTTGCTGTAGATTAGGTGCAGATGAGAACATTAGGTACAAGCAGTGGTGCCTCTAATTTAATTCTTTGAATGTTATACAGCATTCTAGGTGTATTGCTTTTTTGAGACACCCGAGAGATTATGAATCAAATCTGGTAATCTAGCTCTTTGCATGTACAGGCACGTTTTGGGCCACAGAGTAAGAATCAGTGTAAATGAATCTATTGATCTTTTTGAAAATTAGACTACAAACCAATTTAGAATCAGATTTATTAGATGTCAAGTGCAAGAATTCTGTCAAGATCAGTGACATAACAAAGGCACTGTCAATCATTAGGGAGAAACGATAAGGCTTTTTATTTCCTCTTTAAATTGTAGTTGAATCACAATAATTTGTTGTCCATGAAAGTATAACAAACATTAATATTTAAGTCTCTGAATGGCCTTTAAATTCTTTCCATTTGGAACTGTCTGACAAGTATGTTATAAAGAAATCCCAAGAAGGCTCTTCTTTAAACCATGTTTTAGGAGTACTCCTCACATTATCTGCTATAATATATCCCACTGACTTCTCTTCCTTTCTAAATAAAGCCTCCTGTTAACCATTTCTTCTTAGAAAATACAAGAACAAAAAGAAAACAAAACCTTTCTACATTGTTATTTGTAAAACCACTTCCTTAGGTTTTAAAAACAAAGGTAAAGTTAAAGACAAAATCAAATACTCCAAACTGGCCTTCCTTTGTTGTGGATGCCAATCCTGTGGTTAGCTTTATATAAACAGATGAGTCTTAATTACTTATATCTTAGTCATGTCAATATCAAAAGCATTGTCCTTCCTTTACATTTACTAGATAAGTCAGAATGAGGAAGCAATGATTTCATCACTGCTAGCTTATTATAGGCTGATATGTCAAAGATTTCCACAAGACCCACATCCAAAACAGTGTCTTCCAGACACATATAACAGGACTGATACACATATGAATTCACAGAAGCTGTGGAAGCATACACAGTCCTGTACAGGTTCAGGCCAGACAGGGGCCCAGAACTGAGAGGGAGAAGTGGACACAAGTTCCCGTCACTAATTAAGATGCCAACTGCAATTGATCCCCTCTTGTAAAGGAAAAATTGATATTTTCTAACATAGTCTCACTGTGTATATTAATCACACTTCAGGGCAGGCCCCACACCCAGGAATAGTTGCTAATACAAAATGAACTCAATGAATTTTTGTAGATTTTTGCCTCATATTGCTTTAGTTAAGTTATTTTTGTCTATTGGTCTTTTGCTTATATATTTTGGTTTCCATTGTGTGTGTGTGTGTGTGTGTGTGTGTGTGTGTGTGTGTGTGTATGTGTGTTTTGTTGTTGTTGTTGTTTTTCTTGTTAGTATTTTTGTATGTGTTTTTTAAAGAGAGAGAAAGAAGGGGTGTGGAGTGAGATGAGTGGAAAGGACCTGGGAGGAATTTGAGGAGGGCGAAATATGATCAGAATATGTTGTATAATTTTTTCAATTAAAAAATAAAGATAGAGCCCAGCGTGGTGGCGCACGCCTTTAATCCCAGCACTCGGGAGGCAGAGCCAGGTGGATCTCTGTGAGTTCGAGGCCAGCCTGGGCTACCAAGTGAGCGAGCTCCAGGAAAGGCGCAAAGCTACACAGAGAAACCCTGTCTCGAAAAACCAAAAAAAAAAAAAAAAAAAAAAAAAAAAAGCTCTTTAGCCGGGCGTGGTGGCGCACGCCTTTAATCCCAGCACTTGGGAGGCAGAGCCAGGCGGATCTCTGTGAGTTCGAGGCCAGCCTGGGCTACCAAGTGAGCTCCAGGAAAGGCACAAAGCTACACAGAGAAACCCTGTCTCGAAAAAACCAAAAAAAAAAAAAAAAAAAAAAAAGATAAAAATGAATAAATTCATCTAAATAGAAGAAAATAAAAGTTTAAAAAAGAACCACATGCAACTAGTATTTGAACATCTTTGCTTCATTAAAAATCAGCTCTAAATATATCAGCTTAACTATTAGATACATTAATAGATAATAACTAATAGATACATTAACTATTTATTTATGTCAACTTATACATCTACAATAAAAATCACTTTGGCTTGTTCACCTGTGGGAGTCATTTTCAGGTTCCTCATGGCTTCACTGAGCAGATCTGCATAGAGAAGATGATTAGGACCATGGGCCTGAGTGCAGGTGTCTGAGATGGTCTGCACTTGGCTGTGCTGGGGGCAGGTCTTTTGTTTCACCCATTGGTGTTTCTATAAATACCCTGGGGCAGAGACAGTCAGGGCTTGTTGGAATAGGTTCCAGGCCCTCTCAAGGCTATTCTTTATTTTTTATCTGTTTATCTCCACAATCTAAATTCTTCTATCTAATATTTCCTGCTGCTCACACTCAAGAAAACTCTGGGACATGTGGGGTTGGTGGGTAAATGCCCCGTATCCACCTTGAATTCATGAATCTTGAGTTTGTACCTTCAGTACCACAGAAACAGGATGTGTTTGTTAATGCATGGCTGTCATCCCAGCACTCGGGAGGTGGCAGCTAGAGCATCAGAAAAAGTTCAATGTAATCTTTAAAAACATGATGAGTTCAAGGCTGGTCTGGGCTAGAGGAGACACTGTACCTGAAAAGACAAGACAGACACTCAATTTTCTATTTTCCAGGTTCCTTCTTTCTGTTGTCAACTCCCCCTCAGCAAAGAACAATACATGCTTGGTACCACATTCCCTTTCCTTTTATTCCTTCCTCTCTCTCCCTCAACCTTGCTGTGATGGTAATAGGAGTCCTTTGTTTGGGCAAGTGCAAAAGACACTGGCAGTTATGAAGGGTGAGAACCTATGACACTAATGTTGTCTGCCTCTAGCTTTTGCTTAGGTTGCACTTTGACTTCCATGCCCCAGCTCACAGCCTCAACTCTCCAAATCAGGTCTTGCTTCCTTTCACAACTAATCACCTAATGATCACCAATATAATGTAAGAAAACTAGATTGTGAGACAGTACCAAGAATTTTCTTAAAGGAAGGTGCTGTGCTTCCACTAGATGGACTATAAATGTGACACCCGGTGGCCACTATGGAGCTATCATGGCACTTGATGCATTGTTTGAGCATGGGTAATGAAAAAATAAACAGTGTCTTCATAATGATCTTGTGCTACAAGTCCTGTTTTAATCATACTTTTATTTTATGCTTTGAAATATTGTGGAGAGGTTCTCGATGGCCAGGGTAAGACTACCCCTCATAACCAGATAATTCCTACAGATATAAACAAATCACCTGCTAATGTGCCTTTCTTTTTTTTTTTACAGTACTATTCAGTTCTACATAATAACCACAGATTCCCTTTTCTCTCCCTTCCTGCCCCCCTCCCCTTCCCCCCAGCTCACCCCCCATTCCCACCTCCTCCAGATCAAGGTCTCCCCCAAGGACTGGGGTCGAGGGTCGAGGGAAAGAGAGCAGGAGATCCTAGCTGGATCAAGAAAAGAGAGGGAGAACAAGGAATAGGAGACCATGGTAAATGAAGACCACATGAGAAAAGGAAGAAACAAAGAGCTAAAGAGGCCCACAGAAATCCACAAAGATACCCCCACAAAAGACTGCTGGCAATGGCTGAGAGACAGCCGGGACTGACCTACTCTGGTGATGGAATGGCCAAACACCCTAATAGTTGTGCCATAAACCCCATCCAAGGACTGAGGAATCTGGATGCAGACATCCATGGCTAGGCCCCTGGTGGAATGCTGGGAGGCTAATTAATGTGCCTTTCATATACAAACCAACTAATTGTTACTCCACCCAAACCACATCCATCTAGTTTCCTTAACTCTCACATACCCAGAGGGTAACCCTACAGAAAACTGACCCAAGGCCATACAACTAGGGATAGCCCTCATACCTGAAGGCCCCTGGGCATTGTTCAAGTGTGTCACTCCTCCATTTAAGCCACCAGCTTTGCCTTTCCTATAGAAAGTCCAGTGTAGACTGAGGGTCCATTCTCATTTCCGCCTCTTCAACAGACCGAGTGCCTCCCTGCACATCTCTAAGTACTTTCATTTCTGTAGTTTATGGGAATTGTAACTATAAACATTCATTTCAATGGCTTTGACCTCATTGAGTCACTTCAGCATGTTAAGACCTGAGAATAAAGCAGTCCTGGATTCTAACTTAGCTTTATTAATATAAGGAAGATAAAATCTCCCAGCTTGCTTAAATCATTGGTAGTTTAGGCTTCTATTGTTAACAAGTACTATAATGCTTACATCTCTCTGGTGTAATTCAATAAACACATCGAATACAGCATGCTCAAATCAGGTTCAATATGCTGCCCCACAAACCTACTCTGTCTTATTTTTTGGATAGCATTACATTAAAATTATGATGGTTAACACTGTCAACTTGACAGGATCTAGAATCACCTAGATGACAAACCACTGGGCACCTTTGGGAAAGACTTTCTAGATTGGGTTAGTGAGGGTGGTAAGACCCATGCTAACTTTTATCTGTTGATACTGAAGCTCCATGAGCTGGAGTCCTGGACTGAAAAAATAAAAAGGAAGAAAGAACTAGCTGAACACCAGTCTTTACCTTGAGCATGCAATAGGAGCATCTGCTTCATGCTTCTGCTAACTGCTCCTCCCTGACACAATAACCTGTACCCTCAAACTAGAAAAACTAAAATAAAACTTTCCTTCCTTATAGGCTTTTGTTCAGGTGTTTTGTGACAGAAATGGTCAAGATAACTGACACTGTGAACCAAACCAAAAGTCTAGGAATCAGCCTAGGATACCTTCCAACTTCTGGTTTCATATACAAGGCTCTTTAATTTTCTCCCACTCCTGAAATATTTTTCAGTGGTACCTGCCTCTTCTTTCACACAGCAGCTACCTCTGCTTTGCATTTCTTTTTTCTACTAATTAATAATACTCAGGATAAAATACAAATTACTCAGTATGGGCCAAAGTCTTTTGCTTGATCTTAATCTCCCACCTTTACAATCATACTTTTGCCATCTATTTTCTGCCCTCTGGGCACAGTGCCAGCCTTCTGGTGCTTGAAGGTATTGATGTTTTTGTTGTTGTTTTGCAGCAACTGCTCACTCCAAACCCTTTCCTCTAGAAATTTCATGAAGCTGGCTCTTCCTTCTTTCTACCTACCTACCTACCTACCTACTACCTACCTACGTATCTATCTATCTATCTATCTATCTATCTATCTATCTATCTTCTATCTATCTATCTATCTATCTATCTATCTATCTATCTATCTATCTATCATCTTTCTTTCTTTCTATTGTCCTTCCTTCCTTCCTTCCTTCTTTTCTTATGGCTTTTTGAGACAGTGTTTCACTATGTGACTCTGGCTGTCCTAAAAATAGCTCTGTAGAGCAGGTTGGCCTTGAATATATATAAAGAACTTAAGAAATTAGACATCAAAATAGCAAACAGTCCAATTAAAAATGAGCTATAGAGCTAAACAGAGAATTCTTAAAGGAAGAACTTCAAATGGCTGAAAGACGTCTAAGGAATTGCTCAGCATCCTTAATTATCAGGGAGATGCAAATCTAAACAACTTTGAGATACCATCTTACACCTGTCAGAATGGCTAAGATCAAAAGCACTGCAGACAGCTTATGTTGGAGAGGATGTGGAGCAAGGGGAACACTCCTCCACTGTTGGTGGGAGTGCAAACTAGTACAGCCACTTTGGAAATCAGTATGGTGATTTCTCAGAAATCACTCTTGGGCATATACCCAAGGGATACTCAATCATACCACAAAGATACATGTTCAACTATGTTCATTGCAGCACTATTTGTAATAGCCAGAACCTGGAAACAGTCTAGATGCCCCTCAACTGAAGGATGGATGAAGAAATGTATACTCCATATACACAATGGAGTACTACTCAGCAGAGAAAAACAATGGCATCATGAAATTTGCAGGCAAATGGATGGAACTAGAAAATATCATCCTGAGTGAGGTAACACAGACTCAGAAGGACAAACACAGTATGTACCAACTCATAAGTAGATACTAGATATAAAGCAAAGGGTAATCAGCCAACAACCCACAACTCCAGAGAAGCTAACTAATAGGGAAGACTCAAAGAGGGACACATGGACTGCCCTGGGAAGGGGAAATAGATGAGATATTCATGAGTAAACCTAGTAGAGTTTTGAGCAGATCAAAACAAAGCAGAGATAGTTTCTGAAGCAGGGGGCTCTTAGAAACCAGGAAAGGATTGGAAAATTCCAACCCAAAATTTGAGCTAACATGTCTTCCAGAGAAATAGAAGTGAGACACTTAGAACAAAGCAGCTAACTGGAGCTTAGTCATTCAACCATTTAGCTGGTTACAGCTGAACTAGTTGTTTGTATTCTAATTAGTTGACAGGTGACATAACCCTCTGCCACTAAACAAAGCCCAATTATTTCAACTAAACTCTGGTTTAATTGGTTTAGCTATTTGGCCCAGTGCAGATACCTAAGTCCAAAGTCAAAGACCTCTTCTCATAGCAAGTGACACCATAACTGAGTCAGGATGTAATACGTATCTTTCTGTTGGTTTGTTTGTTGGTTTGTTTGTTTCCAGCCTGAAAATGAAAGTACCACTTACATTTTGCTTAAAGACACATTAATTGCAAGTGAATTCATTTCCTTGATAATGGAAGGTCTAAATAAATGTCAAATCAATCCATAATGACAACAGCTGAGCCTGTAGCCTACAGCTTGGTATAGGGACAGTGGAGGGAGAGGCTGCTATGGTAGCTCCAATGTGATGTCAGGGTTGCCTGGCAGGCGTTAGAGCATAGGATGATGCAATGCTGGGACCCTGGTTGGAGGAGCTAAGTTAGACTTGGAACTACAGAAGCTGGGTGTCTTAGATTTGGATTTCCCAGATTCTTCTAACCTTTCTACATTCCAATCTCTCAGAAATGCTGCCCACTGGACAAAGCTACCTGGAAACCAGAGTGCAAGAAAGTCAGGAAAATGGAGTTTTCCATTACCTGCACTTGGAAATTTGTTTGTTAGCACTATGATGATGTTAAAGGCTGGGCCTTTAAGGACTGAGGGAGCCAGTGGGGCTCCTCCCCCATGAATGGAATTAAGAGCTATACAATAGACGTTTCTTGGAGAATTTTGCCTTTATTTCTACCATACAGACCCTTTCTGAACACACAACAAGGAGCTGGTCTGTAAATGTTGTAGGGTTTAGGGTTTCACCAGAAAAGACTGTTAAGATGTGGATTTAAGCCAATAGAAAGTCTTAATTAGCTGGCCCCAACTTCACTAGGTATTAGGGATCCTAGGGTAGCACTGGACCTTTCTCATGGTGAGATTTTAAGCACACACACACAAAAAAAAAATGTTCTGTGTTGACTTACTTCAGTTAACAAGAACAGTTAGCCAGAAACCCAACTACAGAAGAAAAAAAAACAAAAAAAAACAAGATAAGTACATTTAGAGGCTTTTCCAGATCTATGGACTTTGATGGATTAGGTCTTTGTTTTCATTTTGGCAGGTGTGCTGTCTACATGCTGAGTTTTACTGCCAGAATGGCATTTCCATCATGGAGCCATTTGTGCCAAGGTCTGAGGCTCTGTTAGGAAGAGTAAAGGCCCTCTTCCACAATACCCTTCTGGCTCCTTGGTCTTGGACTTCACACCCTCCAGAAGGCTGATAAATGAATTTCTTGATAAATTAGCCATTGCGTGATATTTTGTTACAGCAACACACAAATAGACTAAGACATTGGGAAAATAAATTGAAATCAAATAATTAGTTGACGTGTTGGTGAATCATGAAATAATTCCCAAATATGTCTCACTTAAATCACAAACCCAGCACTTTACACTTGTAAGTGCAGCCAAAAGAATCAAAATGTAGATAAAACAACTAAAAGTGCTTTCTAAAAGCTTCGTGTCCTTGAAATTCAGGATTGGCTAGCATTTGAAGCCTCTCTCAAGATACAATTGTGTCACATAACTGCAGTTCTTTGTAAGTGATGGTAGTCTTTTCATCAGCGTATTTTTCTCTAATAGCATGAAAAGGGCAAACAAAAGGCAAGGGCCAAGGGAACCAATTCTCAGACATATGAATAGCATGCTGAGCAAGAGAGAGAAGGGGGTCTCTCTTACTATCTGAGAACCCAGAAACCTCTGAAAATGCAATACATGTAGTTCACAAGGAAATGAGTGCTTAGTCTGCCAACACTGTAGAAGTAATCTGTGGGACAGTAACATTTTTATTTAAAGAGATTTTATAAAGAAAGTTTAAGAGTGTTGTATATGCCTCAAACATGCCTCAGACCTTTCATTCCAAAGGAAGATTGACCTTGAGTTCTCTCAAAGAATTCAAAATGAAATAGCCAGTAAAAACTCATCTAGGCATTTTCCTTAAGGTCAGACTCAGATGTCCTGTATTCTGTTTCCATAAGATGTTGAAACTGTCCTAATTGAACTCTCCCTTTTGAAGTTTGTTATTTTAATCACACAAATTTATTATTTTAATCAGATAACCAGTTACATCAGTTGGTGGCTGAATAATATTCCATTGCATATCTAGCCCACATCTTTTGATCCATTCATCCATAGATGGGCCTAGAGGTTAAACCCATATCATAATTGTTTTGAACAGTACTGTAATAAACATGAAATGGTGGGTCCTTGCTCCTGGCTTTACTTCCAAATGTAGAATAGATAATGTGGTAGAACTATTTTTGTTTTTTTTTTCTGGGGGGAGGGGGCACTCCACACTGTCTACCACAAAGCTGCACTAATTTATATCACACTATAGTTGCTAAGATACTCCCATTCCACACACCAGCAGTAACCTGTGTCATTTTTCTTTTTTTTATTTGTTTATTTCTTAATAACAGCCATTTTAACTACACTGAGAGGATATCTTACTATGGTTTTTATTTGTATTTTCTGATACCTTATAATATTACATATTCTTCATGCATCTCTTGGCCATTTGAATTTTATCTTTTAGAAATTTTATCTACTCAGATCCTATGGCAATCCATTATAGTAATATATTTTTCATCTCTGATTTTATTTATTAGGGTATTTATCTTTTGGGGTGGGTAAATGTAGCCAAAGCTTTGTCACTTTGTTTTGATTTGTTTTCTTTGAAAAATATCTCTTAGAGGGAAGAGGGATTATATGAGCAGGGTGGGGGTGGGTCAAGATCACAATGGGGAAATCAACGAAGACAACTGAACCAAGCTCGTAGGAACTCACAAACCTTAGAGCAACAGCCGTGGAACATGCATGGGACTAGACTAGGCCCTCTGCATATGGGAGACAGTTGTGTAGCTTGGTCTGTTTGAGAGGCCCCTGGCAGTGGGATCAAGATCTGTCCATGGTGCATGATCTGGCTTTCTTGAGCCCAGTGCCTGTGGTGGGACGCCTTGCTCAGCCTTGATGCAGTGGGGAGGGGCTTGGTCCTGCCTCAACTAAATGTACCAGGCTTTGCTGACTCCCCATGGGAGTCCTTACCCCTTTTGTGGGAGAGGGATGGGGGGCATGAGTTGGGGGGAAGGCTGGAGGGGAGCAGGAGGAGGAATGAGTGGGGGATCTGTGGTTGGTATGTAAAATGAATTTTAAAAATTTCTTAAATAAAAAAAAAAAACCTCTTCATTTGTCCTTTATTGGCAGTTTTCTTTAGTCACTGTCTCCATTGTGTTGTCACTTTCCTTCTGTTAACTTTGTGTGTGATTTGTTATTTCCTAATTTTCCTTGATTTATTTGTAGGCCTATTTTTAGAAATCTTTTATCTTTTACATGTGTTATGTATGTGTGGTGTACATGCATATGTGTATGCATATTTGCACATATATGGACAGGCACGGATGTGTGTAGGTGTCTGAAGTTGGTGTTGGGTGTCTTCCTCAATCACTCTCAAGTTCATTCATTGAGGCAGGGTTTCTCACTGACTTAGAGCTCACTTGGCTTGTCTATCTAGCCAGCTTGCTCCAGGAGTTACTTGTAAACACAAGTCTATTGAGAATTGGGATTGTAGGTGGCTACCATTTCTGTCCAGATTTTGCATGGATTCTGAGATCTGAATTGCTTTATCCACTGAGCCATCAGTCCAGACCTTTAATTTACATGTTTTTTCTGTATTCTGCTATATTCGATTGATTTTAGTACATTGTTTCCATTGTTATTTGTTTCAAGAAATTTAATTCCCCTTTTGAGTTCTTTGGTGACCATTGGTTTGTGTATTTTCTGTAATATCATTCATATTTGCTTTTTATTTTTATTCACATGACCAGAACATAACAAAATTTAGACTTCTGTTAGTTTGTTCAGACTTGTTTTGCAGACTAATACTTGGTATTTTTTAGAGAATATTCATGTGCAAATGAAAATATAGTATATTCTACAGCTTCTATATAGAACGTTATTTAAGTATTTGTTAGATCTGTTAGTATTTGTTGTGTTCATTTGATCTTTTGCATACTTTAACTCTTGTATTTCTTTTTAAATTCTGTTTTTAGTTTTGTTTGGGATGGTTCATTGATGAAAATGAGATGTTGAAGAATCCACACCCCATTATTGTGTTGGGTCCTATATTTCCCTTTAGACCTAATATTTTTACAAAAGTGAGTGGTCTTTAAAGCTGATACTTTATATAAACTCCCTGTTCATACTTAATAATGATTAGAACAATACTAGCAATCTTTATCATCAGAAAATTTTCTTAGAAAACACTGAGCATTCCAGTATAGAGTTCATACGTGTTAACTGTCATTGTATGTTGAACTGTGTTGAACTGATCACTTAATCATTTTATAGTGACCTCCATTGTCTCTTGCATTTTCATCTCTAAAGCATATTTTATCTAATATATTTATTCAGTCTCAATTTTCTTAAAATTTGCTTAGGATATATTTTTCTATTCCTTCACTTGTTTAGTGAATTTCTTGCAGCCAGCACAACACTGGATCTTGCTTATTATGCATTCATCCAGTCTATAGCTTTTTTTTTTTTTGCAGGTTGAAAATACATTTACTTTTATGAGAAAATAGACATCCAGTAGCAGCAGCAACAGCATCTGCTCACAAACTATGGCAGCAACTGGAAGGTAATGAGGAGATCAGCGCAGCCATCCATGGAGCAGAGGGTTCACATACAAAGGAAGCCACCAAGTGCACAGCAAACAGACTGTCTAGTCCAATGTGCACACCACTGACACAGCACCAAGGATGTTCTACATGAAAATAAGAGTTCACAACTGTGACACAGAAACACCAGACTGGGTACGGCATCTGCTACAACACAACAGGCTATGGCTGCTTACCACTCACTGTAATTTAGCACAGGAGAGCAGGATACACCCTGTAGGGAATGTATAGGACATTAAGACACACAGGTGTCTCTGCACCAGCCAGATACAAGAAAGATGAGGTTGTACCAGAGTGCTGATGTGGCTGAGGTGAGGTGTGGACAGGCCCACTGGATGATACCAGTTCACAGGTGCCAAGAATCCACTTCAGGTCCAGAGCCAAATGCCTGCAGGCCCAGATACAGAGCAATGCCTCACCTGAGTGTTGGCTGGAAGCTGCCACATGAAAGCATCAGTCCCAGAGGATTTGAGTCAGGAGAGGGCAATCTACTTGTCTTCCTTGACAAGGAACCAAGAGAAAGCAAAACACTCAACTCCAACAGGCACAAAGTTCTGGAAGGGCCAGGCTGAAAGTGGGAGCCATCTCTTGACCTAAGGGTAAATGTAGCACATGGGATAGTCTCCTTGTCTGCACTGTACCTTAGGTCCACACCAGAGGTGACCCCATTCTCCCAAATCTTCCCTTGAAACCACAGAGCATCAGTCACTTGAGTCGGGGTACACAGCCTTTCTTCCTAAGGCTCATGTCCTGCCTTACTCTTCTGGGCATCTTGGCATCCCAACTCATTGGCACAGGAAATGATTGTGTCTTGATGTTAAACTGGGATAGATCCAAGATCAAGGAGGAATGGAGCCCAGGTGTGTCCTGGAGCTACAGACTTCCAGGAACTGATGTTGCCAGCTAGAATCAAGTCTAAACCAATGATCTCCTCAAGGGAAGTCCTGGGCCCAGCCCAGTGCTACTTTTGACTCTCCCTAGAGGTGGCCTCTGACTTCTCACTTGGCTGGGAGGGGACTGAGGGAACGGATGCTAGTGCAGCTCAGAGCTCTCTTTCACTTGCTTGTCATCAGGCCCTGGCGGTGCTCTCTGCTCCAAGTGGGGCTGAGCAGCAGCTGTGCTGGTCAGAGCCCTTCCTGCGGGAGAAGGCTCACCACAGGTGGCAGCTGAGGTGCTGCCAAGTGGAGCTGCATTGTACCTCTCAGAAATTTCTAGCTGCAGCTGAGTATGCTTCTGTAATTAGAATCCCAATACATTGCTGGAGTGCTCTTCCTTGCCCCAGGACACATCGCAAGACATCTAGAAGGTTCTGAGAATTTAGTTTGTTCCCGGGTGGCTATTCAGAGTGACTCACTGAAGTAAAGAGCTGGTGCTGGGACTCTCCAGTAGGCTAACATTGAGCCAAAACTAATGGTCGCTGGTGAATGATGTGATGGGGCCACTTTAACTTCAAGGTAGAACAAGTGAAAGCGCCCTGTAGTCACCACGTGGCATCTAGAAGGCCTCTCTGAGCTCATCTACCAGTTTTTCGGTTGCCAATGGATTCTGTGATGACAGCCTCCCTGGAGCAGGACCCCCAGTGGGCATCTGCAGTGCCCCATGGTGGAGGTAGACACTAATTCTCTTGACCTCGCTGAGCTTCTTGCTGGGAAGATCTTCATTAGCAGCCTCTTTGCTGGAGGGATGACTGGACTCTTTCACCCAGGCACTGCTGCAGGTGTCTTCCAGGGCTAACCTGAGGCAAGTATTTTTTGCTATATGGCATTCTGTGTCTGGGCTCTGTCCTATGCATCCTAAAATGTGGGAAAGACATCAAAGAATTATTTGTAACCTAATCCAGAAACAGTCCATCTGGCCAGGTTAGGGAGCAGCTCAAGCGGAGTCAGCTCTATTTCTCTAAGTCAATGACTCCTTTTGCATCCACTCAAAGCAACACTACTCACTACCAATGACAGGTGTTATCAGAGTTCTGAACAAATCCAATCAGATAATGCAGGCACCCCTTGGGTTGTGTTTGATTGATTTGGGCTGGTATAGATCCTGTGTCCACAATGTCATTCTCCTGCAACATCTACTGCTATTTATTGCCTTTTCTTGGAGAATTTAATCTCATTAAATTTAAGGTGAGAATTATTATATAAAACTTATTCTAGTCATTTTGTTAGGGGTTTTGTCATTGATTTGAATACCATTTGTTGTTTTTCTATTTTCTTGACTATCTTTGTTTGATGCTTTTCTATGTCAGTAAGGTTTAATTGTTTCTCACTTGTATGTTGCACAGTGGTCATTTTTATTTTTCTTTCACTTCTTCATGTAGAATTTTCAAGCATCTTTTACAAGATCTATCTGTTAGTGATAAAGATTTCTTAGGATTGCTTCTCTTAGAAATTGTTATTTCTCCTTGATTTCTGAAGAATAGTTTTTGCTGGACACAGTGATCTTGGTTGAAATTTACTTTTCTTCAGAATGTGGAAAATATCTTCCTATTTCCCTCTGGCATTGAAAATATCTGCTGGATATCTTATGTTAAGTCAAATGGAGGTACATTAAACTTAACATGGTAGTTTTAGTGTGATGATTTAAGAATTCCTCCTGTTTTGTACTTTTGATAGTTTGACTAACAATGGTGCAGTGTGGACCTAGTCAAATCTGCTTGGGATTATTTGGACTGCTTACAATTGGACATCCATATTGATAGCAACATTAAGGAAAATTTCAGGTAATGTTTTGTTGTGTGGGTTGAATATGTGTTTTTTTCATTGTATTTAAGTAATTACCCAAATTCAAAGATGAATTCATTTAGTAATAGTTTATAAGTCTCAAAAGCTTTCTTCATCCCTTATTCTTTTCCTTTTTTAAAATTTTGGTTTCATAGAGATACTTCAAAAGACATGTCTTCAAGTTTAAATTTTCTTTCTTTTGCATGACTGAATGTACATGAAATTCTCCTGTTGATACTCATCTGTGTTTTTAATTTTAATTATTGAGTACTTTATTTGCAAAATTTCTGTTGAGTTATTTTGGTGATTTCTATTTCTCATTCAAACCATGACTAATTTTCTAATTTTCATTGAACTGTCCCATTGGCTTTTTTAAAGAATCATTGTTTTTAATTTTTATCAGATATTTTATCAATATTGTATTCTTTCTGGCTTACCACTAGGCAGTTATTGTGTTCATTGAAGTCATTGTGTTACTTGCCTTTTTGTATTTCTTGTGTCCTTATTCTCATCTTGTGGATCAGTTGACTCTACCAATTTTATAAATAAATTTTAATAGTACAAGGCAGTCTCCTAAAGAAGTTTCTTATGGTATCAGCTTCATAGGTTATAGTGATTTTGCTTATGGTTGGCCATAGCATGTGTTAAGGTTTCTGTTTCTCTGAAGAGATACCATGACCATGACAACTCTTATAAAGGAAAATATTTAATTGGGGTTGGCTTATAGTTCAGAGGTTTATTCCATTATCATCATGGTAGAATCCATGGCAACATGTATGCAGACATGGTACTGGAGAGATAATTGAGAGTTCTACATCTGGATCCACAGGCAGCAGGATTCAGAAGCCACTGGGCCTGGCTTGAGCTTATGAAACCTCAAAGCCTACCCCCAGTAACACATTTTCTCCAATAATGCCACACCCACTCCAAGGCCACAACTCCAATATTGCCACTCTCTATGGGGGCCATTTTCATTCAAACCACCACAGCATGCCATTCTCTTATAGCATCTTCAGCTATGTGTGATGGGTTTTGGTGTAGTATTATTTACAGTGGGAAAAAGAACTCATCTACTGAGGCTTATGCAGAACTGGGAACACTCTAGTGACCAGGAAGGTGTGGAGCACATAACATGGGATGTGGGATACATACTCTATGGCTCCTCTACAAATGAAAATTATGTTGCTGGGAATATAATGTTTGATGGGTATCTCCGTATGAACCGCTTGGATAATCCCTAATACTGAAAGGGCTTGTGGCATTGAAAGTCCCAGTAACAGCAGAGGGAATACAGCACCCATGGCATGGTAGGGTAGGTGTGCAATATAAGTTTAAGTCTTGATTTGGGCCACAGTTGTTCTCCTGTGTTTGGGGTGGGGAGGTACCATGATGCTACAGCCTATTGTGCTGGTGTAATGCTAGTGTAGCCAGAAGTTTTCTCTGGCCCTGCCTGGCCCTGTGGTCAGGACAGATCTCTCCCACCCATGTCCCACAGCTGCTTATACAATAATAACTCAGAGGCTTAATATTATTTACAAACTTATGGCCATGGCCTATGGCTCAAGCTTCTTGCTAGCTAGCTCTTATAACTAAACTCAGCCCATTTTTATTAATATATATGTTGCCATGTATTCCATGGCTTTACCTGTGTGCCATTACATGCTGTTCCCTGGATGGAGGGATGGCATCTCTCTGCCTCTCCTTTCTCTTCCTGTCTATCTGCTTGGATTTCCACCTGCCTCTAAGCTGCCTTGCCATAGGCCAATGCAGCTTTATTTATCAACCAATCAGAGCAACACATATTCACATGTAGTGATATTTTATTTGTGCTGAACTGTGGTGATATTTTATTTGTGCTTTAATAAATAAAGCTTGCCTGGAAATTAGAGGAATAAACTAGCCACAACACAGAAGTCATGCAATGTTAGCACACACCTTTAATCCTATCACTTGGCAGGCAGGATCTCTGTGTGTTCAAGGCCACACAGGAAACAGAGCCAGGTGTGGTGGCACATACCTTAAATTCCAAAACTAGTTAGCCATAGAGTTCTGGAGGTCTGTACAGACAGATAAGAAGTGACAGAGCTGGGCAGGAAGAGGAAGTAATGTAGCTGAATGGAGAGAGCAAATCAGATGGCAGAACAATAAGGCATATAGGCATGGGTAGACAGGAAGTAAGTCTCATTTGGAAGCTGCAGAGTTAGTAAGGTAAGGTTAGCTGTGGCTTTTCTTATTTCCCTGATCTATTTCAGGAGTTCACCCATATATCTGGCTCTGTGTGGGTTTTTTTTTTTAATTTATTTAATAAGACCTTTATAAATTCATCCACATTCACAGCATACAGAAAGACATCCCACAGCATGCTAGTTCCAGGGATAGCAATGTTCAGAAGCTTCTGACCTTTGACAATGGCCCCCTTCTCAAGTTGAGTCAAGGTATAGTAGCCTGATCTCTGAGAGTAGAAGAAAAATATGAGGATTCTTCCTCCAAAGGAAAGTTACTGTGTGGACTCTAGGCAACCCCCAAACCCAGACTGAACTCTGAGCTTTTTGAGGACTGTTGAACTCTCTGTAGCTAGGTTTTCTAGAACCCATGGTAATGGGATCTACTGGAATCACAGATTTGCCCTTTCCATGCAGTAGGTGAGGAACAAGAGCCAAGATTTCTGGTCTGCTTTGTTTCCCCTTTTCTGCCTTCAGCTCAAGTCTCCACACCATGCTAAGGGTCAGTACTCTACCTCAATCATTCACCTCAAACATTTCTATCTTCCCATTGATTTGAGGCTTCCTTGTGAAAGAAGTTTCTACTAGGCTTTTGTATTCCCCTATAATGGAATCTACTCCTGTTTTTCTTTGTAACACAACCAACTGGTAGGGAATTAATATACAAACTCACTTTTTAAGAAATCAGTTACTATGCAGGTAATTTCAACTAGCACCCAAAGCTTTTGAAAAAATAGATTAAAAAGGAAAATATCATGGAAGTTTGTGAATTTTCACTAGATGTTGATCATATCACAAGTCAATGCAAATGTTAAAATTTAGCCTTCAAGTAAAGATCTACTCATAAACTAACATGTTATTTCTTAGAACCAGAGGCAAATAAATTGACCACATACAAATATATATATATATTATATATTTTATATATTATATATATATTTTTATTTTTTATATTTTAATTTTTTTAAAATTTTATATATTATATATAAAGATAAAACAAACACATGCATATAAAACCCTATAACTTGTTACATAAGAGGAAGGAGGAATTGATTTAGTTGAGTTTATATTCCTTATAATATATAATTAATCTGTGTAGTTTTTAGACCAGTAAACTGCTATGCAATAAAAGTTTCTACATCTACCAGATCCTTCACCATCATTGGAGGTGACACCAGTTCATATACAGAGCAATGCTGCAGGATGTAGCATAATGAGAAACAGCTCTTTAATTAGGTGTACCTTCATTCTCTTTCAAAACTGAGGCCACCATGGCCCAACTAACAACCTGGGTAAGAAGTAGCAGATATTTTTCGCTCTAAAGAATTCATTTTTCTTCTGTCCCAAAAAAATATTATAATAGTTAAACTGAAAACAATGCATGTATCTGTTCTGGCAATTTTTATGGCATTAATATACCTGAGTAAGCATAAAGAGTGCTGAAGGCACTCAGAGCTGATGTTAACGTTCCCAGAAAATACATAAAGTTGCCTTAGTGCCTACACAGAAATAGTATGTTCATATAGCACTACACACAGGTGTCATTTGTCAGGTTTATCACCCACAGAGAGTGGCATTGTCTGAAGGAAAAAAGTCTCTGGGGAACAAACCCACCAAAATTTGTTTTAACTACAGTTGAGGAAATTGAAAAGGTCAGTAGATAAATTACAGTTTTCCAGCAGATTTTTACCATGCTTTACTTGGAAAGGAATTCAAGGAAGGGAGGAAATGAAAAAAGAGAAGAGTACTAGCTGCAGAGATGATACTTGAGAAAAAGGGAAGAGATTTAAATAAGACATCCCTCTGTTCTCACAATCCTTAGTTCTGTTTTATTCTTTGCTTTTTATGGATGGTGGTATTGCTTTGATTTCACATGGCTCTCATGTATGAATCATCAAAGAGTGTAGAAGAGACTAGAGTGACAAAGGAGTCTTTACATAGTCACCCCTTGGTGTCTATGTGTGAAGGATTCCCGAAGTATCTGCAACTGCTCCCATCCCTTATATAGTGTAGTGCTTTCAGTAACCTGTCCACATCTTCTCATACACTCTACATTGTCTGATGATGATCTGTTTTGTCCAACATGATATAAATGTTACCTAGAGAGTTGTTATACCATGTTACTTAGAGAATAGTGAAAACCTTGTACATACTCAATGCAGCCATGTCTTTTCCGAAAATTTTAATCTATTGTTGTTTGTCTCTATGGATGCAGAACTCAGGTATATAAATAACTGACTAAATTTTTCGGTGGTTTTCATACTCAGGTAAGACATTATAAAATAATCTATGTCTTCCTGATACCACTGATACCATATAATTTAAATTTCTCCAACATCACTATTATCAGTGATAAAACTTTATTTTTGTTGTGGACTGGAGATGAAACCCAGGACCTCCTACATCATAGACTAGTGCCACACCACTAAGCTACCTCCCAACCTCCTTCTTACCTTTCGTTTTCAGACAAGATCTTACCGGTTGCCTGGGCTTATTCTACCAGGTACTCTGTAGGTGAACCTTGAACTTGCAAGCCTTCTTCTTCAGTCTCCTCTTTGGGGACTGCAGACTTGAAGCACTTGTGCAAGCATTGCAGGAGTAAACCTGGTAAAGTCGTAATGGCAATCTCTAAATTTATCTTGGATCCATGCCCCTCTTGTTGGAATTCATCACCAGCGTGTGAGGACAGAAATAACTCTACCTAATGGGCAAATGAAGCTGCAAACCTTGTTAAAATCAGCCATCGATCCACGGTTACTGGGTCCTGTACAAAACATTTAAATGAGCACTTTAAAGAAGATGGTACATGAATGAAATGTGAATGTCAAATAAATGCATGAAAACTGTATTCAGCCTCACTAGGCATCCAAGGATATAAAACTCGAACTATCATGTTACACTCAACCATATTGGCTAAAAGAAAGAAAACTGATCACACTGAGTTGGTTGGATGAGGAGAAGAAAAGACACCAATGGTAGGGGTAAAAAAATGCTACCAACATGTTATTCGAATTTCAGATGGTCTTTTAATAAAAAAACCTAGAGCCAGATATTGGGGTGAAGCTGAAAGACCAGAGAAGCAGAGCAAGCTACAGCCAACCTCACCTTGCCAACTCCTCAGCCAAACCTGTTTCCACGAATCCTCAGACTGAAAGCCTCTGAGTCCTCACCCAAAAGGGTCTCAGCTGAACTGCTTTGGTTGTTTCCTCAGGCCTTATATACCTTTCTCTGCCATGCTGTCACTTCCTGGGATTAAAGGTGTGTGCCTCCACTGCCTGACCTCTATGTCTAATCTAGTGGCGGACTCTGTCCTCTGATCCTCCAGCAAGTTTATTAGGGTACACAATATATCATCACACAAATACTAGAAAAAAAAGTGGTTCAACCATGTCATGTAGAGGGGAAACATTTAGCACTTTATCCAGACATTTCACTCTTTGAATTTTGCCCAAACAAAAGGAAAATAGTTTTTTTTACTACTACTACTACTACTACTACTAATAATAATAATAATAATAATAATCCCAGCACCAGGGAGGGTGAAGCAGGAGAACTGTAAGTTCAAAGCCATCTTTGGTGACACTGTAAGACTCTACCTCAAATCAAAGTAATACAACTAAGCAATAAAGTGCAACAGACACTGGTACCCATCAAAACATTATCTAGTGAAAGAAGCCACATGCAAAAGAGTACATAGAAACATTCCATTTACAAACAACTTTAAATAGGGAGATTTAAAGTATAGTATCAGAAATAAATCAGCACTTCACAAAGATAGGATCTGAGGGAATCCCAAGAGTATAGTGAAAAATGGGGTGGATGGGTAATGGGAAAAAATTTCTTGGTGGGATTGTTAGTTAAGTATATACACTTGTCAAAATTACACCAAAAATGTGTTTATCTTATGTAAAATTGCATATCATATATCATGCTTTCCAGAGAGTACCATTTCCAGAATCATATTGTACATATTTTGTAATATTTTTAGATATTTCTTGCCATTTCTTGTGGGTCTATTATGAGTAGTCCTCCATATAATTCTAATAAGATACAACCAGATAGGTGATAATATTGCTATTCTCTCAAAGGTGAGAAAATGAGCTCAGAAAAGCTAAATAACATAATTAGCCTAAAAAGACAGAGCCAGAAAATTGCCACATTATGATTACACTGGGTTGCCTGAGGACTACCCTTTGCATTCTCTCTCCATCCCTTGGACCTCAGCTTAGCTAGGATCAGAACCCTGCAGTACTTTCTCTTCTCTATGGCTGTTTTATCATGGAGTGATCCTTTGAAGTCAAATAAATTAGTACAATTATCTTTTCTTTGACTTTCTCATTCCCTCTCTATTATTCCTACTCGTTTGTCTGTATATCAAAGAGTTTTAACTTACCAAGTTGCAGTGAAGGATATCACTCAATTTTTCATCAACTACAACTAAAATGCCTCTTGATTTTTCCCCCTTTAATTACCTATGCTTTCCAAATAATATTATTTACAAATAATCTTACTTCTCCTTGGAACTTCTTTCTGTGTGTTTTTTTAATTTTCTTCTGGTGAGCAATGCACACTTTCATAATTCTGATTCATAATACCAAGTATGTCCTCCCATATACTTGAGGAAAGACTTCTTTGACTAGGGCCAGCTTTTATGTCAGCCTTGTATGTAGCTTCCATTCAGTCTTCTGTTAAGATCTAATTTAGTTCATTTGAAAGTTCCTAGTAGGCCATAATAACTAGTAGGTATCTAATAATATCTACTACTTCCTATAGGCATCAAAATTCCAAGTTTTATTAACTTTGTTTTTTAAAAAAAAGTGCAAGGGTCAAATTTATACATCTTTCCTTCTTGAGGAAAAAAGGTGCCAATAAATCCTATACAAATCTCATAAGCTATGCAAGTAAGGCTATACAACATTCAATGCAGTATACAGTTATGAACCCACATATCATTTTGTCAAGTGCTGTGCAATAGTGATCCTCATAGGATTATAATGAAATTGGAACACTAATGCATAGTTTAAAAAGAGGCAAAAGCAGACTCCATGAGAAGAAAAAATGGTAGCTACTAATGAGATCCAGAGTGAAGGGTTTATCAGAAATGTTAACAATCTTCCTACTCATTTAAAAATGTGAATCTAATAACAAAAGTTTTTATTAATAGAGGGGAAGGTTTATGGTATATTATCTAGTTTCAAATAAATCTATAATTTGAAAAAGAAATCAAACCACCATGAACATACTCCTGAAAACAGCTACATCTCAACAACAGATTAGGATTCCAGAAGACATTGTCATCATTGCTGATATCTGTGTATCATTGTCCCTCACAAACTTCCAGTGGGACAAGATACAGAGGTGGAAGATAGTTGTTATAGTTTGAATCTTACATATCTCTAGGTCTATGTGCTAGTGGATTCATCCCTAAGGTAAACCTGTAGTGAGGTTTGGGTCATCAGGTGGTGAATCCTGTAGAAGATCCTTCAGCCATTGGTGGTCTGCCATTGAAGAGATTATGTTGTCCCACGCGTAGCACCTTTCTGTTTCCCTTTGGCTTCCTGGCCCCCAGGCAAGCAGTTTGCTATGCTATATGCTGTCCACCATTTTCTTTCTTTTTTTAAATACTATTTTTATTTTATAATTATCTTAATTTCACATACCAGCCATGGACTCCCCCATCCTCCCTCCTCCCAACCCCTAGCCCTCCCCCCAATTTATCCCCCACTCCCACCTCTTCCAAGGCAAAGTCTCCCCTGGGGAATCAGCCCAGCCTGGTAGACTCAGCCTAGGCAGGTCCAGTCCCCTCCTCCCTACATCAAGGCTGAGCAAAGTGTCCCAGCATAGGCCCCAGGCTCCAAAAACTCAGCCCATGCACTAAGGACAGGTCCTGACTCTACTGCTTGGGGGCCTCCCAAACAGTTCAAGCTAATCAAATGTCTCACTTATCCAGAGGGCCTGGTCCAGTTCCACGGGGGTTCCTCAGCCATTGGTTCACAGTTCATGCACATCCACTAGTATGGATATTTGTCCCTGTGCTTCCTCCAACCATGGTCTCAACATCTCTTGCTCATACAATCACTCCTCTCTTTCTCCGGTTGGACTCCCAAAGCTCCATGAATGAAGATCCCAGGGGACTAGGAAGAAACAGAGTGCTAGAGAGGTCCCCAGAAATCCACAAAGATACCTCCACTGTAGACTACTGGCAATGGTCAAGAGAGTGCTTGAGCTGACCTGCTCTGGTGTTCGGATGGCCGAACACCCTGGCTGTCATGATAGAACTCTCATCCAGTATCTGATGGAAGCGGATGCAGAGATCCACGGCCAAGCTGTCCACCATTTTCATAAAGCATGCCCACTAAATCCCAAAGCAGTGGGTCAAGTGATCTTAAACTGGAACCTCAAAAATGTAAAATGAAAAAAAAAAAAAAAACTTTTCTGTTCTTAAGTTATCTGAAGTGTTTTGGCATAGTTACAGAAGCCAGCATTATAATAATACTAAATACTAAAGTAAAAACTTAATCTGATGGTTTGATGAGATGGTTCGGTGCTTTGGAATACTTGCAATACACGTAAAAGGACGTGAATTCAAATCACTAGCATCAACATAAAAGGCAGACATAGATGGATCCTTGCATGTTCCTGACCAGCCAGTCTAGCCCAAATAGCAAAATTTAGGTTCATTGAGAGATCCTGTCTTAAAAAATAATATAGAAAGCTATAGAGCAAGATGTATTTACAGCCACTTCTGGCATACATATGTGTGTACATATGAGCACAAACACTCTCATACACACATGAACATGTAACACCTACACAAATTCTGTGAAAGAAGAACTTCATGAAAAAGGATATTGAGAGGAAAATAATTGTATACCTAAAAAAAGTGTTTCTTTTTTTAACTAAGTATTACAAAAAGGCAAAAGAATGATAAACTTATAAAGTAAAATGTTAGGTAAGGTATTCTTATTTAAAGTTCAGTGTTTAATGTAACCTGAGTCATGTTGGTGATGTCTAGTAACATGTCAAGCCATGCCTAACTTATTGAACAGTCCTGAATAGGAGAATGGGGATTGAGAAATAACAGGTAGGAAAAATAGAGATGTAGATGTAAAAGAAAAAAGATAGAGACACAGAATAGCTTCAGGGGGCTCTGAGTCAATACCACAGCAGCCCCGAGTTTATTTCTCGGGCCTTTTTATAACCAAAACAGGGGAGGCAAAAAGACCTACTCCTCTCAAGGTCACCATGGTTCAAGACACAGACAAGCTTAAACACCTCCTTAATTCTCAAAACATCTAGTAACCACACCTTTGGTGAAACATCCTGTTATCCAGCCTAAAGGGGCAAAGACAAACTTGAACTCTCTGACCTTGAGTCAAGATGGAATCAAGGCACAAACTGGGCTCACTGTAGGCTCCCAGAGTAACAGTTATGCAATAGGCCTTCACATTGAGACTATCAGTCATGGCCTCAAGTCTCAACACCCACCCAGCCAATACTGCAAGCTCCATGTGGTAAAGGTCCACCACAAATGACCTGTGTGTTTCTTTTGTGCTCTGTTTTACTATACGTACTCTGTGGGGGAGATAGTTAGATACACAAATGTCACCATGGTATTACTGCTTGCTTTGCTCAGCACAGTAACCATAGTTAACATGTGTTTATCTCTCTCTTCTGCTTCTGTTTCTACTTGCTAAGTCTAGTTCACTTCTGGAACAAAATACTTAAAAACTCATCCTTAAACAGTGTCCCTAATAAATACATCCAGTCCTTCATCACACTGCCTGTGGGGCTATCTCTTCTCCAGCTCTGTAATTTATCTTGTCTCTCTTTTGAGTGTCATAAGCCAAATCACCTCTGATACTGTACATTAGTAATGTATTCATACACAGGAAATTCTGGCATTATACCAGCAACATTCCATGATTCTGAGGGTAGCTGATAGGAAATGTATTTGAGAAAGGCAAGGAGTTCTATGAGGGAGCAAGAAAGTATGGCATAATGAAGAAAGCTACTCAGAATGAGAAAAGGCAGAGGATGAGACTACATGTTCACAGGATTGATTCAAACATTTTTCAGTATATTAAGAAATCCTCAAGTGAATTAAATTTTAGCATCTTTGCTATTTCTATGATCTAATTATAAATATATTCAACTACCTCCTATGTCCTCTGCTCGTAGAACTAGTACCTTTTACACAGTCCCTAATTATCCCTAAATATTGGCTATTTTAAGGAGAAGTTTAGTCACACTAATAGCATAGTTTCCAAAGTTAATGGTTTCCTCAAGCAAGGGAATCATTATAAATGAGTCCATACTGCTTTCTTCTAATAACTTTCCCAACTTTAAATGAGTTTGCATTCTAATGGGTATTCAAAATAAAATTTTAGAAGTGTTTCAAGAACTAGTTTCTGACTCAGAAGTTTATATTCCATTCAGGAAGGGGAAC
Organism: Peromyscus leucopus; assembly: GCF_004664715.2. Classification (NCBI taxonomy): domain Eukaryota; kingdom Metazoa; phylum Chordata; class Mammalia; order Rodentia; family Cricetidae; genus Peromyscus; species Peromyscus leucopus. The sequence continues at coordinate 28,680,804 of NC_051074.1, forward strand.
TATGAAGAAGAAAAATAAACTCTTTCCAGTTAGGTCCCAGTGAGGAGGTACATTAAGCAGGAGTATTGGCAAAGAATCTGTACAATCTCATGGATGCTGCTCAGAGCACAAATGAAGCTGGCCACATTCCTCCAGCATGTTATTTTTATGCTGAGTTTGGTATGGAAACAGAATTGTGGGGAGATTCTTAATCTGGATTAACAAGCAACAGCAAACATAAGAGGATAGGACCTTCAGAGTTAAATGAGGTTCACATATCCCACATAGACTTACAAAACAGAGTCACCTTGAAAGAAAGGAATCTGCCTTGGTGAGAATAGAAATAGAAAAGTTACCCCAGGTTTAAGTAAAGTCATAAAATGAACCAGAGAATTTTGATGCATACTCCGTCATTGCATCTCATTTTACTTTTTGGCAGAGATGGGGGAAACATTCCAAATATCTCTTCCTTCAGGTTTTAAAATACACTTCTAATAAGAGCCAGTTAATCACTATACAATCGTCTGAATCTTTATGAAAGCCCTGTGGACCATTTGACTAATTGATTTTGATTGCCTATGCCTACTCTGACAAGTTGAAACTGAAAAGATAAGAATTAAGGTCTTTTGTAGCTAGAGTTTTCCTGCCTTGCCCACAGTCAGGACAAATCTTTGTCACCCACCAGTCCCACAGCCGCTCAGTCCCAACCAAGTAAACACAGAGACTTATATTGCATACAAACTATATGGCCATGGCAGGATTCTTGCTAACTGTTCTTATATCTTAAATTAACCCATTTCCATAAATCTATACCTTGCCACATGGCTTGTGGCTTACCGGCATCTTCACATGCTGCTTGTCATGGTGGTGGCTGGCAGTGTCTCCTGCCTTCCTGTTCTTTCTTTTCTCCTCTCTGTTAGTCCTGCCTATACTTCCTGCCTGGCCACTGGCCAATCAGTGTTTTATTTATTGACCAATCAGAGCATTTGACATACAGACCATCCCACAGCAGTCTTTTAAGGAAATGGACTCTATCAAGGATACAACTAAATCTGTGTGTACATAAGATACAAAGCCCTGATATGCAGGGACAGCAGAGTGAGGAGGTTGCCAGGTGGTAAAAGGAAATACTGGTCACCACTTGGAAGATGCACAACTCATTGAAACTTACTTACATGGAGGGTCCACAAGGAGCAAGTAAGGAGAGAGGACCAGTGGTGTCAGCTTGAGAAAAAACATTGGTCTTCACTATACTGTTTCCACCTAATGCTGTGCTTAGTAAAGTAGCAATGGGTACTTATAGGCCAGACTTTCTAACTATAAACTTATGATACTGCTAGCTGGCATTGCTCTTGAGTGGCCAGCATTTCAAATAATAGCTTAGTAGAACACAGGCACAAGAAGTAATCCCTCTGCCAGTAATGTTCCTGTGTCTAATTCTTTGTATCTGTGTATGTACGGGAGATTCCCATCTTAGCCCTTGTGGCTCACTCCCATTGCACCCAGGGTCTGGTCAGAATGTTGGGATCTGAAGCAGAGATTTATTGGTAGATGCCAGTGTCCTGGATTGCTCAGGAATCATGTAGTAAAGTATTCCCACATTGCCTCCAAACCTAAAGATCTCAGAACATTGCAAGATTCATAGTAAATTGCTACACAAAAAATAGAATCTGTTTTCTTTGTTCCTTAGGCTTTGCCAAATCTTCTTTTTATTATTGAGAGATAATAATTTTTTCTCTCTATTGGCTATGGAGTTCAGGTTTTGGTATAATTGTACATAGCATACTGATTGAGTGAGGATATTTAGATTTTTCACTCTTCTCAAACACGTATCACTTATCATTTATTTGTGATAATATTCAAAATCCTTTTTAGCTATTTTGATTTATATTACACCATTTGTTAATTAGAAACACCCTTCTGTGCAATACAAGAACAGTTGTGACTTTGTACCCATTATCCCATCATGTCCCCCTCTCCATGAGCCTATGGTGATCATTGTTCTGTTCTCTACTTCTACCAGTTCAGCATTCTTAGGTTATACATGTCAGGAAAATATGTGATATCTGGTTTTCAACTCCTGACTTGTTTGGTTATACATTATGATCTCCAAGTCTATCTGTATTGCTACAAATAATATAGCTATTCTTTGAATGGCCAGATATTGTCCCATAATGTTTGCTATATTTTTTTATTCAACCATTAGTGAGCACTTCCACTGATTCCATATCTTGGCTGCTACAATAACTATTAAAACAGACATTAGAATTTGTGTATCTCTTTGTGAAATTGATAAATTGTACAGTAATTTCACTGGGTTTTGTTTGTTTGAGGAAAATTTATATTTCCATGTATAAGATATAGGAATTCCCCTTTCTCCAGGTCTTCACTAGCATTTGTCATTGCTTGTCTTCTTAACTGAAATTATTCTGTCTGAATTGAGAATCATATTTTTGATGTATAGATGTGTTCATCCCTGAGTAGTGACACTGAATATATTTCAAGTACTCACTGCCCATTGGGAACCAGAGCTGGCATTAAAAGGGACATGCAGAACAAAGCAACATGACAGAAATCCCAGCAGTCATCTCACACACTTGGAGCTCTGTGGCTTGTAACAAAGAAAAACAAGAACACACATGTTGATCTCTTCTTCCTAATGTGACACTATTGACACCAACAGCAAGAGTCCCGAATCATGTCTCTCTTCTCTTCTTAACATGTATCAGACTAACAACACACAGAGAAATACAAACAACCACATGTTAAAGACTTCAACAGGACCTGAAAAGTTCAATGGGAAAGCTGAGCAACACAAAATCACACAAATAAATCTGAAAATGGATTGTAAATGGGCATAATTGCTTATTCTGTTGAAGAGAACATGTTTGCACATCTATCAATACATACAACTTGCAAAGAACTACAAAAGAGCTCAGAGGCAATGAACAAAGCCACACAGCAATCACCAACAAAGAAAGATATAAGCACTGCACTTGTTCCAATGAAGCACCCCATGTCCATGTACACAGGAGCGAACTGCACTAATTGGAACTGGTGGGTTATGACAGTGTGGATTTATTCTGAGCCTGCTGTGCTATTTAGTGATAAGTGTGTGTGTGTGTGTGTGTGTGTGTGTGTGTGTGTGTGTGTGTTTGTCCCAGTACTATAATGCTTGTGTTCTAAAACTTGTAGTGTAGCTGGAAACCAAGTATTCTGCTGCCTGCTGTACTGTTATGTTGTTCAGGATTACGGTCAAGGTCTTAGTGTTTCTATGTGAGTTTTAGAATCTGGGATTGCTTCTTTGCTTTTTGCTTTTTTTTTGTTAGGAATGTCACTGGGAGCTGGGTATGGAGGCATGTGCTTTTAACTCCAGTACTTAGGAGGCAGAAGTAGCTGGGTATCTATGAGTTTGAAGCCTAATATGGTCAACATAGTTATTTAGTTAGTTCTAGGCCAGCCAGGCATACACAAAGAGACCCTGCCTTTAAAAAAGAATGACATTGAACTTTTTGACTGAAATTGTGTTCATTCTATAGATCACTTTTGACAGTATTAATTCTACCAATCCATGATCAGAAATTCTGTCTTTAGTAACATCTTTAATTTCTTCATTCAGTATTTTAAAATTTACATTGTAGAGGTTTTTCACTTCTCTAGTAGGCTTATTCCCTCCCTCTCTCCCTCCCTCCATCCATCCCTCCCTCCCCTCTCTGTAATTATTTCCCTGGCTTCTTTATAGACAAATTAATTATTGGTATAAGGAAAAGTCACTGAGTATTATACATTCATTTTGTGTCCTCATAGTTTGTTGAAAGTGTTTATCAGTTCTAGGACTTCTTTCTGGTGTTGTCCAAGGGCCATGGACATGTAGTGTCACTTCATTGGGAAATGAGAACCTTTTTCTAAGTGTAATCCTTTTGATTCTCCTTCTTGTTTCACTTGTGAGGTAAGACTTCAAGCACTGTATTGAATAAAGATAATGTTCAAACGCTTGTCTTGTTCCTGATTTTAGTGAAAATGATTTGAAAGGATTCCTTGTTTAGTATAATGTTAACTATAGGTTTACTGTGCATTGCCTATTTTATGCCGAGGTATCTTCCTTTGATTCCTAATTGTTTCTGTGTTTATATCATGAAAGACATTGGACTATGCCAAAAAACTTTTCACAATATGTTGAGTTGATCATAGGATTTCTACCCAACACTATTTATGTGATGTATTGAATTTACTGAATTATTTATACTGACCCACCCTGGAAATTCTAGAGTGAAGCCAGTGAGAGCACGGTGAATGATCTTTTGAATGTGTTCAGTTTAGTTTCCAAGTATTTTATTAGGAATTGGAAAGAGTACTACTCAGAGTACTACTGGCTTCATTAGATGTTTGGCGGAATTCCTTTTTAGTTTATGGAACAATATGAGAGAAGTCAGTGTTACTTCTGCCTTAAATGTCTTGCAGAATTTAGCATTGAATCCATCTGGGCTTGGGTATGATTTTTATTTGAGAGACATTTTGCTAATGCTTCAATCTCCTTGCTTTTTATAATTCTACTTATATTGATTACTTCATATTGATTTAATTTTAGTTGGTCACATGTGTCAAGATAGCTAGACATTTACTCATTTCTTTTAGAATTGTCTAATTTATTGGCATATAGGTTTTCAAAGTATGCCTTAATGATAACTGCATTTCATCAGTGTCTGTTCAAAGTTTCCATTTTTATCTCTTATCTTGCTAATTTGTGTCTTCCCTCATTTTTGTTAGTTTGACTGTGGGTTGATACTTACATATACTGCTTGAAATACATCATTACATAGGCTCCTGGCTTTTAGAGATTCTGTTGATAAATGCATCATTACTCTGTGTTTGCCTCCAAATAACTGAGAATCTTTGGATGTAAATCAATCTATGAAGCAAACTGAAGCCATAACCTACTGGTGTAGCTATTTTTATGTCTGATAAAGTAAACTAAACCTAAACTTGTCAGAAGAGGTAAGGATAGTCACTACATATTAGGAAGGGATAATCTAATAAGATATAAAAAATTATAAATGTTGATGCACCAGTTGTGAGGGCTCCCAATTTGGTAGAAAAAACACTAAAGGCATGAAATATCAGACAGATCATTGAATCTCAGTTTTGTGTTTGTTTGTTGTTCTGATATCTTTATCAACACAATGTTGTTTTCATAAAGGCTAAAGATAGTTGGGTCTTGTTCTGTAGCCAGTCAGCAAGCCTGTTTCTTTTAATGGACAAATTGGGACATCTGGATTTTAAAGCAGAGCTAGGGGTGCAGTGTTGTGTTCCTCTGGAGTTTGAAGAAATAACCAGTTCTTCCAATACATAAATTTCATCCCAAAGAGTCACATTGGGTTTCTAACATCCATAACTACAGAATGATAGAGCTGCATTATCTGAAGCCAATCTGTGATAATTTTTACAGCAATAGGAAACCAAAAACAATGATAAGAAATATAGAAATAAACCAAATAGACTAAATCTTTTCAATGCTGCTGTAAGCAGAATAAAACCCCCTAGCCCCTTAAATAATCACCTTCTACTCCCTTTCACACCAGCTTCATATGACCAAGTATTTAGAAGGTATTTGGCATAATTTTAAGATATATAAGACAGAATAGATACATCCCTGGTCACTGTTTTTAAGATATTTACATCTTCTGTTAAATGCTAATCCAGAATGAAGCAAACCTAGTTTCCAAGGAGATTTGTTATTGTGTTTCAGCTGAGGAGAACCTGAGGTATTCTTCAAGAGTAGTGAGGTAGAATCTGAAGGAAGGCAAGCAACATTATCTGTGTGTCCCCCCACAACCTAGTACTGAGTTTCCAGCTTCTCTACATTCATTAACTGCAAATCATCAACTTGTCATGTTAGAAGGGCTGAAGAGGAGACTCTTTAGTAGCTGACCTTTCTCCGGGTAACTCGGTCAGTTCCTCCAGCTCTAACTAGAAGGAAAGCAGATGTATGTACCAAAAACTTCTCTCTTCAGTGGCCATAGGATAGTTTATTCTATTTTCTTTTTTTTAAATTTTATTTTATTTTACAATACCATTTAGTTCTACATAACAGCCACAGATTCCCTTGTTTTCCCCCTTCCTGCCCTCCTCCCCTTCCCCACAGCACACCCCCCATTCCCACCTCCTCCAGGGCAAAGCCTCCCCCGAGGACAAGGACTGAGATAGACCTGATAGACTCAGTCCAGGCAGGTCCAGTCCCCTCCTCCCAGATTGAGCCAAGCGTCCCTGCATAAGTCCCAGGTTTCAAACAGCTAACTCATGCAATGAGCAAAGGACCTGGTACCACTGCCTAGATGCCTCCCAAACAGATCAAGCCAATCAACTGTCTCACCTATTCAGAGGGCCTGATCCAGTTGGGGGCCCCTCAGCCTTTGGTTCAAAGGCATTTGACAAAATCCAACACACCTTCATGATAAAAGTCTTGGAGCGATCAGGAATACAGGGAACATACCTAAACATTATAAAGGCAATTTGCAGCAAGCCAACAGCCAACATCAAATTAAATGGAGAGAAACTCAAAGCAATTCCACTAAAATTTGGAACGAGGCAAAGTTGTCCACTCTCCCCATAGTTATTCAATATAGTACTTGAAGTTATAGCCAGAGCAATAAGACAACATAAGGAGATTAAGGGGATACAAACTGGAAAGGAAAAAGTCAAGCTTTCTCTATTTGCAGATGACATGATAGTATACTTGAGTGACCCCAAAGATTCCACCCAGGAACTGATAAAGCTTATAAACACCTTCAGCAACATAGCAGGATACATGATCAACTCAAAAAAAAAAAAATCAGTAGCCCTCCTATATACAATGGACAAAGAAGCTGAGAAGGAAATCAGAGATACATCACCCTTTACAATAGCCACAAATGACATAAAATGCCTTGGGGTAACACTAACCAAGCAAGTGAAGGACCTATATGATAAAAACTTTAAGTCCTTGAATAAAGAAATTGAAGAAGAAGTCAGAAATTGGAAAGATCTCCCATGCTCATGGATAGGCAGGACCAACATAGTAAAAATGGCAATTTTGCCAAAAGCAATCTACAGATTCAATGCAATCCCCATCAAAATACCAACACAATTCTTCACAGACCTGGAAAGAATAATACTCAACTTCATATGGAAAAACAAAAAACCCAGGATAGCCAAAAGAATCCTGTACAATAAAACAACCTCTGGAGGCATCACAATCCCTGACTTCAAGCTCTACTATAGAGCTACAGTAATATTCTATTTTCAAAATTGCCAGCTAACATATGAAAGCCATCCTAATAAACAGTTTTGAATCTGGCTGTTTGAGCAGGATTTGGATTTTCTCTTCCATGAACTTATTCCTTGCTCTGAGATCAACCAGAAACTTCATTTTAAAGTGAAAAATTATTTTGCAGTAAGAAAATTATAAAGGGGAGATTGGCATATTTGATGAGCAAAACAATCAGTTATTAATAAAAAGTAAATAACTTTACCTATGTATTAATTCGTATTTCTGAAAATACTGAAGAATAATAAAGCATCAGACCTATAAAAGTCAAGAACTTATATAAATGCCTATAAATGTCTCCTAATACTCATCTCCATGGAGACAGTACATGCTAGAGGCAACACAAATTCTTTAAAAAGTCTTAGTTAGAAATAATCACAAATTAAAATTAAATCAACATTAAGTAAGATGAATGAATACACAATAAAATGAAAAGTATTTATACTTAATTTTGATGTGGTAATGCTAATGTTCATCATTTTGTAATTGTTAAGCTATACAATTGTGTCTCTCAAGCTGTTTCTGAATATAAACATAATTCTTGAAAGTGTTTAAATACTTATTAAATAATTCAATAATAATAAAGAATGACTTTCCATATGAAGATAATCATTATACATTATCAGAAATGTTTTATAAATATCTGGAATAGTGACAGGGAGATGCAAAGCTATTTGCAATATGACATCTATCCAAAAACCATTCATTTGGTGACATTTCAATTGTGAAATCATTAAAATTACTTAATAAAGAATGTTAAAGGAAGAGTAAGACAAAATCACAGCCATTTAGATATGTTCATAAACACAAAGACTAAAAGGGGACACGTTTTAAGAGTTGTATTAAGTTATTGAAGCCTTTTCTTGGAGAGATAACTTTTTGTGAATAGAATTCCATGATAACAAAGGAAGAAACATACCAGTGCTGAAATGAAAAGTGAAAACATCAAAAGCGTGGTCAGACTTTGAATAGATGCATTTCCTTTATGATAAGTTCAGTTAAAAGCCATTAATTTCAAAATAATAATGAAATAATATATGGAACACTTCATATTTTCTTGAAGAATGTTAAACTAGTAAAGTGCTTAATATTCAGGCACAAGAATCTGAGTTTAGATACCTAAGTAACGGCCAAGTTTGCCCTCCTTTAATCATAGTGCTGGAGAGGCAGAGACAAGCGGATCTCTGAGACTTGCTAGGCAGCTAGTCTAGGCAAATCAGCATACTCTAGGGTCAGTGAGGGATCCTATCTCAAAATTAAAGTGGAGAGTGATTGAGGAAGACTCCCAATGCTAACCTGGCTTCCACCTGCATGCCCACTAACAATCATGTCCACAGACATGCAAACATGACCAAGACTCAGACAAAGGCAGACTCAATATTCATGAGGAAATGGCAAATTTCAGGGCCTTCAAAGTATTTGGCATCATTCCTCTTCCAAAGAAAACAAAACAAAGATTGTCACCATTCTTCATTAGGAGCACTTAGAGGAGGACAGAGAAGATTTGCTCATTCATTAGATAGGGGCATAGATATAAAATGGTAGCTTGCTGAAAGCACAAACAGTTCATCTACAACAGTGGTTCTCAACTTGTGGGTCATAACCCCTTTGGGGGTCACATATTAGATATCCTGCATATCAGATATTTACATTATGATTCATAACAGTAGCAAAAAATCACAGTTATGAAGTAACAAAGGAAATAATTTTAACATTGGGGATCACCACAACATGAGAAACTGTATTAAAGGGTAGCAGCATTAGGAAGGTTGAAAACCATTGATCTACAAGCTGTCCAATCATATATGGAAAAATTGATCTCTTTGAAATCTTTCTTAACTACACTCTAAATAATTTATACAAGAATGTGGCAGAGGCTGGATGATATTACCAGTCAGGTAGCTATACATTTTGATGATTCCAGTGGATGGCCTGTCTGTAATTTCATTTCTCACCAAAATAAATTTCTTTACATCTTTTAAACCAAAAGATTAGATAGAAAAAATGGCAGAAGGGATAGATTTTTAAGTCCTATTTTTTTTCTCCATTTTAAATGCAGCAGCAACGATTAAGAGCAAGTGAAAATTTAGTATCCACAAGGAAAAAATGTGTTCTTTCTTATGGGTCAATCAGACCAAGATCTGGAACATGCTGACCAGGTCAGCAACCAATGAAATTAGAATGCCAAAGTAGACACCATTGTGCTGCCTGACCTTTCCAGAGCTGCCATGCCACAGTTCCCGCCAAGTTCACAAAAGGTCCACAGCCGTATGGTGTAATGAGCCTGGAGAGCAAGAACAGTGTCCTCACAAATTCTGGCTTTATATTTTGTTCACTGTAGGAATATTGGGTTCACTAAAGCATAGTATTATGCATTAGAATAACGATGTAAAATGTATATCAAAGCCACATTGCCATTAAAATTTTGTGGCCACCTAGGATTTATTACCTAAAATTAGAATGTTTAAATATAGCATTAAGCTAGGCATGGTGGTTTACCCCGTTAATTCCAGCACTTGGAAGGCAGAGACAGACAGATCTCTGTGAGTTTAAGGTAAGCCTAACCTATAAAGTGAGTCCTAGGTCATCCAGGGCTACACAGTAAGACAGACATCCATATGTTATGATTATATGTAGCACTAAACAAAATCAGAGAGCCATTGAATCATCTTATGTTAAGGATTTCATATACCATTTCATAGGTCTCAAAGTGTTCTTACTTGGGTTATTTTATGTAAGTGTCAAAAATTCAGACCAGTGTAAGAACCTGGATGTTTTCCCCATTGACTAATCAGGAGTCAGCACCAACAGTTAATAGAAATGTCCAGGATCCTAGAAACTGGACTAAATATAAGTTCTCATGATTCAAGGCTCATTTTTCCATGTCTCATTTTTATGGCTTATTTATTAAATTTACTGTTAACATGGAGTAATTGTACATATTAATATGTCTCTTTGTATACATGATATTTATAATGCATGCAAATGGAACCCACCAGAACAATCCAACCCATGCTTTCCTACTCCATTTCCTACACCCCTGTAATTACTACTGTATTTCCAGTTCAACATATTTTAGTTTTTGTATTAGATATGCAGTACTTGCCATTCTGTGTGTGGCTTATGTCACTAAATACCACATCTTCCAGTTCCATGTATTTTATTATAATGACAGAGTTTCATTCTTTATGGATGAATATTTAGTTGCATATACCTAACATATTCTCTTTATCCTTTTATGTATTGATAGGTATCTATTCTGAATCCGAATCTCAGCATTTGTGAGTATAACCAAAACATTTCAGTTTTTTGATGGCATAAGATGTCTAGTCAGGGCATTGTCTTTGGCATATGATATTCCATTGAAATTCCTTTCATATATGTATATGTGTTAGATAACTTCTACAGTGTTGGGTTTCCACATGCCTTTTTAAACATTCTTTAGTATATGTCCCCCCTTTACTCTACTTTCCAGCCACCCCCTATGCAATTTATTTAAATATTCTAGTTCCCCCCATTATTGATCTGTAACACTATAGTTTATTTTCCCTTCCTTAGGAGATTCCCTCCTCCAACCTGGTCCCTATTAGATACGTAACTTTTGTAGTTATTTGTACTGTAGAACAAATATATATCTTAAAAGCTAATGTCCACATACAAGAGAAAACAGGAAATGTTTGCCCTTTTGGATCTGGGTTACTCACTCAGGAAGTTTTTTTTTTTTTTTTTTTTTTACTAGATCTATCCATTTACATGAAATTTTTATAATTTCATTTTCATAATAGCTGAATAACATCCCATTATGTAAATGCACTACATTTTCATTAACCATTCATCAGTTTATGGACATCTAGGCTGTTTCCAATTTCTGGCTATTATGAAAAAGCAGCAATCAACATGGATGAGCAAGTATATCTGTAGTAGGATGTAGAGTCATTTGCATATTTGCCCAAGAGTAGTATAGCTGCATATGAGGTAGACTGAAGCTCAGGTTCCTGAGGAACCTCCAGACCAAGTTCCAAAGAAGTTGTACCACTTTGTACTCGAAACAGCAATGAGTATGTGTTCCCCCTTCTCTTTATTGAAACTAACATGTGCTGTCATGTATTTCATTGCTCTGGAGGATTCTAGGTGAAGTAAAATGAAATCCCAAGGTAATTTTAATCTACATTTCCCTGATGGCTACAGATTTTAAAAATTTCTTTTAGTTTCTCAGTGATTTATTTTATCTTTTGAGAACTCTCTGTTTAGCCCTGTACCTAATTATTATTATTACTATTTGTTTTACTTAATGTTCAGGTTTTTATTACAAAGATTTTGTCCAGGGCTTTTCTGCATCTAGTGGGATGATTATGTGGTTTTAGTCCTCCAAGCAATGTATGTAGTTTTGCATTTATTGATTTACTTACATTGAACCATCCCTTCACCCTAGGATGAAGTCAAATTGATCATGGTGGATAATCTTTTTGATATGTTCTTGATTTGTTTTTCTTTTTTCAAGACAATGTTTCTCTGTGTAGCTTTGCACCTTTCCTGGAATTCACTCTGTAGCCCAGGCTGGCCTCATACTCACAGAGATCCGCCTGCCTCTGCCTCCTAAGTGCTGGGATTAAAGGTGTGCGCCACCACCTCCCAGCATATGTTCTTGATTTTTGTCTGTACATATTTTATTGAAAATTTTTACCTCTATGTTCATAAGGGATATTGATCTATACTTTTCATTTTTGTTGAGTCTTTTTATGGTTTTAGTATCAGGAAAACAGTGGCTTCATAAAAAGGATTATGAAATTTTACTTCAGTTTCTATTTTGTGGAATAATTTGAAAAGTACTGGTATTAATTCTTCTTTAAAAATCCAGTAGAATTCTTCCCTGAATATATTAGGCCCTGGGCTATTTTGGGTTGGGATATTTTTAATTACTGTTTTTATTTCACTGAGGGATTTGGATCTATTTAAAAATCTTTGCTTCCTCTTGATTTAACTTTGGTAAGTCATATATTTCAAGAAATCCATCTATTTTGTTTAGGTTTTCCAATTTGTTGGAATACAGGTTATTTTTTTAAGTGTGCCCTTATGATTCTCTGAATTTCCTTGGTATCTGTTGGAATGCCACCTTCTTCACTTCTAATTTTATTAATTTGGATATTCTTTCTGTGTTTTTTTTTGGTTAATTTGGCTAAGTTTTGTCAATCTTACTGATTTTCTCAGCAAGGCAACTCTTCATTCCATTGATTCTTTGAATATTTGTTTGTTTTTATTTCATTGATTTCAGTAGTGATTTTGACTATTCTGGTTTGTTCTTGTAATATTCTTCTTCTTCTAGAGTTTGCACATGTCATTAAGTCACTACTATGAGATCTCGCCAATTATTTAATGTAGGCATTTAATTTTATGAACTTGCTTCTTAGATCTCCCTTTATTGTGTCCCATAGTTTTGGTTTGTTGTATTTTCATTTTCATTCAATTCTAAAATGTTTTTGTATTTTTTATAGTATTTTTATTTTATAATTAACTTAATTTCACATATCAGCCACAGGTTCCCCCGTCCTCACTCCTCCCACCCCCCAGTCCTCCCCCCAACCCATCCCCCATTCCCACCTCCTCCAAGGCAAGGTCTCCCCTGGGATAAATTAATTTTTATCCAACATAACATTTTTATTGATTATTTGGTAATATCACATCATGCACCCTGATCATACTCATTTTCCAATCCTCCCAGGTTTGCCCCTCCACTCTTGTGACCTCTCCACAAAAAAGAAGGAAAAAAATCCACAAGTCTAATTTGTGTTGCCCATATACTCATTGGGCCATAGTCAAACACCCTGTAGCTAGTCCCTTAAAGAAAACCAAGTCCTTCCCCACCTGAACCCCCCACCAGAAGCCATCAGTTGTGGAGAGCTACATTTCAGCATCCTTATTACAATTTTTAAGAATTATCTTTGAGTGTTTACTGTCTAGGCTGTTACTCTTGACGGGGGGAGGAGAGAGGGGTTGTCATAGAATCCTTCTATGTCTTCTTTCTCAACTGAGTCTGCTGTCATTGATACCACTACAAAGTAGCTTCCTTCCTCTTTACAGTCAGTGGAAGCACAGATCATGGACTTCTACATGGTTTCTGGGTACAGCACAGATCCATTTCAAGTTGTTCTGTTTCTATGAGATTTATACTTTCTTCTGTTTGTACTGTTGTAGATACACAGCTTTAATACATGGTGATCAGATAAGATGCAGAGCATTATTTCAATTTTTCTATATATGTTGAGGTTTGTTTTATGTCCTAATATGTTATCAGTTTTAGAGAAAGTTTGATAAGCTACTGAGAAGAAAGTATATTCCTTGTGTTGTTTGGGTGGAATGTTCTGTAGATACCGTACAGTCCATTTGATTTATGATTTTAACTCCAGAATTTCCGTTTAGATTTTGTCTGGTTGACCCGATTATGGGTCATGGTGGGTTATTGAAGTTATTCATAATTATCATTGTTAGGGTCATGATCATATGTCATTTTAACTGTGGTTGTATGTTCTTTTATGAACTTGGTGCCCTTGTGTTGATGTATGAAGGTTTAGAATTGTGATATCTTCTTGGTGAACTTTTCCATTCAATGAGTGTGCAGTGCCCTTCCACATCTCTTCTGATCAGTTTTGATTTGAAGTCTATTCTTGTCAAATATTAAAATTGCTATGCCTGCTTGCTTCTTAGGTTCATTTGCTTAGAATACTCTTTTTCATCCTTTTCCTCTAAGGTGATATCCTTTATGGTTAAGTGTGTTTCTTGGATGCAGCATAAATATGGATCCTGTTTTCTAATACAAACTCTGAATGCGTGATTTTTTTTAATTTGGGCATTTTATTTATTTTTTTATTTTATAACTAATTTAATTTTACATATCAGCCACGAATTCCCCTGTCCTCCCTCCTCCCACCTCCCAGCCTTCCCCCGCAAGCCACGCCCTATTCCCACCTCCTCCAAGGCAAGGTCTCCCCTGGGGATTCAACTCAGTCTGGTAGATTCAGTTGAGGCAGGTCCAGTCCCCTCCTCCCTACACCAAGGCTGAGCAAAATGTCTCAGCATAGGCCCTAGATTCCAAAAAGCCAGCTCATGTACCACGGACAGGTCCTGGTCCCACTGCCTGGGTGCCTCCCAAACAGTTCAAGCTAATCAACTAAGTCACTTATCCAGAGGGCCTGATTCAGTTCCATGGGGGCTCCTCAGCTATTGGTTCACAGTTTATGTGTTTCTAGTTTGGCTATTTGTCTCTGTGCTTTTTCCAATCATAGTCTCAATATTTCTTGCTCATATAATTCCTCCTCTCTCTCACCAATTGGACTCCTGGAGCTCCACCTGGACCTTGGCTGTGAATCTCTGCATCTGCTTCCATCACTCACTGGATGAGAGTTCTATCATGACAGTTAGGGAGGGTATTTGGCCATCCGATCACCAGAGTAGGTCAGTTGGGTGCTGTGGATATGGCTCTATATAAATAAAGCACTGACTGGCCAGTGACCAGGCAGGAAGTATAGGCGGGACAAGGAGAGAGGAGAACTGAGGAAGGAGGAAGGAAAGAGAGACTGCCTGGAGTCGCCGCCAGGACAAGGAAGATGTAAAGTACCAGTAAGCCACGAACCACGTGGCAAAGTAAAGATTAATAGAAATGGGCTGAATATAAGAATAAGAGCTAGACAATGATAGGCCTGAGCTAATGGCCAAGCAGTTTAAATAATGTAAGAGTCTGTGTGTTTATTTTATAAGTGGGCTCCAGAACTAGCGGGAGCTGGAGAGAAATTCTCCAGCAACAGTTGGGCTTTCTCTTGACCATTGCCAGTAGTCTATTGTGGAGGTATCTTTGTGGATTTCTGTGTACCTCTCTAGCACTCTGCTTCTTCATATTTCATGGCGCCTTCACTTATCATGGTATCTCTTTTCTTGTTCTCCGACCCTGTTCCTGAACCAACTGGAACCTCCCACTCCCTTAAGCTCTCTTTCCCTTGAAACTTACCCTCCATTACCCACCCCTCACGTCCAGTTTACTCATGTAGATTGCATCCATTTATCTGTCATTGGGTGATCCCTGTGTCTTTCTTAGGGTCCTCTTTACTAGGTAGCCTCCTTGGAGTTGCAGTCTGGCTATCCTTTGCTTTACATCTAGTATCCACTTATGAGCGAGTACATACCCTGTTTATCTTTCTGAGTCTGGATTACCTCACTCAGCATAATTTTTTCTAGATCCATCCATTTGCCTGCAAACGTCATGATGCCATTGTTTTTCTCTGCTGAGTAGCACTCCATTGTGTATATGTACCACATTTTATTTATCCATTCTTCAGTTGAAGGGCATCTAGGTTGTTTCCAGGTTCTGGATATTACAAATAATGCTGATATGAACATAGTTGAGCATGTGTCCTTGTGGTATGATTGAGCATTCCTTGGGTATATGCCAAGTAGTGGTATAGCTGGGTCTTGAGGGAGATTGTTTCCCAATTTTCTAAGAAATTGACATATTGATTTCCAAAGTGGTTGTACAAGCTTGCATTCCCACCAACAGTGTAGGAGTGTTCCCCTTGCTCCATATCCTCTCCAGCATAAGCTGTCTTCAGTTTTTTTTTTTTTTGTTTTGTTTTTTTATCTTAGCCACTCTTTCAGGGGTCTATAGAGCTAAACAGAGAATTCTCAACAGAAGAAGTTCAAATGGCCAAAAAAACATTTAAGGAATTGCTCAACATCCTTAATCATCAGGGAAATGCAAATCAAAACAATTCTGAGCTACTGTCTTACACTTGTGAGAGTCTGTGAATTTTTATTGGAGAACTGAGACCATTAGTAAATAAGAGTTATTGAGCAATGTTTTTTATTCCTATTATTTTGTTTTTGTGACGTGTGTATTTTTGCTTTTCTTTTGATGTATTGTTCTAGGACTATTTATTCTTTGTGTTCTTTTAGATGGAGTTAATGTCATTGGACAGAAGTTTCCATTCTAGTGCCTTCTATACAGCTGAATTGGCAGACAGAAACTGCTTAAAATTGTTCTTATTATGGATTTTTTTTTCTCCATTGACAGTGACTGATAGTTTTGCCTAGGAATGGTAGTCTGGGTTGGCATTTATGGTCTTTCAGAGCTTACAGAACATCTGTCCAGACCTTCCTGTCTTTCATAGTCTCCATTGAAAAGTCAAGTGTAACAACAAACATACAGAGAAAGAGATTATGGACACACACTTATTCACAGTAGTCGTCGTCTCAAAATAAAATATGTAAGAATAATCTTAACCAAAGAAGTGAAGAACCTCTACAATGAAAATGTTAAACCTCTAAAGAAGGAGATAGAGAAGAACACTAGAAAATGGTAAGACAACCAATGCTCGTGGATTGGTAGAATCAACATTGTGAAAATGACCATTTTACCAAAATCTACTTACAGATTCAATGAAATCCCAATCAAACCCTCTATCTCATTCATCACAGAAGTAGAAAGAAAATCTATCCAAACATTCATATGGAACTACAAAAGACCATAGGTAGCCAAAACAATCCTAAGCAAAAAGCACAATGCTGGGAGAAACTGCCATTCTAGACCTCAAGATATATTACTGAGACATAGTAATAAAAGCAGTGACGTGCTGGCACAAAAACAGACATGTAGACTAATGGAACAAGATCAAAGAAGCTCTTTTGGGGGCTCTGCCACCCAGTTCCCAAATAAACACACATAGAGAGACTTACTACTTATAAATGCTCAGCCTTAGCTTGGCTTGTTTCTAGTCAACTTTTCTTAACTTTAAATTATACCCATCTATCTTTGGCCTCAGGGCTTTTATCTTCTCTGTTTCTATATACCTTTAATTATTTCTTACTCCATGTCTGCTCATGTGTCTGGGTGGCTGGCCCCTGGTGTCCTCTCCTTGTTCTTTTGTTCTTCTTTCTTCTTCTCTTTTCTCAGATTTCTTCTATTAATTCTCTTTGCCTGCCAGCCCCACCTATTCTTTCTCCTGCTTTGCCATTGGCTGTTCAACTCTTTATTAGATCATCAGGTGTTTTAGACAGGCACAATAACATAGCTTCACAGATTTAAACAAATGGAACATAAACAAAAGTAACACACTTTAAAATAATATTCCCCAACACAAAGATTCAAACATGAGTACATATAACTCTAGCCATTTACTATTTATCAAAGATGCTAAAAACATATACTAGAGCAAAGAAAGCATCTTGAACAAATGTTGTTGGAAAGCTGGTTGTCCATATGCAGAAGAATTATTAAACTCCTATCTATCACCTTACACAAAAACTAAATCCAAATGGACCAAAGACCTAAATGTAAAACCTGAAACTGCTAGAAAAAACATAGGCAGTACCCTACATGATATAGATGTAGGAAAGGAGGTACTGAACAGAACTCCATTTGCCCAAGAACTAAAGCCAACAATTGACAAGTAGGACTTTATAAAATTAAGAAGCTTCTGCACAGCTAAACAAACAATTAATTGAATGAATAGGAAATTCACAGAATGAGAGAGAATCTTTGCCAGCTACACATCAGGCAGAGGATTAAGATCCAGGATATTCAAAGAACGAGAGAGAGAGAGAGAGAGAGAGAGAGAGAGAGAGAGAGAGAGAGAGACCAAATAGCCCATCCAAACCAATGAACTTGGAATCTGGACAAAAGAGCTCTCAAACTAAGAAATAAAAATGTCTAAGATATATTGCTGAAGAGATAATGCACTTCAGAATCAGGTCCCAGAGGCTTCTGGGCTGGAACTGAAATGAAAGCCTCCTCCTCCTTGGTGACTAGCTTTCATGGTACCAGAAATACAGTGCAAGCTTCCAAAGAAGGTAATAAACCAACAGTCCTAAACAGCAATAAAGACTATGAACTACAACCATGACTACAAGCATGGGACAATAACTCTAATGATGCAGAAGTGGTATGTAGACTTTGGTGGTAACCAACAGCTCTCTAATTGACTGAAGACTCACTCACTAAGAGGTGAATCATGACTGGTACTGGAAACATAGCCAACTACCCAGGGCTAGAGAAGTCATGGTTCTTGGAGGAGAACCTACAACTACCACTTTAATCCATGACTCCATTCTAAATATTTGTCCTTATACCCAGAGCTAAGTGTAGTCATCACCCCTCATTTGGATGTGTCTTTTTGTAATAGATGAAGATCTTTACTGAAAAACACAACCAATAAAAATGAAGAGTTGTGGATTGAAGTCCAAACTGATACAGCTACAAAACAAAACAAAAATCTCCTACACCTAAGTCTGAAGAAACATTGCAGAAGAGGTGGCAGAAAGATTACCATAACCAGAGGATCAGGGACGTTGCTTTGAGATTAGGTCTCCTGGTAATGGCAGAAGTTAACTCGTAAAGTCTCAGGAAAATGACTGTCTCAGCATGAGCTGAACAAGGACAATAGGCATAGGCATGCCAAAGTGAGTCAGGGAAAAGCTTTGAAGCCTCAACCCTACCCAGATAACTACAGACCATGAAGGAATACAGAGACCAAGAGAAATTGTCTTCCCCAGAGAAAAGCACATCAACTGGTTATTCCATACCAAAGGGTCAGCCCTGAAAACATATATGCAAGTAACATTATACAGACTGAGCAGGTTGCATTTATGAATATATAAACATATACCTGTGCAAATAACAACAATAATGAAAGAAGAGGCTATGAGTTTGAAAGAGTGCAAGGAGGGGTCTATGGGAGGGTTTGGAGGGAGGAATGAGAAAGGGGAAGTGATGTAATTATATTATTAAATAAATAAATAATAGAAACAAATAAAATAAACACCAATTACCTCTTTAAGAAACAGAAAAGTTAGGTGTTATTCTAATGGCCTACCTTTATATGTGGCTTAGTCTTTTTCCTATGTGACTTTAATATCCTTTCATTGCTTTTGTATATTTAGTGTTTTGGCTAATGTCACGAATAATTTTTTTCCTACTTCTGTATATTAGGTGTTCTGTATGCTTCTTGTACCTTAATATTCATCTCTTTCTTTGGGGAACTTTTTTTCACCGAGTTTGTTAAAAGTGTTTTTCTGTGCCTTTGACCTGAGTTTCTTATTCTCCCTCTATCCTTATTATTCATAAATTTGTTCTTTTCATAGTGTCCCAAATTTTATAGATGTTTTGTGCCTGGTTTTATTTTAGATTTAACATTTTTGGTAGAAATACCCATTTCCTCTATCTTGTCTTCAACACTTAACATTCTCTCTTCCATGTCCTTTAATTTTATTGGTCAAGATTATCTTTGAGGTTTTTATTTAACATCCTGCATTTTTCATTTCTAGCTTTATTTCAGCTTGAAGTGTGTGTGTGTGTGTGTGTGTGTGTGTGTGTGTGTGTGTGATTCTATTTCTTTGTCAAATTCTACTTAGTGTCATGAAATTTTTTTTTCATTATTTCATTGAACAGTTTATTTGTATTTTCCTGGTCTTTATTAAGGCATTTATTCACATCTTCTTTTGAAGTCTGTGTCTTGTACTTCAGCAAAACTACTTTTATGAGGATCTATTGCAATTGGGTTTCTGGAAGCATATTGTGTTTGCTATTCATGTATGTTCTTTTGCACTGGGATCAAGGCATCTAGAGTTAGATGTTTGGGATGTTTCTTGGTGTAGATATCTGATCTTATCTTTGTTGGGTGAGTATTCTGTTTTTTTTTTTTTTCTTTTTGCTTGCTTTTATCCACTCTGAGTCCTAGCCAAGTGTGGTTGCTGTGGGGAGTACCTGTTGGAAAGTGTTTCTGTGGGTTAGTGAATATCACAAAGAAATACAGATAGGCTAAGTCCCAGCAGCCTAGTATGGTTACTGGGGGGCCCTGGTTGCTGTAGAATAATCCTCTTGTACACTGTAAAGATTGGTCACTCGAATTAGTTTAACAAAACACTGATTGGCTGGTAGCCAGGCAGAACATATATGTGGGACAACCAAACTAAAGATTTGGTCATGAAGAAGGATAGAGTGAGGAGAGTTGAGAGGAGATATGTTGTAGAAGCAAGACGGGTATGCTGTACCGAGAAAAGGTACCAAGCCATGTGGTAAAGCATAGATAAAATATATGGGTCAATTTAAGTGTAAGAGTTACCTAGTAACAAGCCTGAGCCATCAGCCAAGCATTTACAATTAATGTAAGCCTCTGTGTTGGTTATTTGGGAACTGGTGGGCAGGAAAGAAATGTGTCAACACCTGGTGGAAAATGCTTCTGCAGATGAGTAGGTGTCACAAAGAAATGGAGATGGGCTGGACAGAACAGTGCTAAAGAACTAGAGGGAACACATTTCTGCACCAAGAGTGAGTTCCTCATACATAATTCCCCAATGGAGGAATATTGGGCAAAGCTGTTCTTCCATTTTGTAAGCTGTTTTTGTTCTTGACTATTTTCTTTGGAATGCAGAAACATTTTTGTTTGACATAATCCCACTTATCAATGTTTGGTTTTGTTTCCTATACTTTTGTGTTTCTCCCCAGAAGAAAATTTTATCTGATCCCATGTTTGAAGTGTTCTCCCATGTTTTTACCTAATGCTTTCAGAATTTCAGGTTTTATACATAGTCTTTGGTTCATTCTGAGTTGATTTGGTTAAAAAGGATGAGATCTGGGAGCCAGTTTTCAGACTTCCATATGTAGATAGTCAGATTTTCTAGTAACATTTGTTAGAGTTTGTCATTTATCCAAAATATTAACACATGTATTTGCAAGTGTGATGTTTTCGTAAATTTGTTCCATATCTCTGCTAACACAAATATGTACTACAAATAAGTGGTAACATAGAAAAAAAAGGCTCCATACGCTTTAGTTTCAATTGAGCCTTTTATTAAATATGTTCTGTCTCAATTTATCACAGACCATAAAAGGAGAAGCCATTTAGCCAAATACCAGATATGAAAAGGCATGCTATCATTTCAAATTAGTTTTGACCCAAACCAGACGAATTTAGCTACATAAGATGTTGACTATACAAATAATTATCACAAATTTTAATTGAGAATGACTCCTCCAGCAGCCATGAACAGATGCTTTCCAGCATTAGCAGCAGCCAGACTTTTTATTAACTGCATGCATAAGTATACATGACTGCCTGGAGGAATTCAAAAGATTCCTGTAACTAAGACCCAAAATCTCCCAACCTCACAAATGCAAAAATTCTTTCCAGAAGCCAAATATATGCAAATAGAGCATTTCCATTCATTTGTGGCCTGACAGTTAGAGAAGTGCCTTGGTAATGCTATATTTTAGATGCATTGAGTGCACTGGCTTTGAGTCCTACGTGCAACTGTAGGTCTTGTGCATGGAATTGCTACAGAACTCAAAAAAGGTGTTCGCCTCTTTTATTGTATAAATCACATCCAAGGTTTGATCTGGGTAAGCCTGACTATGAGAACTGGCTCAGCTCCAACCTTTCCATAAAAGCTAAATGAAATGTTCATAATAATCCTCTTGGTCATTTAAGCTAACATCAGTATCCCCTGGTACCAAAATACAAAAATAAACGATGTAGGAAACAGTGCTAAGGGGGTAATGAAATTGGAAACAAATACAATCTCAGTAGCATATTACAGGTTTTCAAGTGTTTTGTATTCATTATCTCCTTCCTCCTTAACACAGATCAAGATGTGTAATAATGAGAAGCCACATCTTCTAGATGAACCAGAGTTACAGAACAACGGCTGAGTGACTTAATATGGTGCTGATGATATCTGAGTTCCCTTCAGATATTTGAGGGTATAGTCTACCCTCAAAGACAGTACTCTTTTTTAATACTTATCTACTTTATATAGAAATTATCATTTTATTCATAGTATGACAATTACCTGTAACTGTTGTAGAAGAACCTGGAAAAAAACAGGACAAAAGAAAATTAAAGTAATTTAAAACTCCATCTTGTGAGTCAAGAATTAGTAAAATTTGACATATTTCTATAAATGCAATAATTTACATATCTGCTGTCTCATGAGCCTTCTCTCCAGCTGTTGCTCTATAAAAGAGACTCTGAGATGAATAGTTGAGCAAAGCTGGTTAATGACTTTTTCCTAGAATTATACCTGTAAGGAAGAGAACAGGGAAGCAAGAATGCACAGAGAAATGCTAATAAGGGAAGCAGCTGCAAGAGGCCTCAGGCAATGCCAAGGGGAGATCTAGATCTTAGACGGACCATCTAAAGGTAACAAATTGAGATTAGAAATACCACTGTCACCATAAAATTGACCAGTCACCAGATATAAGCTGCCTCTTGGGAGAAACTGAACAAGGGGCAAGATAGCTTCCTTGAGATAAGAAAATTCTAAGAGGAATTCAGATGTGGACTACTAACAGTCAAGTACCCAGGCGGCTGTTGGAGTAAGCATCTCTCATGAAGAGTGAACCACACTCTTCAGTACAGCTCTCCTTGTGATGAATAGATTCACTGGCATTTCAAAATATGTCCATCCATGGTGAGATAAATTTTTCTTGGATTCTGGCTAGTCGCTCTCCCTGAGGAGATGTAATAGGAAGCCTAGTGAAATAAACTATTGCCACCACCACTGCTGCAGCCAGTCTCTGATATAGTTTAGATCTGAAAGTCCTCTGAAGGCTCCTGTGTTGAATACTGATGGTATTGGGAGTTGATGAAGCTTTAGAAAGTGGAGCCTACTAGTCAGAAGAGGTGAATCACTGGAAAGCGTAACTTCAAAGGGGATATTTTATCCTTGCTCTCTCTTTCTGCTTCTCTCTCCTCCTCATAATGGTCTCTGTCCTTCTCCCTCCCACTTTCCTCTCTTCTCCCTCCTTTTCTCCTTCCCTCCTGGTCTCCCTTCCTCCTTCTCTCCCTCCCTCTTTTGCTCCCTCCCCCTTTTCTTCTCAACTGTCATGAGATGAGCAGTTTTGACATGCTTTTGTCTTGATGTTCTGCTTCGCCATGGATCCAGAATTGATGAAGCCAAGTAACCATGAAATCCCTAGAACAATCTGTAAAAGTAAATACTTTCCTTTTTCATTTTTTCTCAGGTGTTTTGTCACAGAGACAGAATCTGGTTAGCATGATCTCAGTGTCACAATTAATAATCATTAGCTTCTTCTTGAACGGCCTTTTTTAGAAACTTCCTGCCTTATCTTTAGAAAGCACATCTGTTTATTAAGTCCTTAAACCAGAGATTTAAGCCTCATGCTGACCATGTCCTCTTCATGACAGGGATACTTATCCAAAGGACATCAAATTTGGATAATTTTGAGAGATTGCCCAGTGACATCCCCTATTAATTACAGTGGCCCACCTCCTCATAAATCAAGCTTACTCATCCTTCTACACTGGTGAAACTTTTCTCCATCCATGAGTCCTTTGCTTTTGCATATATATTTGCCAGATATAGAGTGTTAAACAGGGAAATAATGAAAAAGGGGCCTTCCCAAAGAACCTCTATCTACTTACATTTTTGGATAAGGATTGAAAAGAACTTGTTACGTCACGTACCACATTTCATGTTCCTGAAGCTATGTTGATCTGCCTTAGCAAAGATACCACATCTAACATCTGTAATTACATTACTCCCTAGTTGTGTTTTTAATAATATACTGCAATCAAGTAGAATCTTTTTGGTCTTTGCTTGTTTTTCTGTTTGATTGTTTGTTTTATTTATTTATTTATTTTTTTGAGATAGGGTTTCACTGTGTAGTCCTAGCTATCCTGGAATTCAACCTATAGACCAGTCTGGCCTCAAACTCACAGATATCCACCTGCCTCTGCCTCCTGAGTGCTGGAATTAAAGGCATGTGCAACCACCTCCCCACACTATTTGGCTTTTTAAAAACCTACAATGGTGAATTAAATAAAGTTATTATGTGGACTACTGCAAGTACATTCTTGACATGCCTATGTATGGCATTGGTCTAGAAAAATAGTGAGAGAAGGGATGCATTGACCACTACTGATGTTATTATTGCTGTTGATATGGGGAAGAAAGGGAAGGAAGTTTTACATGCTTCACTTTAACTCCATTTTTATAAATCTTACAATTTGGGGACATTGAAAAGACTAAGAAACAACAGCTGTAAACATTTGCCAGGGTGTTGCAGCCTCTTTCCTTCTAGAAGCTTGGGTTCTCTTTCCATCAATGGATTCTAGTTATTTAAATTGGCTGAGATGCAGAAACATAGACTGTTGTATAACTGATACACTTGGGGTGAAATTCAGCTTCTTCCATCTTGGCGATGTCAAGTATAATGAAACTATGTATGTTTATATGTTTGTGTTATTTATCTTAGCTAAATGCCCAACATAAAATTTTTTGGCTTATGTCAAGCATAGGTCCTATTTTAAATAGGCTGTTGAACTGTTTTAAAAATTGATATTTGATTTTTGCATTCCTATCTATAACCAATGAAAATGTGTTTACTCCAAATCACTAATAGTCTTTTGTCAACAGTTTTGATGTTAGCCATTTTACTGGATGCAGCTCATGGTGTACTAATTTTGCATTTCCTTTAAAAATGATGTCAAGTACTAGAATGTACATTCTTTTATGCTTTGATATCTTCACTGACGACATTCCTATTCAAATATGCTGTCTGCTTTTTAAAGTTGGGGTATCCATCAGCCTATTTTTAAATTGTAAGGAATTGAATACACATCATTTTTTTCTAGCTTGTAGCTTTCCTTCATTTGTTAATGTAAGAGCAAACATTTTCATCTTTGACATCTTTGACAGAGTACAGCCTATGTTTTCTTTTGTTGATTGGGACTTTGTGTTACTATGGCTGTTTCAGGAGTTTTGATGTCAGATGGGGTTAGTCTTTGTGTTTTGTTTTGTTTTGTTTTGAAATCACTATGGCTACTCCATGTTCTTACATTTCCATATGTACATGTGATACTCAGTTCCTCTAAAAATAAAATGTGATTAAACTTGGTAATGATAGTATTGAATCTGTTGATAAGTTTGTCTAGAACCGTCATCTTAGCATTATTGAATCTTCAATTGTATACCTCCTGTTTATTGGTTATTTTTAAATTTCAGCAGTTTTGTTATGTTTTTGCTTGGTACAGATAATTCTATATCTATACTATTATAAAATTTTCTTATTTAATTTCTGATTTTTCATTGCCAGAATACAGAAAAACTACTGGTCTTTGCATAATTGTCTCAAGTAGTCTTCTTTGCTAACCTCATGAGGCCTGATAGTTTTGTACTTGTTTTGGGTAAAGTGCCAAGAACTTTCCTGGGCTGGCTTATTATAGTGGAAATATCTTTGAGTGTAATGAATAGAAGTGAAAAAAAATTACTTTATCTGATCTAGAGGGAAGCTTTGCTTTTCCCTTAACCAGGCTCATTTGTTTTTACTGTGATTTTCAGGAAGACCATTTCTATTGTGAATGTCTAGAATATGCTTATTCAGTTCGTAGATATTAAGTTTTATAATGTTTTCTTCCTCTAAAATAATGATGTGATTGTTTTAGTCCTTTATATTTTAAACTCAAGCACTTATTATTAATCACAATCTTAAATGCTTAAAACTCTTTAAGGAATGTTGAAATCTCACTTACCTTCCTCTGATAAGTTTACCTTCATAATCAAAGTCCATTTCATGGACTTTCAAAAATTTCAATGCATCATTTGTAATTAATACAAAGCCAACAGAATGAAAAGGTGACCTTGAAGTAGATCAATTCCCAATTTTCTGATAAACCACCTTGCTGATTTCCATAGATGCTGTACAAGTCTGCACTCTCCATCAGCAATGGAGGAGTGTTCACCTTATTCTACATCCTTAAGAAAATGAGCTGTCATCTGAATGATGTAAGATGGAATCTATAAGTAGTTTTTATTGACATTTCCCTGATGACTAAAGATGTTGAACATTTCTTTGTTTTTCAGTCATTTGAAATTCCTCTAATGAGATTTCTTTGTTTAGATCTGTACCCCACTTTTTAATTGGATTATTTAGCTTGTTGTCTAGTTTCTCAAGTTCTTTATATATTTGGGATATTATCCCTCTATCAGATGTGAAGTTGGTAAAATCTGCTCCCATTCTGTAGGCTGCCATTTTGTCCTATTGACAGTGTCCTTTTTCTTATACAAGCTTTTCAGTTTCATGAGGTTCCTTGTTGGTGAACTTAGTGCCTCCATTATCAGTGTTCTGTTCAGGAAGTTGTCTCCTGTGCCAATGTGTTCAAGGCTATTCCCTACATTCTTTTCTATCAAATTCAGTGTATCTTGTTTTATATTGAGGTCTTTGATCTACTTGGACTTGAGTTTTGTGCAGGGTAGTAGATATGGATCTATTTTCATTTTTCTACATGCCAATATCCAGTTAGACCAGCACTATTTGTTGAAGATGCATTCTTTTGTCCATTTTGCATTTTTTATTCTTTATCAAAAATCAGGCATCCATACGTGTGTGGAACTTTGAATCGATTCCATTGATGAACTTGTCTGTTTTTATGCTAATACCATGTGGTTTTTAGTATGATAGCTCTGTAGTAAAACTTGAAATCAGGGATGTTAATATCTCTGGAAGCTCTTTTACGGTACAAGATTGTTTAGCTACCCTGGGTTTTCTGTTTTTCCATAAGAAGTTGAGTATTGTCCTTTCAAGGTCTATAAGGAATTGTTTTAGAATTTAGATGGGAATTGCTTTGAATTTATAGCTTGTTTTTGGTATGACTTCTTCTTTTTTTTTTTTTTTTTTGCTATGTTAATCCTGCTGATCCATGAGATTGGGAGAGCTCACAGAAATTGTGGGAGTTGCCAACCAATGACTGGTCCAAACTGAGGCCGCATTCCTAACACCGGATGGCCAGGAAACAGTGGATAAATAGCCCAGAGACCTTGGATAGAACTAAATACGACTAGCAAAAGTAAAAAGGTCAATGAAATGATTCCTAATGATATTCTGCTATACCATAGATTGGTGCTTAGCCCAATCGTCATCATAGAGGCCTCATCCAGCAACTGATGAGAACATATGCAGCGACCCACAGCCAAACATTAGGCAGAGCTTGGGGAATCCCATGGAAGAGGGGGAGGAAGTACTATAGGAGACAGAGGGGTCAAGGACACCATGAGAACATGGGCCACAAAATTAACTAATCAGGGCTCATAGGAGCTCACAGAGACTGAAGCAACAATCACAGAGCCTATATGTATCTGAGCTAGGTCCTATGCATATATGTTATGGTTGTATAGGTTGGTGTTCTTGTGAGACTCCTAACAATGGGAGTAAGGGGTGTCTCAGACTCTTTCGCCTATACTTGGGACTATTTTCCTCCTACTAGGTTGCCTCCTCCAGCTTTGATATGAGGGTTTGTGCCTAGTATTGTTGTAATTTGTTATGCAATGTTCAGTTGATATCCCCGGGAGGCCTGTTCTTTTCTGAAGGGAAACAGAGAAGGAGTGGATCTGGGGGAAAGCAAAAGTTTGGGGGGTTGGAACTGGGAAGAGTGGAGGGAGGAAATTTCAGTTGGGTTGTAATGTGTGAGAGAAGAATGCATTTTAAAAAAAAGACAGAAAAAAAGGAAAGAAAGAAAAAGTGACCTATGAAGAGCAAAATGTATTTATAAACGCCATACATAAGAGGTTAATACCCAAACATGTAACCAGTCTACTCAATAGCAAAATAACTAAGAATCAGATTTCAAATGGACTAAAGGGTCAAATAGAGCTGAATACTAGCAAATGTTTCATGTGTATATGAAAAGATGCTCAATGCTGCTAACAAAGAAAAAAATATAATCAAACAAATCATCAAAGAAAGAGGCAAAACCACAGTAAGATATCATCTTAGTATAACCACCACCAAACAAATACATGCAAACCTAGATATATAAATAAACAAAACATACAATCATTGGCAAGGATGTGATTAAAAAGGAACCATTATATACCCAATTGGAGTAGCTTGCCCTTAAAATTTTCTAGCCCCCATAATGATGACAGTTTTGTTTTAGCAACTGAACAGTCTAAGATAACAAATTCTATACTTTAGATTAGTATTTCTCAATCTTCTGAATAGTACCAACATGTAAAACTGCAAATAAATTTTAAAATTTAAGTTCAAAATAGTTATCTAGCACATCACTTGTCAGGTTTCAAGCCTATGGTGTTTCAGAAGCCCTGCCAGTTTGCACATCTTCGAAGCCTCTCTTCCAGGAGAATTAAACTCTTGATTGTTCCCAGATAATCAGAAATACTAGATTAGCATTGGCACTGCTTATTCACTTAAGTTCAAATCCACAGGAAATCTTATGAGAGCAAGAACATACCTTTGTCATCTTGTCATAATTCCCCTTTTCTATTCATAACAGCCCAAATTTTTACTTAATTTGTGGCACAATTTAAATGTCTAAGTACAATACATGGAGATTACTAGATGGGAATGTAGACAGTAAGAAATCAAAGAAATACTAAACAGCTAATTATTTAATTTCAGTTGGGATAAGAAGTACCAGATGACATAGAAGTGAAATTCAGAATCTAGTTTAACAAACCTTATTCAACCTTTTCTAACTTTATAACTATTATGATCAATCCACATTAGTCTATTTAATGGGAAATAGGGATTTATTAAGATATAATTGATGAAATACACTCAGGAATACAGAACGGATAGCTAAAGTAATCTTGTGATCCGACCGGGACTAAATCCACCTTGAAGGCAGGAGCAGGAAGAAGGGCATGTGACCCTTCTAGCTCTTCTTTTAAGAGGTCACATACAATGGCAGGAAGCACACCACCTCCTTCAGACCCTATAGCTTATGGTCATGGGCAGAGCAAATACTGCTACATATAAACATCAATAAATTTATTGAAAAATCTAAAATCTTGGCTATGAAGATATAATTGAAATAGTTTCTACAAAATGCTATGCACATGCCAGCTAAGGTTAATGCTTAAAATATTTTTACCTATAATTATTAACAACTACAAAATGTTTTATTAAAATCTTTACTGAAGTAAAAACTAAGTATATGAATGGTCATATAGGAAATATAAAATAAAATAAGCTATTCTATTGAAAAAGCTAAAATTTAGTACATTTCCTTTAGCTCAAGTTCACAGGTGAGTGACAGAGTTAATTTTGGTAAATATCTTTCCCCAGTATCTTTATTTATTCGTAATCAACAAAGATACTGAAACTAGGAGGCAGCAACATCTCAAATTTTGAGTTTCTAGTGAAGAAAATAAGCCAGGCACTATTGTTCTCAATCACATCAAGTAAGGTGACACCTGGACAGTTCGCATACTTATCAGAATCTAATCCTGTTGATTCTTAGATCTCACTTAAATTATTTCTTCCTTTAAATATTGTCTGCTGGTGTATTTCCATATTTCCTGGAGATGTTTGGGTTAGAAGCTAAGAGGTTGCTAGCGTTTGTATGAAGGATGCCCATCACAAAAGTCTACCTACATGCTAACTTACTGTTTTCTTTTCAAACCTCTGACAAGAAAAGTAGGGCAAGTCAGACTAGAATCCATTTTCCAGTGAGGGAACTGAAGCCTTTAGAATATAAATAACTTGGATAACAGTTTATATTTTCTTTTTCATTATGCTTCTCTCACACAATGCATCCTGACTACAGCCTCCTCTTCCTCCCCTCCTCCCAGTTTCCCAGACCTCCCCTCTTTCCCAGATCCACTGCTCCTCCTCCGTTGTTTTCCTTCAGAAAAGGGCAGCCCTCCCAGTGATCTCAACTGAACACAGCATACCAAGATGAAACAAAACTAAGCATAACATATTCTCTATTTAATTCAAAACCATGTGATTGAAACATCCAATATTTATTTTATGTCTTGGAATCATGCTATGCATTATTCAGACCATAGTCCTCTAGGGAAGAATAAGAAACATAGGGACAATTACTTGAATATGAACATAGGAGACATTATTAACAAGTACTTTAAATTTGTCAACACTGATTTAAATAATCATTAGGTCTATGAATATTTAATAACTCTGCAAAATTTCACTGTATTAAGATTGTTTACACCCTCTCCTCCATTCACTGATCATAGTGGTTCAATTAATGTGCCTATAAAGACAGACCAACTTTGAGGGCCTGCACACAAGATTTATGCTTGATGCGAAGCTGCGAAGACACAGATTGAGACTATATCATTTTTTGCCTCACCACTTGGCACAGACTGACGTGATGCTACTAGACAGGTCTTCATGAATCTCCAAATCAACAGTGAAATTGAGAATGGAGTCATCAAGTATGTCATTACCACTTTAAAAAAAAAAAAAAGCAAATGACATTGCATACCTATCTGAAGCAACAAAATAGCCTGAGCCACAAATAGTGAATCTCTTGAGAGTTGAAACTAGAATGAGAGTTGAAAATGAACACATTAAAGCATAAATCTATCTCCTCACTCAGGACAGAACATGATGGGCAGAGAGCACTTCTGAATACAGTGGTATCCTTACTTCTGAAGACCATGGTACTCTTATCTTGTCCACATAGCAGGGCTCTCTTTTAGTCATAGAAGGAGGCATGATAACATCCTTGAGAAAGAGTTCTCAACAATAAAATTATTATGGATCCAGAGAACTAGTAAATATAGGAAAATGTATCTCATGAAGTCACTAGAGCTGAAAACGCCACCCCCTTGAACTATATTCTCATGTGAGAGAATAGCACTCATCATACATCACTTTGACATTCAGGATCCTTATACCTTTCTGTATCTGTATCCTTTTCCTTTCCACACCACCTGTATCTCTGTCCTTTTCACACCAAAATAGTGAAAAGATACTGATTTCAAAGACATGTCAACCTGGTCTGCTTGTCCTGGAGTAATGCATTCATTTTATTGGTCTTTGCAGCATACTTAATAAGACTTAGATGTACATTCCAGTCATTAAAAGAAAGAAGTGACAACACATATGCAAATATAATGTGTGCTGTGATATTGAGACATAAAAATCCTATCAATTTAACAGAAAAAATAATAGAAATTTTCTTTAAAGAAAAATGAATGAATAGATGTGGATGCAAAAACACAAACATGATATAAAGCTATCCAGGCTATGTAAAAGTGTGTTAACTGCAGGGCCACTTGGAATCCAGAAGCATCCATTGGCTGAGACTATTCCTTGTCAGTGAAAACTTGAAACTTTTAGATTTAAAGTTTCTAAGTTACTAGCACCAAAAGAATAACTTATAAATACTTAGCTTTTTTAAAAAATTGAGTTCTTTCCTCAATTTTTCTTAGGATACAAATGAATTCATATACAATGTGGTCTTAACCACTCTTAATATGCAAGTAGATTTATATTACCTTTCCCTCATAGCATTGCTAGGGACTTAAAATGGTGGACTTGTCTGTGTAAGTACTTGAAGAATACTCTCTTATTCTCCTTGACTCAAGCTCTAAGTGTAGGGACAGATTTCTTGGTTTATCCATATAGACTGTTTCCAACACTGGGGAGACATTCAAAATTGTTCAAAGAATAAAAGTCCCTCAAACATCTTCAGAAACCTCCTTCACTTTTTAAAAGCACACCAAGGAGATCAACATATATTTGAGTTTAGTTTTCCTCAGAACAACTGCGTTTTAGAAGAATTTCAGAAAAATCAATAGTGGGTTGTTTTAGCTTCTCAAGCACTCGTCAGTATTTGTAAGTGCTAGAGAGCTTTCAAAATCAACTGTCAGAAGTGGAGATCTAATGCAGCATTCTGCTTTCAACTGGTCGTCCTAAGGCTGTGCTTTGACTACAAAGATTTCTCAAGGTGCTCCACATCATTCTGGTGGGATAGGATACTCAACACATCGATGCATATAGAAATTGGAACCAGAGCTGGAAACAGTCTTTGCTCTAAGTTATAATGCAATGGCATAAATGGAGAGGGAAATTCCAAAGATGAAAATTCCATCTTAGTTTTCCTAGTCTAATTTCACCTATCTAGTCTTAATGGTTTTTAGAATCTGTTATCAGAATACAGAAATACCTGAAAAGAAAAGGCTTGTTTTACATGATTGGTTTCCAAGTAGATTAGAGTTCAGACAATTAAACATAAAACTTAAACAAAAAAAAGCTCCACCCTGAAAATGTTTTGTTTACAACCCTGTAGATCTATAGTATATAACAATTTTAATTTAAATTAAACATATTTACTACATGTGATTATTTTGAGGATGAATGAATTCGTCTTGGTTATTCTGGCTGGTTTGGAGGAGTGAGTACTTGATTGAGGGACAGTGAAACAGCTGAGTACATAACTCAAAGATGAGCTGGTATCCAAGAATGGAAAAATTGTTTCTGTTTATTCCTCTCCTGCCATGATACATACTTCAAATTTAACTGTTTGTCACCATCGCTACTGTTTCTACCTGTCTGGTGCTCCCTACCAGCATGTCTCATCTGGGTTTCAGTCTCTCATCCTGGCCTCTACCTCCCCCTCATCTCTCCCACCATACCTTCCCTAACCTGTATCTTAATTAGATTTGTCATCCACAGAACAGCAAGAGTGATCCTTCTACAATAAAAATATATCTCAAATATATCTCCCTCCTCAAAACCCTCCAGTGACTTCCCAATAAATTCAGCATCCTTTATCATACACAACAGTACCTCTCTACCTCTCCAACTGCATGTTCTTATGCTTCATGATAACTGCTTTTAAAGTTTGTATTCATTTTTTTCCTTCTTTTTTTCTCCTTTTATTTTATTTTATAATACCATAGAGTTCTACATATCAGTCACACATTCCCTTGTTCTCCCCACTCCTGCCCCCTCCCCTTCCCCCCAGCACCCCCCCCATTCCCACCTCCTCCAGGGCAAAGCCTCCCCCAAGGATTGAGATCAACCTGGTAGAATCAGTCCAGGCAGGTCCAGTCCCCTCCTCCCAGGCTGAGCCAAGTGTCCCTGAATAAGCCCCAGGTTTCAAACAGCCAACTCATGCAGATGAGCACAGGACCAGGTACCACTGCCTGAATGCCTCCCAAACAGATCAAGCCAATCAACTGTGTCATCTATTCAGAGGGCCTGATCCAGTTGGGGGCCCCTCAGCCTTTGGTTCATAGTTCATGTGTTTCCATTCATTTGGCTATTTGTCCCTGGGCTTTATCCAACCTTGGTTTCAACAATTCTCGCTCATATAAACCCTCCTCTTTCTTGCTATTTAGACTCCCAGAGCTCCAACTGACTTTGCCTATAAGAATTCAAACTATGAAAATATAGACAGTGTCTGTTTACTATTCCATCTTCAGTATCTAGAAAGTCCTGGAATATAATAGGCAATTGATGAATATTTACTAAATAAATGCATGAATATTTTTCATCCATATTTAAAGTCATAAGCCTCTATCAAAAGGAAAGTCATTGGGAAAATAATTTATAACTTAGTTTTCATTGATAAAACCAAAAAAGTCCAAATGGACAATTGGTGTAAGGGAATGCATATAGACAACTGCGTTTTAATTTTGCACTGTTTCATACTATTTAACCACAAAGCTCTGTAGATGTATCCAATCGCCTTTTTAAAATAAAAAACACAGAGCCAATGTAAAAGAGAGAAAGCCGAGAGGTCAGAGCTCAGAGATAAAATCTTACCTCCTGCAGTGCTCCTAACTTCCCCGAGAGAGAGCTACTTCCTGTTTGTCTGTGTTTAAATAGTCTTTCTGTTCTGCCTTCTCATTGGTTCTAAACCCAACCACATGACTGCCTCATCACTGCCTGTAAGTACCGCCCTCCAGGTCTTAAAGGCATATGTCTCCAATACTGGCTGTATCCCTGAACACACAGAAATCTACCTAGCTCTTCTAACCATCACGCTCTTGCTATGGCTCTAATAGCTCTGACCCCAGGGCAACTTTATTTATTAACATAAAATTAAAATTACATTTCAGTACAAATAAAATATCACCATATTTCCCCTTTTCTATTTTAATAAAAAGAGAAAAAAAAGGCAAAAGGTTATAACTAACAAAAGAAAAACTATATACAAAAGTACAATAACTATATACAATATATACAAGTAACAAATACCTAAACGATGTCTAGTCCATTTGTATTTGACAAATCAGAGAAGATAATTCCCTTATCTATCCTATTTTAGTAAGTCCAAAATGTATCTAATTCACTTTCTATCCTAATTAATCTTCAACTATAACTAACTAATCTTCAACTCCCTCAGAGACCCAAGAAGGAAATAATATTAGCTAACAAAAATAAAAACAGGAAGTGCACAAAAGCAACTTCCAAAAATTTTGTGAGTTGACAGAAACAGCCAGCTGCCTGGACAGTCACCTGAGGTTTCTCCGAAGTGTTGGGGCATCATCTTCAGCCTATAGGCTTATTGTATCTGACAGACTCATTTGTGAAGTAGGTTGTACACAAGGTCAACAGTTCAACCTCACATTGGGTGAGAGCAGTCCATGTACCAGAAACACCTGAATTCCACTAGTGTCATGTCATGATTCAGGATTTTAAATTCTGGAAATTGTTGACCGTTTTTGAATTTAGCTGTCCATTCTTCTTGGCTGTGTATATATGGCTTCATCTCAGCATCCCCTTTTTCTCCACATCCCTCTATTAAATGCCAGTCTACTATTGAGAGGCATGAGCTTTCAGTTGTTGTTCCATTGCACACCAGAAGCCATCGGCCCACTGCCTGTTCAGCTGTCTTCGAAGAAAAGGACACTGTACCTTTTCCAGATTGTGAAGGCCACTTCAGGGATGGGGCCATATTGTCCTGACCTCAGAAGATGCCTTTTGATAAAGCCATAACCACACTTGTTTTGGCAGGAATTGGTAGTCCTTTGTTTCGTGTTCTGTCTGTCCATTTTTTCCTGTTGATTCGAGGATACTTTGTTGTCCAGTGGCTAACTTTTGCCACAATGAAAATTAACTCCATATGCAGTTTCTTCAATGCCCATATTTTCTCTGAAGTAGATTGGTACTGCCAGGAGCCGACATGTCTCAAAAAAGAAAAATTTCTAAGTTATTAAAACATTTTAAATGCCATATTCGGTAGATCTCTGAAGGGTTTGAAGATGACCTGTCTAAAATACATCTGCTCAATTTTTAAAACATATCTAATATGACTACAATTTCTATTGTAATGTCTAACTACTTACTTTCATTTCTTTATATCCTAATAGTTGGTAATAATGTAAAGTATTTAAAACTAGTAATTATCTTTTTCTTTTCTTTTCTTTCTTTCTTTCTTTTTTTTTTAAACAAGAACCTTAAATCTAATCTCCTTTGTTTAGCCTTTTTCTTAACCCTTGACAACAACTTGTAACCTACCCCCCTAAATAATGAAAATTATCCCAGACCCAAAACCCGTTAAAAAGAACCAAAAAAACTACCCGCCCCACACCACCTCTTTGGGAATGTGGGCGTCGTATTCTTAAAATTGCTTGCTGCTGGGTATGGGCGAAGTTATCTTTATCCTGAAAGAAAAATTTTAGGTTAATTGTCAAATTCTAGGAAAGGTAACTATATCCTTCATTATTATCCAGTCTGTGTATAATGCCAAAGTTCAGGGTTTATCTCAAGTCCTTATTCAAGTAGTCTTTGAGACTGGATCATCTCAGCTAGTCATCTCAAAATTGCTCTGAGCACCTTGTAGTTCAAAGCTGATCTGTAGATGATGTTTGTCAGTTCAGTGATATTATTATTGTCCACGTGGAATTGTTGTTGTTGTTGTGGTGGGGCCCCATCTTCTTCCCGGAGACTTCAGTTGATATTAGGCCTGGCCGTGATTTCCTGCAGAAAACTGATAAGAGACTCGAACACAAAGACATATATATGCAGCTAATTGAAGCCTTTTTTCTAGAATTAGTTAGTACTCTATATGACCATTCATATCTTAACAAAGTTTAAAATGTATATGTATATATTAATCTTGTAAATTTTGATATAAAATTTATACTTTAAGAAAAGTTTAAAGAATCAGAATAGAATCAAAGAGTTGAGATTAGTAATAGAATAGTCCCTTAATTAATTTGACTTTTGTCCTGTCCCATAGCAGAAAATGGCTCGTTCTGGCATGATACAGGGAGTTTGCATTTTCCTTTTAACAACATGCTTGAGTTTAAAGAAGGAGAGAGCCATTCTCCAACTCCAAAGTCAGCTTTAAATTTTAATTGAACTGGGACTATTAGAAGACCAATAGTGTTAAATCTTTAGAGAAAAGCAGAAACAAACATTTAGGAAGACATAAAATTTTTTTAGATTATATATACCCATACGCCATTTCACTTTGTTTCCTGGGATAGATGATTTGTCCCTTTTCTTCAGTTGTCTCATTTGTCTTGTGTTCTTCAGATTCCTTAACCTTCATCCTCCTAAAAGACAAAAACAAAAACCTTTCCCCAAGACTAATTTTGGGGATGTTCCTTTTTGGCAAATTATTATCTGATTAAATGAAAAGACATGTGTTACTGGTACAAGTTAGTTTAAATTGGATGTTCATGCTGGTTGATGAACTATCATCTCCTCTAATTAAGAGGTTTCTCTTGTTCAAATCGAACTTTTATCAATTTTGATGGTACCCACAGCTTATCTTCTCCTGTAGAAACAAAAGCAAAACCTCGTCCCCAACGTAATACATACCCTGGTTTCCATTCTGAGGTCAGCACATCCTTAAAGTATATAGGCTGATTTAATTCTGTAGTTTTTTCTATTACCCAATGTCTCTCTGCAGCTGTTGTTCCTTTCTCATTGGCATTCAGAAAATTCAAAGTTAATAGAGCATTATGCAGTCTATTTCTGGGGGTTTTTGTTACTCCTTTCTGTTTATTTAGCATATCCTTTAGAGTTCTGTTTGATCTTTCTATAACTGCTTGACCTGTAGG
Organism: Peromyscus leucopus; assembly: GCF_004664715.2. Lineage (NCBI taxonomy): Eukaryota > Metazoa > Chordata > Mammalia > Rodentia > Cricetidae > Peromyscus > Peromyscus leucopus. The sequence goes on from NC_051074.1 coordinate 28,717,882, forward strand.
ATTATGTGGTATACCTGTAATATGCTTTATATTGTAATAAGCAAAAAACTGTTTCATTTTAACAGAGACATATGATGGAGCATTGTCAGTTTTGATTTGTGCAGGTATACCCATGATGGCCATAACTTCTAGCAAATGAATGATTACAGAATCAGCTTTTTCAGAACTCAGAGCAGTTGCCCATTGAAATCCTGAATAAGTATCAATGGTGTGGTGTACATATTTCAATTTTCCAAATTCTGCAAAGTGAAACACGTCCATCTGCCAGATTTCATTCCTCCGAGTACCCTTTGGGTTACATCCTGCTGGTAATGACGTTTGATTATAGAAGGAACAAGTAGGACATTTCTTTACTATTTCTTTGGCTTGTTGCCAGGTTATGGAAAAATCCTTTTTTAAACCTTTACTATTGACATGATGTTTTTTATGAAATTCTGAGGCCTCCAGCACATTTCCTATCAATAATTTATCAATCTCATCATTGCCTTGTGCTAAAGGGCCTGGCAGACCAGTATGAGATCGGATGTTGAGTTATATATAAAGGATGACTCCTTTTCCTGATTGTATCTTGTAATTGAATAAATAGTGAAGTTAATTCTGAAGCATCAGGGATAAATTCTGCAGTCTCAATATGTAATACCACTCTTTCAGCATACTGAGAGTCAGTTACTATGTTGAGAGGTTCTGAAAAATCCATTAATACCAGCATAATAGCATACAATTCTGATTTTTGCACTGAATTATAAGGACTTTGTACCACTTTATTTAAATTTTCTGATTTGTAACCTGCCTTTCCTTGTTTGTTGGCATCTGTATAAAATGTACGAACTCCAGATATGGGTTTTTGCCGTACAATTCGAGGCAAGATCCAATCAGCTCTCTTTATAAAATCAATTCTGTTGCTTTTGGGATATTTGCTGTTAATTTCTCCCAAAAAATTACTGCAAGCTCTTTGCCAAGGTTCACTTTCTGTCCATAATTTTTCAATGTCCTCCTTAGTTAAAGGTACGACAATTTCTGCTGGATCTATTCCTGCTAATTGACGAAGTCTCAATTTTCCTTTCCAAATCAAGTCAGAGATTTTTTCCCCATAAGTTTTTAATTTTTTATTTGGTTTATTTGGTAAAAATATCCATTCCAATATAAAATCTTCCCTCTGCATTAATATTCCAGTAGGGGAATGCCTAGAAGGTAAAATAACCAAAATGCAATCCAGCTTTGGATCAATACGATCCACATGCCCTTCATGTACTTTCTTTTCTACCAAGGCCAATTCTTTCTCAGCTTCAGGTGATAATTCTCTTGGACTATTTAAGTCCTTGTCACCTTCTAAGGTTTTGAACAAATTAGTCAGTTCATCATTTTTTACCCCAACAATAGTTCGTAGGTGAGAAATATCTCCAAATAATCTTTGAAAGTCATTAAGAGTCTGTAGTCTATCTCTCCTAATTTACACCTTTTGGGGTCTAATTTTTTGCAGCTCTATTTTATATCCTAAATAATTAATAGAATCTCCTCTTTGTATTTTTTCAGGAGCAATTTGTAATCCCCAGCAAGGCAAAATTTTCTTTACTTCTTCAAACATTCTTTCTAAAGTATCTGCATTTGAGTCAGCTAATAAAATATCATCCATATAATGATAAATTATAGATTTAGAAAATTTTTTACGTATCACTTCCAATGGCTGTTGTACAAAATATTGGCACAGAGTTGGGCTATTTAACATTCCCTGTGGGAGGACCCTCCATTGAAATCTTTTAACCGGTTGAGAATTATTATAAGTAGGCACTGTGAAAGCAAATCTTTCTTTGTCTTTTTCTTGTAAGGGTATTGAAAAGAAACAGTCTTTTAAATCAATAACTATGAGAGGCCATCCTTTTGGTAACAGAGTAGGCAAAGGAATTCCAGATTGTAGAGAGCCCATGGGCTGAATTACTTTGTTAATTGCTCTAAGGTCTGTGACCATTCTCCATTTACCAGATTTCTTTTTAATAACAAATACAGGAGAATTCCAAGGGCTGGTTGACTGTTCAATATGCTGAGCATTTAGCTGTTCTTCTACCAGCTCTTCTAAAGCCTGGAGTTTCTCTGTTGTTAAAGGCCATTGCTGAACCCATACAGGCTTGTCTGTTAACCATTTTAAAGGTAGAGTTGTTGGTATTTTTGGAAGATTATCAGTTGTTGTGCCCTGTTCTTGTATAATATGGATGGCTGGTGACCACTCAAAATAATGCCTTCTAATATTTCTCTCAGAAACATGTGCTAGTTTATGATTTGTTTCTGAGATTGGAGGGATTTTAATCTGAGTATTCCATTGTTGCAACAAGTCTCGACCCCACAGGTTCATAGCTATGTTAGCCACATATGGTTTTAACTTTCCTCTCTGTCCTTCTGGACCTATACATTCCAGCCATCTTGCACTCTGTTTCACTCCAGATAATGTCCCAATTCCTAACAATTGAACGTTTACCTCCTGAAGAGGCCAAGCTGGATGCCAAAATTCTGGTGCAATTATGGTAATGTCCGCACCTATGTCTACCAGACCAGACAACAAAACACCATTTATTTTTATCGTTAATTTTGGTCTCTGTTCATTAATAGAAGTTTGCCAAAAAATTTTCTTTATGTTTTCTCCTGAATTTTCTATTCTCTCTGTTTCATCATCCTGACCAGCATGATTTATTCCAATAGTCATTTGGTTATTTAATCGCTCTCCAGAGCAGGCATTTCCTCTACAGCTGCAGGAAAGGTTTGAACTGGTTTTGCTATGGGGGTCTGCATGAGGCCCCTCCGGGAGTTTCCCGAAAACTGAGGCAAAGGATTACCCTGTCTGTCCTTTGTTGATCTACATTCATTGGTCCAGTGTTTTCCCTTACCACACCTTCTGCATACTCCAGAAGGAAGGGGCATTCTGTTGCCATTGTTCCTTGAAGAAACATTGCTTCTAGGAATGACCTGTTTACAGTCCCTTTTCAAATGTCCTTGCTTTCCACACCCAAAACATCTAACACTCCTCAAACCTTTTGAAATTACTTCTCCTACCAACGTATCATCATGCTCATCAACCTCAACATTAATTGTTTCTCTAATCCAATCTTCCAAAGGTGCATATCTTGCCCTTAACGGCCTGATTATTCTTTTGCATGCTGCATTCGCATTCTCAAATGCCAAAGCTTCAATTATTGCCTTACTAGCTTCTGATCCTGAGACCATTCTGTTTACTGCTGAAGCCAGTCTTTCTAAAAAATCTGTGAAAGATTCTTTTGGGCCTTGCATAACCTTTGTGAATGACTCAGGTTTTTTTCCTGGTTCCTCAACTCTGTCCCATGCATTCAAGGCTGCCATTCGACATAAAATTAGGGTTTGAACATCATATAAACATTGTGTTTGTATTGAAGCATATTGGCCTTCTCCAATAAGCTGATCCTGACAAACTTGTATTCCTTTATCCCTCCATCGTTGTTCTACGTTTCTAGCTTCCTCCTTAAACCACGTTAGAAATTGAAGTCTCTGGCTGGGTTCCAGAACAGCTTGTGCAAGGTCCCGCCAGTCCTGTGGTATAATCCTATTATATGTTGACCAAGAGTTTAACATTTGCTTTACATATGGGGAATGCATGCCATAAGATACTATTGCCTCCTTAAACCTTTTAAAATCCATCAGTTCAATTGGAGCCCAGGTATTTTGTGTAGCCATTTGATCAGGCATCTGCTGTACGGTTACAGGATAAATTAAGGGTGACTGTGTGAAAACAGGCTTTCTTTCTGTAACCTTATGATCCAGACTTGAACCAACTTCACTGTTAAAATTAACAGGTTTTTCTAAAGCTGTTATCCTGGCACTTAAATCGACTATCTTTTTAAATAGTAAAATGAGAATAAGCATGGTGATAAACTGCATAATTCGATCAACATTAATCTTCTCATATAGTTGTTCCATTGTCAGACTGCCTAAAATTTCAAAAACCCACTTTTCTTCCAATGTACACAGAAAACCCATTTTTTTAAATGTGGAAAAAAATTGTCTTTTAAATAGTTTCCTTTATGACTTACCAAATCTGCGTAGAACAGTAGAAATCCGAGCGAATTTCAAAAGAGCCACCTAGTGTCCTAGGTGTGAATCCAGAGAGAGAGAGAGAGAGAGAGAGAGAGAGAGAGAGAGAGAGAGAGAGAAACAGAGAGAGAGAAAGCAAGAGAGAAAGCAAAAGCGAAAGTGAAAGTGAAAGTGAAGTGGTAGCCGGCTAAAGCTTAAAGCCAGCCACTTGTTCCCTCTTGAGCCGAGTCAAGGCTTGGCTCTACAGGCAGGGGCCCTGTTTAGCAGGGCAGGCCTGAGCTGTTTGTAGCACTGGCCTTAAGCAAGCAGCTCACAGTCCGGCCTGAGCCCAAGCAGACCTGGGCCGGGGCTAGGGAGCCGGCTGCTCCAGCTAGGGAGCCGGCCCCAAGCAGTTTTTAATGGATTCTTGTCACGTTGGGCGCCAGATGTAGATGTATCCAATCGTCTTTTTAAAGTAAAAAACACAGAGCCAATGTAAAAGAGAGAAAGCCGAGAGGTCAGAGCTCAGAGATAAAATCTTACCTCCTGCAGTGCTCCTAACTTCCCCGAGAGAGAGCTACTTCCTGTTTGTCTGTGTTTAAATAGTCTTTCTGTTCTGCCTTCTCATTGGTTCTAAACCCAACCACATGACTGCCTCATCACTGCCTGTAAGTACCGCCCTCCAGGTCTTAAAGGCATATGTCTCCAATACTGGCTGTATCCCTGAACACACAGAAATCTACCTAGCTCTTCTAACCATCACGCTCTTGCTATGGCTCTAATAGCTCTGACCCCAGGGCAACTTTATTTATTAACATAAAATTAAAATTACATTTCAGTACAAATAAAATATCACCATAAAGCTCTGTAAGTCCTTCCAGCCAAGCTGGACTAGATTATTCTGTTTGGACTCTCCCAACATTGAAATCAAATTTTTCATGAGGAGCTCAAATCTAGAAGCTCTGAAGAGATTCACTTCTTAGTATTTATGTTTGTTTGTTTCATTTTAAGAGATTGCTGTGGGATGTTCTGTATGCTGTGAATGTATTGCTCTGATTGGTTGATAAACAAAATACTGATTGGCCAGTAGCCAGACAGGAAGTATAGGTGGAGCAAGCAGACAAGGAGAATTCTGGGAAGGAAAAACAGAACTGAGGAGGAGACGTCAGCCTGCCATCCAGGGAACAGCGTGTAATGACACACAGGTAGAGCCATGGAACACATGGCAACATATAGATTAATAGAAATGGGATGAGTTTACATGTAAGAGCTAGTCAGTAGTTAGCCTGAGCTAATGGCTGAGCAGTTTTAATTAATATAAGCTTCTGAGTGATTATTTTGTAAGCAGCTGCGGGGTTCATGGGGCTGAACAGGACCAGAGAAAACTTCAGCTACAGGAAATGGTTCTTCCTATGTTAGCCAGGTTAGCTCCTAATTCAGTTTGTCCTGGCCTCATCTCCCTAGTATTGGGGTTAACAGGTGTGTACCAGCATGCTCAGTGTGAAGATTCACTTCTAAGCTTATTCAGACTGTGGGAAGAAGCTGATTTCTTACATGTTTTTTGGGGGGGGGCGGGAGGGGTAGAAGTGTTGTTGTCTGTTGTGTGATTGTTTCTTATTGTGCGTATATGTTCATGATAGCAGAGGACTACATGCCATGGCATGAACGTGTATGATGTCGGAGGACAATTTTGTGAAATCAGCTCCCTCCTTCCACCATTATGTAGGGTTCAGGGGTTAAACTCAGGTCAACAGGATTTCAGGCTAGTGTCTTTACTTCACTGAACCAACTTACTAGCTCATATTCAGTTTCAAGAATGTAGTAGGATTTCTGTTGCTGGCTGTTCAGGGTGGAGGTGGGGCAGCAATCCCAGCTTTTGTGGGTGGGGCTGGGGGCATGACACTCTTTTCCACAGGCTTCCTTCTTTGTTCTCACATGTCTAGGACATGTTGAGTCCATCTTATGCATGGGCTCCCTCTGACTGCCTTTGCTACTACCAACCAGAAAAAGCGATCTATGTTTAAAAGGTACCGGGTGATTAGCTGAGGCCTGCCTTCATAGTCTTTAATTTGCTGATCTTAAAATCAACCATTTAGCAATATGAAATACTTACACAGCCATAGGCATGCTAGATCATAATATTCATAGACCTAGATATTGATGCAGAAAATTTTGGAGTTTGGGAGTAGGGAGACACCTTGAAATTCTACTTACTGCAAAAAGCTTATGCCACACAAGAGGTACCCAGTGGGGCTTTTAATTAGTGGGTTTTTTTTTTGACCCTTTTTTTTGCCTATTACATTTAGTTCAGTTATATGTTTCCCACTTCAAAATGCAGTTATCCCTCGATAGTGTGCAGGGGATTAGTCCCAAGACTCTTTATCAATACTAAAATTCCATGCATACAGCAGTCTCTTATAAAGAATGGAATCATAATAGTAGATGCCTGGCACATATCTTTCTTCTTTTGAATCATCTCTGGATGACAGAAAGTACCTAATGAGATGCACAGCTATACAAACAGTTGGTGTGCTCCACTGCTCTAGGGATAATGGCAAGAAAATGTCCATGCACAATCAGTACCAGAAGAATTATTTTACAATTTTTTTTTTAACTGAGGCTGGTTAAATCCACAGATACTGAATCTGTGCAACAGATGGAGTAGCAGGTATTGTTTGCTTAGTACTCTGGCTGCAGACCTTCACAATGAAGCATGCTAGGAAATGCAGCTTAACCCAAACTTTTAAACAAGATGCCTCGCTGGGGGTAAAAAAAGAAAAAGCCAAACTTTGCTAGGATCACCTCTGTTGTCAAGATCTTAGTGCACACCAAAGAGCGGCAAGCGTGCCACTCCTGGACACTGATTCAGTTTGGCCCAAGCCTGTATCACTGTGCTCATATCAAATGTTATATGGACATGTGCTTCTACATTTTCTGTCTTGCCTTCTGTTTCTCAGACATGAAAAAAATATACATCATCATAAAAACCTTACAAAGTGAACTTGGGAAATTTCTATGTCTTTGTTTTACAAATGAGGAAACTTAGTGCCTGGAGTGATTATACACAGAAGTTGTCGTCCCACAAGAATGCCATGGCTCCTAATTTCAGAGCTGTGTTCCTCTATTGCTTTATGCTGCTGGAAACAGTACTTCTGAAGAGAATTTCCCTCTTGCCTGGTGCCACTAGTATTATGGGCCCATCTTACCTTGTTCAATCAAGGAAGAATTTTTGAAGGTTCTCCAATGAATTGTTAGGTTAGGGATCCTACTGCAGTGAAGTGAAAATCTCAATCCAAAAGAAGGAATATAATATAAATTGCTCCATAATGAGAGGAGTGAATTCCCAAGTCACTCTCAGGCTGGCCTTGAACTCAGATCCCCAGAATACTGAGATTACAGCTGTGTACTGCCATACCAAATAAGGACCCTCTCAGAGTGCACTTCAACTAAAATGGGCATAGAATATTGGAGTCAAGAAAATGTGGTGATATTGTGTTCCCCAAAATAATTGTGCACCCTAATAAACTTATCTGGGGTCAGAGAACAGAACAGCCACTAGATATAGAGGCCAGAAAATGGTGGCACACATGCCTTTAATCCTAGCATTCCAGAGGCAGAGATCCATCTGGAGTTCAAAGCGACACTGGAAACAGCTAGGCGTGGCAACAAGAGCTTGTAGTCCCAGGAAGTGATGGCAGAAAGCAGAAAGGTATTGAAGGCATGAACTAGAACCTGGTTAAGCTTTTAGGCTTTAGAGTAGTAGTTCAGCTGAGATCCATTCTAATGAGGACACAGAGGCTTCCAGTCTAAGGAAACAGGATCAGCTGAGGAATTGCGAGGTAAGGAAGCTATGGCTTGTTCTGCTTCTCTGATCTTCTAGCGTTGACCCCGATACCTGGCTCTGGGTTTGTTTTTATTAATAAGACCTTTTTAGATTTGTGCTACAAGAAAAGGGGTATCATATCTTATTGTTACATTTGGAATGATAATGTTACTACCTCAGAGTCCTGTTGTAAGGGTTAATTAACAATTAGTAAAGTATTTTCATGATAAGCCCTTATCAAATGCTTGCTGTTATTACTATCATTTAGTATTAAATAATGTTTTTTTTCCAATATAGACTGACATAAATATTATGATGATCTCACACATTAAAATTGGGAAAATTCATAATAGTTAAGTCAAGGAAGGTGATTTAATTCATTAATATTCTTGGTACTGTGAGACAAAGGAGTCTGGTTTGGTTGATAGTTTGATGGAACTATGATCCATCATGGCAATGGTCATAGCAGCAGGGATGTGCATCCATAAAGAAGAAGCAGAGAACTGAGAATGCAGCTCAATTTATTTCCCCCTTGTTATTCAGTCTGGGACCCATCTCACTGGACAATGCAGCCCCCATTCAGGGAAGGTCTTCCCTCTTCAGCTAAACATTTAGGGAAATGACCACATAGATATAGAAATGTGTCTGCATTCTAAATCCAGTCAAGCTGATGATGGTAATTATCACAGTGATAAATGTGAAAACTTGTGTTTACATTCATTTTTTAAAATTTTAAATTAATAAGATTTCATCTTAGAAATCACAAGCCAAATTACTAGGCAATTATATGTTAGTAAACATAACAGCAGGGAAATTGCATGAACACATTTAGCTATTGTGAGTTACCCCAAACAGTCTCTGCAAGAAAGACATCATGAGTGGAAGGTGGGGCAGAAGGCACTCATTTTATGATTAACTGTGAAATGTGATATAAATCACCATGGAGATGCCATAAATAGTCAGACTTCCTCCAAAGCAAGCAAAAGTTCAGCCTTAGAACTAGTTAGAATTTTATACAGTGAGGTACCTAAAGCCTCAAACCCTCAATGACTAGTAATATTGTTAGGAATAATTCTCCCTTCTCCTGTTGAAATTAAAATGGCATTACGCATCAAAATTGTTAAATTTCTCTGAAGAAGTATGCTGTTACTTTTCCTCAACAATAACATAATTTATTATTTTATAAATACAAAATGCCTAGCTAATAATCATAGTCTTTGGCAGATATTTTTACCCATGAGAATCATACTTTTCAACCATCTCAACTCACTAAAATCCTGGTGGTGCAGCAAAAAGCATATCAAACAAACAAAAAAAGGGTAGAGGGGAGTTACTTCAAAATCTAGAAAGAAGAGAGCAAGGTACAACTCAGACCAGAAGTGATTGCTCAATTTCTCTCAACAATAATTGAAATATGGATTTTTAAAAGATGGTGTTTTATTTCCAGTTATATGTTTATATGCATGTCTATGTATGGGTTTGTTCATGTAAAAATGCCTATGAAGGTCAGGAAAGGGCATTGGATCCCCTGAAGCTGGAGATATAAGAGGTTGTGAGCTCTTGGATGTTATGTAACTACTGATGAACCATTAAGTACACTTTGTAGCTAATCATAAAATGAGTGTCTGGGAACTGAACTCAAGTTCTTTGCAAGCGCAATATGTGCTCTTACTTGCTGGGCCATCTCTCCAGCCCTCAAAGACTAATTTTTAAAATGCTATACAATACAGTGTCAATGCAGAGTTTGACCCTAGAAGTCACTTCTAATTTACAGACACCTTTGATATTCATTCCAGATATGGCTTTCCAAGTCACTGGTACATGTGGAGAGTACAGCCCCCTTCTCTATGATTTAGCCTTCATGTCAGACAGTCCCCTTGATTTTGATGGTCATTTCCAATTGAAAAGTCTAGGGTGATTCCTGCTTAGGTCTCAGCACAGGTTCACATCTCTACATGAACACAGCTTCTCACATAGACTTGAAGTCTCTCTAACCTATGAGGAGTGTCACCAGCCTTACTGTACCTCACTTTCAAGACATACTCAAGGCCACTTCCTTCATTTTCTGAAATCATATTTTAAATTTTTTTTTATAATTGTATCATCCCCCTTTCTTTTTTCTCCCTCCAAACATTTTGAGTTGAAGTAATTTGAAGTCAAAGGTCTAAAGTCATTTGTCCTGATGTTACACTATTACCCTTTTAAAAAGATTTGGGGGCTGGAAAGACAGCTCAAAATTTAAGAGCACATAGTACTTTCCCAGAGGACATAAGTTCTGTTTACAGCACCCACAATGAGTGGCTCATAACCATGTATAACTCCAGTTCCAGGGAATCCAATACTTCTGGCCTTCATGGACATCAGCATGCACATGCAAGTACCCTCCCCAAAATATACATATAATTAATTAAAAAATAAAATTAATCTCTAAAAATATTTTAATATTTATTTTTAATTATGTGTATACATACTTATGTGTGTGTCAACACATATGTGCATGGGTTGACTGAAACCATGGGCCCACTGTTGGAAGGTCTTTAGTTCTCTATGTGAAAGAAATAGACGTTGGTGATAGTCTCTGCCTGAATCAGTGATGGTAAAAGTGTCCTTCCTGTGAGGTGATTTATACTTATTGATTTGTAGAGAAAATGGATGGAGTGAGTTGTATTCAGGTAGCTATCATTATCTCCTAAGCTTTCTTTAATGCTATTAATGTAGCTGTTTCCATCATTGATTTTTCTTTTCTAGCATACATCCTTATATTCACTGTTTGGTTCCATCCACAAGACTGGAGGTCTTGTTTTTACTATTGCTTCATTCAATATATTTTATCAGTTCCATTATGATCCTTTAATCCATGAATTATTTAATGAAGTTTTTTTCTAGGCATATGAGGAGTTTCGAGTTATTTCAATGTGATTGGCTTTTAGCCTAACTCCACTATGATTTGAGACTATATATCCCATGTCTTCAACCCTTTGAAGTTTGTTGAGACATTATGATCCAACATTTTTCTAGTTTTGCTAGGTTTTCCTTTTCCTATGTTTTATCTAATAAATGAGATTGTACATTTGTGATGTATCATATAATGTTTTTGATTGACAAAGGCATTGATAGATAGATTTTTATTTTTTATTAAGAAATTTTTATTCATTTTACATACCAATCACAGATCCCTCTCTCATCTCTCCCCCAACTCCCCCTCAGACTTCTCCCCCAAACCGCTCCCCATTCCCTCCTCCAAAAAGGTAAGGCTTCCCATGAGGAGTCAGCAAAGCCTGGTACATTCAGTTGAGGCAGGTCTAAGCCCCACCGCCTGCATCAAGGCTGTGCAAGGTGTCCCACCATAGGTAATGGGCTCCAAAAAGTAGGAATAGATCCTATTCCCACTGCCAGGGGCCCATTAAACAGACCAAGCAGTCAAGAGAGGGAAGAAGGATTCTGTGAGCAAGGGGGCATCAAGATCATGATGGGGAAACATACAGATACAACTGAATCAAGCTAATGGGAACTTATGAACTTTAAACCAACAGCTGAGGAGCCTGCGTGGGACTGGACTTAGGCCCTCTGTATAAGCAACACAGTTGTGTAGCTTGATAGGCAAATACTTGATAGATATAGATATAATGTTAGAACAAGGTAAACATACCTATTTCAAACATTTATTACTTCTTTACGATGAAACATTCAACATCCTTTATTTTAACTTTTTCAGAAATATGCATTGTACAGGAACTTGAGAGATAGGTCACTGGATAAAATACTTGCCACGAACATGAGGCCTAGAGTTTGTATCTCCAGAACGCATGTAAATGCCAGGTACATGTAAATGCCTGTGATTAGAACACTGGAAAACAGACACAAAGAACGTCTAGGCAAAACAGCTAGCTAGACTAACCAAATTGATACATGCTAAATTCAATTGAGAGACCCTGTCTCAATTAATAATATGGCAAGTGATTAAGGAAAGACTTCAGATGTCAGACTGGGACCTCCACATGCACTTGAGCATAGGTGCACATGCACCCACAGATGCACACATCCATGAACAGCATATATACTTGTGCACATGCAACACACATATGGACACAGAAATGCATTATGATTATTTTTAGTCAGCTTACTGTACATCCAAACACAGGATTTCTTAATTCTCCTTTAATGCCGCTTTATCACCCATTATCAGGCTCTCCCCTCCCTACTTCTCTTAATGGTGTCATCTAACTCCCATTCAACGCTTAGCCTCTGTAAAATCACATTTAAAAGTTTTATATGAACTATATGCCATGTAGTGTTTTGTTTTTGTTTTTTGTTTTTTGATGTCTATACTTGCCTTATTTTAATTAAGTACCCCCTGTGGTATCTATATTGCCACAGATGACAATATAGGATTTCACTCTTTTTTTGTGACTACATTATAGTCCCTGGTGTGCATATGCCTCTCTTTCTACACTCATTCTATGATGGAAATTCATCTTCTGCCTTAACTGTGGTGCCTAGCGATAGGTTAAACCTGCGTAGGCAGAGCTGAACAGTGTCTCTTTGCCAAGCTGGTGATACTTCCTTTGAATGTGTGACCAGTTAATGGAGTTACTGATGACGAGGAAGATGTATTTTTAACTGTTTGAGGAACCCCAATACTATTCTGATAATAATTGCAGGATTTTTTCTTGCCAGAAGAGATGTGGTAGTCCTCTTCTCTCCACACCCTCATCAGCATTTGTAACCTTTGTCTTTCTGACAGTAGCAATTCTAATGAGAGTAAGATAATAGCTCACAGTGGTTTGGATTTGAATTTTCCTGATGATGGATGATGTATATTTGTGTACTTACATTTGCTCATACAGTGTCTTTGAGAAATACCTATTTAGACCTGTATGCATTTTGCAGGGATTTTTTTTTCTGCTGGGTTGTTTGAACTTCTTATATAATCTGGATATTAACTCCTTGTCAAAAGTTCAATTTGCACTTATGTTCTCCCATTCTTCATATGAGTAAAGGACTTCTCTTTAGTGCATTGATTTTTGTCCTTTGCTGTGCAGAAGATTTGGGGGTTGATGAGATATCATTCGTTTACTTTTGCTTTTGATTGTCATGATTTGAAGGTATGGTTAATAAAACCAACTCTTACCAATTCTGATATCTTCATATGATTCATGTTTTCTGCTGGAAATTTCAAAGTCTCATATCTTTTTTTAGCTGAATCCCCACTGGAGACCTTGCCTTGGAGGAAGTGGGAATGGAGTGGATTGAGGGGGAAGGCTAGGGGATGGGAGGAGGAAGGACAGGGGAATTCGTGGCTAATATGAAAAATTAAATTAATTATAAAATTAAATAATAATTAAAAAAATTATTCATTTTACATACCAAACACAGATGCCCCTCTCATCTCTCCTCCCATTACCCTCAGACTTCCCTTCACCCCTCACCTACTCCCCACCCCCTCCTACAGAAGGGTAGGGACTCCCATGGGGAGTCAGGAAAGCCTGGTACATTCAGTTGAGGCAAGAACAAGCCCCTCCCCCTGCATCAAGGCTAAGCAAGGCTCCTCACCATAGGTAATGGGCTCCAGAAAGCCAGTTCATGCACCAGGAATAGATCCTGATCCTGCTGCAAGGGACCCCTCAAATAGAGCAAGCTACACAACTGTCTCCTGTATGTAGAGGACCTAATCCCATCCCATGCAGGTTCCACATCTATCAATCTAAAGTCTGTGAGTTCCTACAAGCTTGGTTCAGTTGTATCTGTAGATTTCCTCATCATGATCTTGACCCCCACCCCTTGCTCATATAATCCCTCTTCCTTCTCTTCAATTGGACTCCCAGAGCTCAGCCTGGTACTTGGCTGTGGATCTCTGCATCTGCTTCCATCAGTTACTGGATGAAGGCTCCATGATGATAGTTAGGGTATTCACCAATCTTATTACTGGGGTAGGCCAGTTCAGGCACCCTCTCTTACTAAGACTAATGGTGCTAAATATAACACCATTAGCACAAACACTGAGAGCAACAATTAATAAATGGGACCTCCTGAAACTGAGGAGCTTCTGTAAGGCAAAGGGCACAGTAAATAAGACAAAATGACAGCCTACAGAGTGGGAAAGATCTTTCCCACCCCCACATCTGACAGAGGGCTGATCTCCAAAATATATAAAGAACTCAAAAAAATAGACACCAAAATACAAACAATCCAATTAACAAATGGGCTAATGAGCTATACAGAGGATTCTCCCAGAAGAATTCCAAATGGCTGAAAGACATTTAAGGAATTGCTCAACATCCTTAGTCATCAAGGAAATGCAAATTAAAATGACTCTGAGATACCATCCTACACCTGTCAGAATGGCTAAGATCAAAAACACTGAGGACAGCCTATGTTAGAGAGAATGTGGAGTAAGGGGAACACTCCTCCACTGCTGGTGGGAATGCAAACTTGCACAGCCATTTTGGAAATCAGTATGGTGATTTCTCAGAAAACTGGGACTCAATCTACCTCAAGACCCAGTGATACCATTCTTGGGCATATACCCAAAGAATGCTCAATCATACCACAAGGACACTTGCTCAGTAATGTTCATAGCAGTATTATTCATAATAGCTAGAACCTGGAAATAGCCTTGATGCCCCTCAACTGAAGAATGGATAAAGAAAATGGGGTACATATACACAACAGAGTATTGCTCAGCTATAAAAAACAATAATATGAAACTTGCAGGCAAATGAATGGAACTGGAAAATGTCATCCTGAGTGAGGTAACCCAGACTCAGAAAGACAAACATGGTATGTACTCACTCATAAGTGGATACTAGATATAAGGCAAAGGATAACCAGACTACAACCCACAGTTCCATAGAAGCTAGGAAACAAGTAGAACCCTAAGAGGGGCACTTGGATCACTTTGGGAAATAGATAAGCTATCCAGATTAGTCTCATGCCTTACATTTAGGGATTTGGTGCATTTTAAATTGATTGCTACCAGCAAGAGACAGGAAATGATTATCTTTCTTCTGCCCATTGAGTATCACCTCTTAGTGTAAAGACAGTTCTTTCACCAATGCTTTCTCTTAAATGTTCAAAATCATTTAATTGGAGATGTGTAGGTTTCCTTCTAGGGCCTAATTTCTGTTTCACTGTTCTCTTCTTATTTTGCCAAGCAACTTTTTGTCCCTGCTGTTCAGTTTTTGTTTGGGAAGGTTGTGAGATTTTATTTTATTTTTGTTTGGACATGCTGTGTATGTATCTTGCTGTGTAGCTCAGGCTGATTTCAAACTCAGTGTCCTCACGTCTCTGCTTCTCTGGTTCTGTGATAGCAGATACCTTGTTTTCATTACTACACCTCTGCGGTATGCTTTAAAGACAGACAGCATAAAATGGCTCCTTTGTTCTCTTTGTTTACAACTCCTTTATTGTTTATTTTCTTGCACGTAGTCTCATGCTTGCCTTTTCTCTTTCTGTGAAGAATTTCAGGGATATTTTTGATAAATCTTATATTAGATCCATAGATTGCTTTAACATGGACATTTAAAGCATATTGATTTTTCTTCTCTTTCCATTTCTTCATGCCCTTTTCCGTTTCTCTCATCAAGGTTTGATAGTTCTCATGGAAGGTTAAATTTACTCCTGGACCATTGTTTGTGTCTATTTTGAATAGAATTATGTCCTTACATTCGTTTTCAAGAAGCAATGCTACTGATTTTTGTGTGTGTGTGTGTGTGTTGGCTTTGTACACTGTAACACTGCCCAATTAGATTTTTAGACTTTATAAGTTTTGGTGGATTTGGGAGAGTTTTCTATATGTAAGAGTATATCCTTTGAGAACCATGACTCTGCCTATAAAATCAGGATGTCCTTTCCACCCCTTGCATCCCTGTTCTGGCTAGGGCTTCCAGCATTATACTGAATAAAAATAGCAAAATTTGTCATTATTGACTTGTTTTAGCTATTAAAGAGATTTAGAAATTTAACTGCCCACCTCATTTGTGTAATGTCAGATTTGTGCTTGCCATATGGCCTTTAGAATGCTAAGGTATGTGCTTTCTGTGCATAATTTGTTCAGCTTTATCATGAAAAGATGCTGACTCTCACCAAGTAACTTTTCTGCACCTGTTGCAATAGCTTATGGCTTTTCTGCTTCTTCTGTTGATGTAGATGGTACTCATTAACTTTATCTTAGGGTGAATTCTACTTGACCATGCTAAATAATGCTTCTCATGTGATGCTGGATTTCGGTTTGCTAATATTTTGTTGATGGTTTTGTAACAAAGTTTCCTGTCTTAGCTTAGTGTACTCCTTAGTTCAAGCAAAGATTTGTGGTACTTTTGTTCGCTGACATCTCTGTAAATTTTCTCTGTAAGAATACTGAATCATTTCTCTGTCTTTTTTTGAAGCTTGTTGAGTTTCCTTTAGAAAGGTATTTTGAACTCTCTGTCTGAGAGTTTGCACATATTCCTTGCTATATAGTCAGTTTATGGCACCATACTCTTTATCTGTTGGTGAAGTCATGCCTCCCTGATAGTTCTTGATGCTCTTGGCCAGCAAACATCTTCATAACAAAGGATTCAACACATGCAAGCATATATATATATATATATATATATATATATATATATATATATATATATATAGAGAGAGAGAGAGAGAGAGAGAGAGAGAGAGAGAGAGAGAGTTTAATTATGACTTTGGATATACTTATTACTTTAGAAATTTTAAGCAGGCCACTTATTTTCTCTGAACCTGTGAACACTTCCTCAATTTCATCATGAGATGGCACAGTAAATACATGCATGTCCAAGTCCATCCTTAGTGTGCTATCATTGTGTCAGCACTAGAGGGAGATCAAATCCAAGGCTATAGCAAACCCAAAGTTGTTTTAGTCAAGCTTAACTAAGGAAAGTGTCTAAAAGAAGTGGTCCTTCCTTATAAGCCTCCACCTTGGGTCGTTCAAATATCACATCCTCTGATCCATTCTGTGGTAACATGCCACAAATTTCTGTCTGGACCTGGGCCTCACTTTAGAAAGATTGATCCCTGGCCTCCAAGCAGCAGCTCTTTTCCTCTATTTTCTTTCCTCCTGTACATTAATGGTTACTCTTTCCATAATGTGCTATCTGGGACAGGGAAGAGTGAGGTCAAAGAACTGGGCCATACCTGGAACCTCTAATATGTTGAAATGAACACATCACAGGACTAGTACCACAGAAACAATATTGAAATCACTTTTGCCTGCCTGCATCTAGGTAGAGCTCATGGCCAAAGACAAGTACCATCAGGCGCAGGTGATGAAGGAAATCATAAGTGACTGACTGGAGCTGTATATCTCTGCCTACCATTGAGCCATGTCTAATAGCACTGGGCACTGGCCTGGGGTCAGGAGACTGCTATAATCCATTCACTAGCCAGGCATTGAGTTCCATGGCAGAGCACTCTGCTTCCTTCCTACCTCACCTCTGGTAGAAGGAATCCTTCTCTTTGTAGTTCTGTGGAGTGGGAAGTGGAATGGGGGCTAGTAGTGGCTGATTGTTCATGAGTCTCATATCCTTAAGGACCTATGCAATCTTAGGAATATTTGGCAAACCTATACAGGCTGCAGTGATATAGGCCAAACACGTCTGCACAATAAGAGGGCAGGTCTTACTAGACTAGGTCCATCTAGGGCCTGTGTCTGTGACTGCTTCCCTGGAGATGGGTCCTTTTGGCTCTATCTAATGCAGGATCTTCCCACAGTAGGCACAGCACTAAACAAAGCTCTATTCTTACTTTTATGCTTCCTACTTTATAGTCAGTAGACTCTTATTCTACACTGTGTGGTAAGGTTAGGAGAAATGTCATAGAGTCTTCCCTTTTATTCTTAACTATGGAGTTCATGTGTACTAGCCTAAACTAAGTTCAAGCTAAATAAACAAATCTTTCTTCTGCCCTGTTAAAATTTTCTGCTCCTCTATTCTCTATTCTCATTTTTTCACTCACTTTTGTTTCATTCTTCTGGAAGCCTTTTAATCAGCCTGTTTTTGTCCTACTCCACAAAACTGGAATGTTGTTGTTTTAAACAAAGGATATGAGCTCCCATATCCTCTCTGCATGCAAGACCCTCCGATATCATCTGACTTGATTGCTCTGGATAAGCTCTTCATTCATGTGTTTCTCTGTCCCCACTTTCATTCCCTCTTACCTATCATGCTTTTTATCTATTACTCTGCTTCAGACGCATTGACCTCTGCCGTATCTACACAGTTGCACATGCTCCCCAAAGTCTTTCTACTTGCTGTACATGTTGTCAGAAGCATCCCCTAGACTGCTGTAATATTTTCTCTTCACTTTACGTGGGTTTTGGTTCAAATGACAAGTCATCACAAGCAAGTTTCCCAGAAGACTTCATTCTAAATAGATAATACTCTATTTTTGCCTGATTGCATTTCCAGGCTCTGTGTTTATTCTTAGTATTATTACTTCCCCATATCATGTATTTATTAGCTCCATAACATGGATTATATCTACATTAGAATATAAAAATGGTCCCCTTTTATTCAGTTGTATCCCAAACACTTAGAAAAGTACCCAGTGTGTGCACAACTATACAAGATTGATTCAATAAATGAAAAAAGATGGAGTAATTTGAAATAACAATGATCTGGATAGCAAGCTTGCTTATTTATAGTATTAGCCAAAATTTGTTTTACTACGTAGGATAAAGCAATAAAAAACTGTACTAATTAGCTATCCACTTCAACTAAATCTAAAAAATAAGTTTCAGGTTGAGCTGGATTGGAAAATTAGAACAGTGAAGACAAGGCATACTGTAGGCGGAAGTTTACATGTCAGAAGGACTGTAGTATACCGGCACTTCTGAAGGGGTTGGCTGCTGTGGTGCCCACCTGATGCAGACACTACCTTGATATCCAGCTTGAACCCTCAAAGTATACCCCGCAAATAAACCACAGATCCGGAGACTGAGAGCCGACAAAAGCAAGCACATCACACCCATCACCAGTCATTTACTGAATATGATCTCCCCAAAGCATGAGAGATGACTTTATCTTGTGTGCCAGGGTAAGAAAATAAGATGATGGGTTACTGGCACAATTTTCATTTTCCCTTCCTGTCTATAGAACCCAAATTAAGAGATAATTATTTGAAGGCTAATGCTGTGGGATGTTCTGTATGTCCTGTGGGAGCCCTTCTTGGGTTCTTTGTGGCGTTACCCAGCAGGTCCGCATAGAGGATGATTAGGACCATGGGCCTGAGGGCAGGTGTCTGAGATGGTCTGCACTTGGCTGTGCTGGGGGATGGTCTGTATGTCAAGTTGTTCTGATTGATCAATAAATAAAACCTGATCAGCTGTGGCTAGGCAGGAAGGATAGGCGGGACTAACAGAGAGGAGAAATAAAAGGACAGGAAGGCAGAAGGACTGACTGCCAGATGCCGCCATGACCAGCAGCATGTGAAGATGCCGGTAGGCCACCAGCTATGTGGCAAGGTATAGATTTATGGAAATGGATTAATTTAAGCTATAAGCACAGTTAGCAAGAAGCCTGCCACGGCCATACAGTTTGTAAGCAATATAAGTCTCTGTGTTTACTTGGTTGGGTCTGAGCGGCTGTGGGACTGGCGGGTGACAAAGATTTGTCCTGACTGTGGGTAAGGCAGAAAAACTCAAGCAACAGGCTAAAGCACTTTAGTTTTCTACAGTTTTGCCATTGTAGATCCATCTTGTGTTACAGCTCCCATGGCTTTGAATGTTACAACCCACAGCTCCTAGTAGCAACTAGCCTCGGGTGCCAGGACCCACTGCCCTTGGGGTTTACCAGCTCTCTAGAACTATTCCAGTGACCAGGGCCTGTAGTTCCTCAGCTTGATGTCTTCACAGCCTTCTACCTTTCCTGTATTTCCACCATCCTTCATCATTCTCACCACTGCTCCCTGCTTTCTCTATCTCTAGCCCAGTCACTCTCCGGAGCTCCTCGGCCATCTTCTCGCTGCCTACACTGTTGCTGTTGCAATCTGCTGTCACTGCCTCTATTTCCTATTTGTGTTGCCAGTTCAGACTGCTCCACCAACAATTAAAAAAAAAGTCGAAGATTCACAGGAAAAGACAAGGTAGCAGGTGATTTTTATGGCCTAATGTTGCAACACAGGACAGATGGGTTGTACTTCCATAGCAAAGATGTGGAATTGGAATTTGCACCAATCATAACACAGCTTCCGTTCCATGACTCTTGGGCCTTACATAAAGAACTGTGACAGCTGCCGTAAGACACCAATCACTAGCTGGACCTCCATAGAGAGGGGTTCTACCCCTGGCCTGAATGAAAGTATCTAGGGGGTGAGCATCGTCATCTCAATTTCACCATAGCTTATCTTAGAGTGACTTCTTCTAATTATTTGATGTGGTTATAGCTGAGCCAGCACCTCTAGAGCTTGAGCTATGGTTTTGGCTGTTCTAGTCCTTATAACTGGAGTTAGGTGTGCCTCAAAGTGGTAATGGCAAATTCAATTAATTTTTTAATTTTTAAATCTTATGTTACTACTGCTAATAGCCACAATATGTGAGACACAGAAAGAGTCCACACATGAAGATCAAAGGATAATATTCACAAGTGAGGTCTTGCCTTCCACTGTGGGTTTTGGGGATTAAACTCCAATCATCAAGCTTGTGTAGCAAGTGCTTATCCCCACTGATCAACCTCACTAGTCAGGTAATAGTAAATTTAAAATGATCCCTTGCCTTGGAGGTAGTCTCTTGTTGCCAAAGAGATGATGCTTGACTGATGGTTTCTCACTTGAGGCTGTTTGGTTTGGGAGGGATCTGATAACTGATACCCAACCTATTGAGTAACTTGTTTCCAAACAGTTAAAGTTCTTCAAAGAAAATTAAACTAAGCATATGCATATCAAAGAACTAGTATGAAACCAGCATTCTTAAAACAGTGCTTAACAGATTTGGGGTCTTAGATGCTTGACTGTGTTTATCTCCTGCCAAGTATCCCTAGGAAGAGTATGGTCCCACTGTTTACTTTCATCATGCTTAAGTAATCAATATCTAAGCTCTCTTACTATGAAGAACAAATAAGTGGCATTCAGCAAAGATGTTGGGGAAGGAAGGAGGATGAAGGCATGTCTAATGATTGAAGAAATTCTGTCATCTAAATACATTTTAAGTGTACTTGAATAATTTAAGTCCAATTGTAATGATGCATATAATTCATTGCAGAGTGTTAAAAATTGTGTCAATGCTAGAACTTCAAACACAGCAATATTTACATTTCAGGTGCCTCCTGTGTCCTATAAATATGACACTCACCTAGGATAAGAAAAGGGAATATACATCCATATCAACATAAGCTCCCACTTATAATAAGAAATAAACTTCCAGGATTATAAGTTTTTCTCTGAAGATTAGCAGATCAATACAAGTTAATCCAAGAAGCTTTTTCTGAGTCTCAATGGCTTCAATAAACAGAGAACATTTCTCTTAATATATTCACAAAACCCTCTAATAACCTACATAATACTTTGACTCAATAGAGTTAGCATGTGTTCTTGAGAGAGTCAAAGAAGTATCTAACCTTTGTGGAGTGAGAAGGGGAGAAATCTCTGAGAGATCCCCAGAGAAACTCTCAACACAGGGAAAAATAGAGGGGTGGGTGTTAGAAATATTTCTGAAACCTGGGGGCAAATAGGTCAGTTTCATAAACATCAATAACCTGGCAAAACTAAAGATTTCGTTTCTTGCCACTGAGTTCCAGCACTAAGTTAGTTTTAGAATGAAAATTCTTGAGCTATGTGCAGAAAAGTCCTACAGATATTAAAATACAAACTATGAAATTTCAGAATACTTTGTAGTTTCCCCAGCCAAATTTCCTACCTGTAAATTCAAAGTTGGCTTTCCTGGTACAAGGAAAAACTCTCTCTCAGTTCTGGGGAAGGATTTTTGTCTATAGTATTCACTTTAAAGTAAATGTCATTGCACCGAACTGTGTATTCTTTGTAGCATTCCAGTCTTACAGCTGAAATTAAAAGAAAAACATGGGCCGGGCGGTGGTGGCGCACACCTTTAATCCCAGCACTCGGGAGGCAGAGCCAGGCGGATCTCTGTGAGTTCGAGGCCAGCCTGGGCTACCAAGTGAGTCCCAGGAAAGGCGCAAAGCTACACAGAGAAACCCTGTCTCGAAAAGAACAAACAAACAAACAAACAAAAAAAAAAAAAGGGCTGGAGAGATGGCTCAGAGGTTAAGAGCACTGACTGCTCTTCCAGAGGTCCCGAGTTCAATTCCCAGCAACCACATGGTGGCTCACAACCACCTGTAATGAGATCTGGTGCCCTCTTCTGGCCTGCAGTCACATATGCTGTATACACAAATAAATAAATAAATCTTTAAAAAAAAAAAAAAAAAAAAAAAAAAAAAAAAAAAAAAAAAAAACATGGAAGCTTCGATTTTTTCCATATTTTCTGGAAGTTTTCATCTCAATTCAGTAAAACCCAATTTATATTTCCTCATGAAATTTCATTAATGTGTGTGTGTGTGTGTGTGTGTGTGTGTGTGTGTGTGTGTGTGTGTATCCTAAGGACTGAAGCCAAGCTCTCTAATACGCTATCCCAGCAGTATGAATTATGCCACTGCCCCAAAGACTATTTTTAAAAGAGTAAACAAATAGAATAAACATGGGAGAGATAGCAGCAAAGATGTGATACTACCAGGTAATTTCACACTAGAAGAAAATCCTGGACCCTGAGGATATTTCCCCTAAAAGAAGAAGGAAACATATTTTTTAGCACAATATAGGTAACTATAGCAGCAGTGATTTACAAAGCAGAAAGAAGACGCTAATTTTAAAATTAGCCCCCTGGGGTCAGGTGAAAGTATAGGAAACTGGGGATAAGGGCTATTTCTCTTAAAAGTATTCCAGTATTATTTATTTTGTTGCTCTATGAAAGTAAAAGTGAATATAAGTTTACATTAAAATGGGAATTTATTGAAAGAATAATAGCACTTTTGTGAAATAAGAATGAAAGTGGGGGCATATTGATGTAACTAACTGTCTTATTAAATAAGAAACACAGAAACAATGTAAAAGAGAAAGCCGAGAGGTCAGAGCTCAGAGCTAAAATCTCACCCTTCCTCCTGCTGTCCCAGCTTCGCGAAAGAGACCTACTTCCTGTCT
Organism: Peromyscus leucopus; assembly: GCF_004664715.2. Lineage (NCBI taxonomy): Eukaryota > Metazoa > Chordata > Mammalia > Rodentia > Cricetidae > Peromyscus > Peromyscus leucopus. The sequence goes on from NC_051074.1 coordinate 28,740,896, forward strand.
GTTCGTTTTTTTTTATAGTATGTTGTTCTGCCTTCTCATTGGTTGTAAACCCAAACACATGACTGCCTCGTCACTGTCTGAATGTACAGCCCCCTAGGTCTTAAAGGCATATGTCTCCAATGCTGGCTATATCCCTGAACACACAGAGATCTATGGGATTAAAGGCATGTGCCACCACCGCCACACTCTTGCTATGGCTCTAATAGCTCTGACCCCCGGACAACTTTATTTATTAACATACAATCAAAATAATATTTCAGTACAATTAGATTACCACCACAGGGGCAGAACTCTGTGGGAAGGTTAATGTGATAGGCATTTGTATTGTGAGCTAACTGTCTTCTAGTTCTCCTCAGGTCTCCTATGTACTTTATTACCCCATTGTGGGTAGGTGGGGCAACATTACTTCTGTCTGGTATGTGAATGGGAATGAGAAATGCCCTGACTGAGCACTTAATGATAGGCGAGTGACTTGTTAGAGCATGTGTACTTACTTTCATCACTATGAGCAACAACACTTAAAAAGGATCTTGTCTATATACCTAGGAATATGACCAGCAAAGCCCTACTCTGACCCATAATGGACAGGGGTATGCACAGGCAATATGCCAGTATTATTTAAACAATTGGGGATTGAACCAGGGCATTCTTTGACACTGCCAAATAATGTCAACCATCTTAATAGGATCAGAAACACACTTGTGCCTAAAGGAGAGTCCAAATCTAAGATCATCAGTTTCCATCTCTGTTTTTCTATGAATGTGACTGTCTTTCCCTATCCTTTTATTTAGCAGCAATGCAGTTTCTGGCAGCTCCAGGACTCCCTCATCCCACAGACTCCATGTACCAAAGGACATTTTCATCCAGGTTTTGAGGTCAGATTCATTCATGAATAAATGTGTGAGTCACTGAGAGGAGTCATGAGTCAGAGTCAGGAAATGACAAATCAGAGGCTCTATAACTCATGTGACCCATTAGCTAGCTGAAGTGCTTTCACTGTACCTGGAGGGAAATCTTCAGAAGGCCAGCAGCTTTTCAGGGGCTGCTGTCTGGTAGCTTTTTTTTTTAAATCACTATGCATTGTATAATAGTGCTCAGCAGCAGAAAGCAGGAGGGAACAGTCTCAGTAGGTGTTCTGCTCTCCTGCAGGTCTTGCCCATCAAGATCTTTAGCTCTACAGATGTTACAGGTTTGGAAAGTCAACATTTCCTTAGCTGTAGTTTGCACTGCAGCTTCCTAGCAGGCCTAGATATTAGATTTCCTCAGCCCTTGACAACAGCCAGTGTTAAGTGCTGATGGAACAGTGGTGCCTGAGTTCCTTGGCCCCAAAGACTTGCCAGCTCTCTGTAACTCTTGCAGTGTCCAAGGCCAAGAGTTTCTCTTTTCTTCTTCCAGTCATCTATCCCCCTTCAACCTAAGTTCACCCTCTGCTGCTGTCTTTCTACCTACACTACCTTTCTTCCTGCTCAGCTATTGCTTTTTCTTCAGCTGTTGCAAGGCCAATGGCTTTTTGGCTTACCAGCTGCTGGAGTGTTGAGGCCAATGCTGCATGCCTTGTTGCCTGACATCATGAACATCCTGCCATCTCTGATGCTTCTTTAGTCATATTACCAGCTCAGCTGGCACTAAAGAAAGTAGGAAAGAAAAAAGCAAAACCTGAAACGCTTGATGGAAGCCTTTTACTGACCAGAATATTGAAACATCAGAAAAGTATCAGAGAAAAATGCAATCCTACCAACTCACTAACAAGAGTCTGAACGGCCTACTTACATAGCCAGAGAAGGTATGTTTAGACCAACTACAGCATACATTCAAGTGACAATTTGTGTTTTCAGCAATTATCACAGTCCTTCTGTTAGGCTACTTTGTCCTAGGTAGAAATGTCTCTGGAGGCATCTAGAGTTCATCAATGCTTAGGACAGCAAAAAATCTGGTACAGACTGTCTCAATCAGCCCTGGCTGAGGTTATACCTTCTGGAGATGGGCAACCAATTAATCTGTATTCACTGTGTAGTCTCCCAAGGTGGCCCTGTTCATGGTACTGAACTGGCTGATTGGCAGTCCTTTGTACAAAGTATGCAGAGCAGCAAGAGAGCATCCAACTGTTTCTATTTAGGGATCATTACCCCATCCCCCAGTATTTACAGGAAGAAGAACCTCAGAAGTGGTTACAGTAAGAACTTAAAGAGCTTGCTGTTGACAGTGGTAGTGATATTAATAAATTTCAACAGTGCATTAACAATGTTTAACACCTGCCCAGTGTCCTAGGAAGCAGTAGGTTCCCCTCATGAGTCTGAGCTCCTTGAAAAATTACAAGCACATTTTACACACATTTGCAGAGTAGTGTTTAGCACTTTAGAATCCTTAATTTTAAACAACACTGGCTGCTGATCTTAATTTATCTGAATGCAACTAGAACCTGTTCCATCAGTCTGTTTGCAGTCTTCCCGATGACATTCACGTGCACCCAGAGTTGAGCCTCACTGCAGCAAGTGCTCACATATTCAATGAAGGGATGTTCTACCAAGAATGTATACAGCTTTATTAAATGTCTCATTCATATAGAGCTCCCAGCTTTAATAAAGCATGTAACTTTGGTGGCAGTAGCCATGTAAGAACATATGTTTCTCTCTTGTACCTTGACAGAAGCTTCAGGTTGATCAAGGTTCAGCACAGTTGATCATTAATTTTCTCTCATGACCACTGTCTCAAAAGTTAAAAAAAAAAGAAAAAGAAAAAGAAAAAAAGAATAAAGTGGTTTGTCTTACAAAATTGAGGAGGAAGGATACTAAAGGCATTATATTTTTTTTCATGTTTCTACTCAGAAGTTTTTAGATGTATAGCAAGCTTACTGATCATATATTACAATGAAAGCATGCTGGACAGTGAATATCCACTTTGTTTACAGAGCAGGTCATATTTGTCCCTGCTTGTAGGCTTCTGAAACGTGTGTAGCTGAGGGAAGAAAAATAATAAACCAGTTGTTTCCAATATGGAGTAGCGACACACTAGCTTTGCATTTCTTTTTAAATATGTATTAGAATCTATGTAGTTTCTTGGGCAGTAATTAAAGCATACAGTATGTGGTGACTATTTGCAGCATCCCTGAGTGTTGCCCAGTAAATATTTGTCAATGGGATATTTATAACATAACTGGTAAATAAAATGGACTTGGGATGTTATAAACTTTTTGTTGGCTTGCTAGTCCTGTTCTTTATTTCATTTTTGTCATTCATGATCTTGAAGCAAATGACTCATTCCACAGTGTCAACAAGACTTCAAAGGATTTAAAATTGGAAATAAAATCCTAGAGCCTCCTCACCACTTCTACATCCCGTGTCTCACATTTTAGCAGTAATATACCTAACAGAAAAGTAAGGTTACTTCAAAATGAATATTTGATTGAATCTGGATGCTAACTTACATAGTGAATTCTGAATCTATAAAATTAAATGCACTTTTTAAAAAACAACTCAACTTAGTGGATTTCCATTTTCTGTTTTGAAACATGCATCAAGTTCTAAGCATCACTGAGACAATAGATAATCACTCCGTTCAGCTTTCAGGGTTAAACATAAAGAATTGGAATTACTCCCTTAAATTTCACCAGTTCAATGTATTTGAGAAGTACACTAGTTGGAGAAAAAACTGAAACTAAAAGGAAAGCCAATTATTAGTTGGCACAATTTAAATTAAACCAACAGCTGGCCAGTTCTGTTTACCTTTGTCACAGCATATGCTACAAGGATAGCCACTGGTCCTGTTTGATTGGCTGAAAACAGTCATCGTCAAACTATCTCAGTAGGGCCCAAAGTGGGTGTGAAGGACCCTATCACGGTTACTTTCATCATAACACTCATTCCTCCCCAGGAGCACAGTTTTCTGGAGTCTGAGGGACATGTGTACTTACTACAGATTAAGTGCTGATGAGGAGCTAAGAGCTGCATTCGCTCAAGAACTAATGAAAAAGCACTTTGATGCTGTTCTTGTTTGTGTGCATTTTTGTTTATTTAAGAAATAGTTATATTTCACAAGAAGCATATTGTTTCTATAATAAACAATAGATGATAAACAATATGTAAGATGTTTATATTTTTAATGAAATAGCTTTCTAACTTACTGATTTTAATCTATAATAGGAAAACATCAAGAGACATGTCACACAAACGAATACTCAATTGGATCCTCAAAAATATTTTAGTAGTAAAAGAGAACTTTGAGAATGAAACGTAAAGCCTTCTTTCTCAAAAGAGCAGAAATAATTAACCTATAAAAATTACTTTGTATGTAGGCATACCTTTTTTTTTTTTTTTTTTTTTTTTTTTTTTTACAAAAAGCTCATTTTTCACTCTGAGCTGGTGGCCCCTGACTTTCAGCATGCCAGTCCAATATCACATAAGCTTGACATCCTTCATTCCATACATTTATTTTATTTATTGAGTGGAGGACAAATTGCTGGAATGGGTTCTTATCTTCTACCATGTAAGACCTGGAGACTGAACTGAGGTGGCCAGGCTTGGCTGGAAGCGCCTTTACCCACTGAGTCATCTCACTGGCTGAACACATATGTGTGTTAAACATGAACCATGTGTAAACTCCCTGAAGACAAGAACATCTTTTTTTAACCAAAGAATCTGATACTACCAAAGTCTAAGGTATATCTCTTTCAGATGTCTTAAAAATAAAAACCCTAGATATAAAGTAATTTAGTATGAACAAAATCTCTTCTAGGCAGTAGCCAGAGTTAATCTGAGTATACAGGTTTTCAGATTCTAACTTCCACCTTAAATTTATGAGGATTAGTTTAAATAATGTCTACAAGAGAACCTGACAATCACACATACTTCCAAGATAATTATGTCACACCAAATTTGTCCTCAAATATGAGACTCTTTGCTGATGATAGACTTCCTGACTTCACCAAAACTATTACCTACAATTTCCCTTCTCTTACACTTTATACAGTAGGAAAACTTACTACAAACCACTAAGGCTAACAAGAGAGCCCATATATTCTCTCTAATTCAAGAACATCATTCAAAGCCTTCTCATCAGTCAGCAGTCCTTGTTGTTCAGAATTTTCTGTCAGCATGTAAGCACGCTGAGATTTCTCCCATGTGGAATTTTCTTTGCTCATCATTCCATTTCACTGCCCAGCTGTACATGACTCCATCTTCATGTCTATTGTATAATATAACATATTATATTATATATTGAAGGAAGTTATATTATATGAGATATGTGACTTACTGCATCTAATTCCCATCTTTCAACATCACTCCAGGGAGGATTTCCCCCTATGTTTGTCAATGTCACCAATGACCTTTGAACAACCAACTTGTTAATTCCCAGATTGTCGCTGATCTTCAGATGCTTTTTGCACAGGTCACCCTTTATTTCTACCCCAAAGATAGTCAACATTTGACTTTTGAAGCAGCTTTTGGGGTTTTTCTTCTGTATCATTGTTCCTTTGTCAATCTGTCTTCATTTTTCTAACTTTCTGAAAGCTGAGTGCTTCAGATTTCAATCCTTGAACCACTTTCTTCTCCTATATGACAATCAATTACTTATTTAGTCTGTGATTTTTTTTCTAAAATCTTTATTAGTGCATATTGATTGTGTAAAATAATGTTTTCTTAGTAATAGTCAATTCTGACTGAGGTCCATTAAAATATTTTCATTCAGCTATAGAAGGTAAGTTTGAGCATATCAACCCCTGCTCTTCTAAAACAGACCTTCTGCTTTCACATATATGCACACAAAGCTTTTCCATGACATTTGTTTTTCTGGGTCTGGTTTATTTCACTTAACTTGATGATCCATTTTCATGCAAACTATATATCATTCATTTTATGGCTGAATAAATCCTGTTGTCTAATAAACAGCATTTTAACTTATTATCATTTGATAGACACCAAGGCTGATTCCACTTTGTACCTTTTGTGAATAATTTAGTAACAAACATAGGCATGTAAGTATCTGTATAATATGCTGACTTAGATTCATTCAGATTGATTTTCTGTAATGGAGACTTGGATAAGATAGTTCTAGTTTGACGTTTTGAAAAATCACTTTTCTCTAATGGCTATACCAATGATGCATAAGCATTCTTAGGCCCCTGCATCCTCACAAGGATTTGTTTGTTTAACTGTTGTTATTGTTGTTTTAAATGGCCATTCTAAGGTAAGATGTTGCCTCAGTATACTTTTGATTTGTATTTCATGATGGTTAAGTATGATGAACACTTTCATATATTTATTGACTACATTAGTACTTTGTCTTTGAAAACTGATGAATTCTTTGTCTCATCCACTTACTGTATGGTGGGGGTAAGTCATGGTATTTAAATTTTTAGTGGCTTAGCTGGAAAGTGATGGCACACACCTTTAATCTTAGCAGTAGGCAGGCAGAGGCAGGTGGATCTCTGAGTGCAAGGACAACCTGGTCCATAGAGTGAGTTCCAGGAGGGCCAGGGATATGCAGAGAAACCCTGTGTTGTAGAATATTAGTTTAAAGTGTGTTACATTTGTTTATGCTGTGGAATATTTGTTTAATCATGCAAAGATGTGTTGCCTTCTTTTATGTTGTATTTGTTTAACTCCGTGAAGCTATGTTACGTTGCCTTCCTAAAATAAAATAAAACCTGATTGATCTAATAAAGTGAACAGCTAATGCTAGGCAGGAGAGGGATAGGTGAGGCTGCCAGGCAGAAACAATAAATAGAAAGAGAAAAAGAGAAGAGGGGGGAGCAAGAAAATGAGAAGGAAAGGAGGATGCCAGGGGCCAGCCACACAGCCACACAACTAGTCTCAGAGTAAGAAGGGAAGAAAGAAACATAGAATAAAGAAAGGTAAAAAGCACAGAGGCAAAATGTAGAAGAGAAATGGGTTAATTTAAGAAAAGCTGTCTAGAAATAAGCCAAGCTAAGTAAGTGAGTATACTTATTCATAAGTAAGAGTAAGTCTTTGTGCATTTACTTGGCAGCTGGGTGGCAGGCCCCCAAAGAGTAAGAATTAAAAAAAAACAATACAACCCTGTCTAGAAAAAAGAATCGTTGCTTATATTAAAATATTAAGCCTTCAGGAGATGTATAGCTGACAAAATGTGTTGTATAAGCTATCTCTCCACTACATTAATTCATTTACTATGTTAAATGTCATCTGTCATTCATTTCAATTATTTCTTGAATCATTAGTCCTTTTCAGAAAGCCATTGTCTATGCTCACATCTTTACTTGATGTCCCTATGTTTCCTCTAGTGGTTTCAGATTTTAAGTATTTTAAGTATTTAAGTATTTGATCCATTTGGTGCTTATTTTTGTACATAACTATTTTATCCAAGTCTCCATTCCAGAAAATAAATCCAGATGAAACCAAGTCCATAGATTACCCAGATACTTGCATGCTGTTTCTGAAAACATCTCATTCCTTTAGAACATTTTGCCAGACCTTGCAATCAAGTTGATAGTGTGTCTTGAGACTAATTAAAACTATGTAGTCAGTCTGTTGCCCTGGTGTGTATTTGTGCTGCTTAACATGCCTTTAAGTAAATAGTGTAACCAACCTTACTATTCCTTAGACTTACTATGTAATCAGCTTTTACAAGTCAAACTAAAATACATAGTTTTGATCTTAAATTATGTAGCCTTCCATGTATCTGACTCAGAAGAGTCGTGGGGGTAATCATTTGCTGAAAGCAGCCAATGGGTTGAAGGTGAACTTAATGAATGCAAGTGTTGGAGGAAGCATTCAGATATAAGTTAATGATATCTGTTTGTGGTTTTGGGTGCTATTTGGGGACAGTAGGGTACAGTAAGGTAAATCCTTCCCTTTAATACTCTAGTTTAAATAAATGATTAAATGATCTTCTGTGTCCAATGCATATAGAGCAAATCCCTTTATTAGACAATACCAGCAGGGACAGATGGAAGGAACCGGGAGTGAAGAGAATTCAAATCTGGGCTTAGTTCTGGTCTAAAGTCTTCCAAAAGGAAGAATCATTTTTATTCTTTAATACAGCACTGATGCAATTTTGTGCTTCCCATATGAATTTTAAGACTATTTTCTTAGTTCTGAGAAAAATGCTATTGAAATTTCATGGGGGTTACATTGACTATTTAGATCACTTTTGTCTATACCCAGCATGGGAGATCTTTCCATTTTTCATTCTCTTTCTTTTTTCTTTATTCTTCTCTGATACAATGTATCCTGATCACAGCCCCCACACACACACACACCTCCCCTCTTCCTCAGAGATCCACTGCTCCTCCATTTCACTTCAGAAAAGAGCAGGTTTTCATTATAAAGGTCTTTTACCTCCTTGGTTTGATTTACTCCTTTTGAGGATTCTGTGAAGAGGATTGTCTTCCCGACTTCTTTCTCACTGTGTTATTGTTGGCATACAGAAATTCTACTGCTATTTGTACGTTATGTTATATTTGGCTACTCTACTAAAAACATCCACAATATCTCAGTTTTCAGGCAGAAACCTTAGTGTCTTTTAAGTATTAAATCATATCATCTGGAGTTCATTTGAACTCTTTTTTTCCCATTTATATTCCCTCCAATTTCTTTCTTTTGCCTTATTTTCATAGTTAAAACTTCAAATACTGTATTGAATAAGATTACAGAGTAGACACCCTTGGGTTCTTTCTGATTTTAAAGGAATGCTTTCGGTTTTCCTCGTTTAGTAATGTTGGCTGTTCATTATGTTGAGTCTGCTTCTCAACCTAATGCTTCCAATTTCTTCATAGCCACTATCATGAAAAGATATTAAACTTTGTCATGGTCATTTTAAGAACCTATGGAGCTGATCATGTAATTTCTGCTACTTATTCTATTTAGGTGCTGTATTTATGTGTATGTTGATTCACCCTTGCATCTTACATAAAGCCAACTTTTACATCAGTTGGTCTTTCAAATATGCTACTCAATTCAATTTTAATAACAAGTTTTGTGTGCATGTTAATTAAGAAATTGGTCTGTGGTTTGTTTTGGTTTTGGTTTAGTTTGGTTATGTACTTACCTGCTTTTCGTGTTGAGCCAATACCAACTTCATAAATGAATCCATTAACATTCTTTCATTTTCTATGTTATGTAATAACTTAAGAATCACTGATGCTGATTTTATATTCAATGTCTGCTAGAATCCATAGGTCCTTAACCTTTTACACTTCGGTGACATGTTCAGTGGATAAAGTGCTGGTTGCACAATCATGAGTACTTGTGTTTGTATCCACACATAAAAACCAGGCATGACATGATGGTGTACCTGTAATAGAAGCCGTGGGAGGCAGACCCAGGAAAATCGCTGGGGTTCACTTAACAGCCACTCTAGCCAGTATGTGAGTTCTGGGTTCAGTGACTCTGTCTCAAAACAGAGTGGGAAATAGTAGAAGGCACCCCTGATGCCACCCTCCCCTTCCCCCCAGCCCACGCCCCATTCCCACCTCCTCCAGGGCAAAGCCTCCCCCGAGGACTGAGATCAACCTGGTAGACTCAGTCCAGGCAGGTCCAGTCCCCTCCTCCCAGACTGAGCCAAGTGTCCCTGCATAAGCCCCAGGTTTCAAATAGCCAACTCATGCAATGAGCTCAGGACCCGGTCCCACTGCCTGGATGCCTCCCAAACAGATAAAGCCAATCAACTGTCTCACCTATTCAAAGGGCCTGATCCAGTTGGGGGCTCCTCAGCCATTGGTTCATAGTTCATGTGTTTCCATTCATTTGGCTATTTGTCTGTGTGCTTTATCCAACCTTGGTTTCAACAATTCTCGCTCATATAAACCCTCCTCTTTCTCGCTAATTAGACTCCTGGAGCTCCACCCAGGGCCTAGCTGTGGATCTCTCCATCCAGATTCCTCAGTCCTTAGATGGGGTTTTTAGCACAACTATTAGGGTGTTTGGCCATCCCATAACCAGAGTAGGTCAGTCCCGGCTGTCTCTCGACCATTGCCAGCAGTCTATTGTGGGGGTATCTTTGTGTATTTCTGTGGGCCTCTCTAGTACTTTGTTTCTTCCTTTTCTCATGTGGTCTTCATTTACCATGGTCTCCTATTCCTTGTTCTCCCTCTCTGTTCTTGATCCAGATGGGATCTCCCGCTCCCACAGGCTCTCTTTCCCTCAACCCTCGCCCTTCATTACTCCCACTCATGTCCAGGTTGTTCATGTAGATCTCAGCCATTTCCCCTGTAACCTATGAAGATGATCCTAGTGAGGACTCCCAGTATTGAAGGATATGGACCCTGAACTAGCCATCCTCCATAACCAGGCTAGGCTCCCAGTGATGGGATTAGGACATCAAACCTGCCACAAAACCTATGACCTACAACCTGTCCTGCCTTGAAGTTGCACTGAGGCAATGGTGGCTCATAGCTTGTGGGGTGGCCAACCAATGACTGGTCTAATTAGGCCCAAGCCAAGCAAGGGACCCCATGCCTAACACTGCCAAAATGGCCATAATCCAGAAGCTGGGTGGCTCAGAGACCTAGGGTAGAACTGAACATAATAGACAAAAGAAGTCAATGAAATGATTCCTAATGATTTTCTGCTATACTCATAGATCAGTGCCTACCTAGCCCAATCATCATCAGAGAGATTTCATCCAGCAGCTGATGGGAGCAGATGAAGAGACCCATAGCTACACATTAGGCAAAGCTCAGGGAACCCTGCAGAAGGGAGAGAGGAAGGATTGTAGGAACCAGAGGAGGACACCAGGAAAATATGTCCCACAGAATCAACTAAGCTGGGCTCAAAGGGACTCACAGAAACTGAAATGGCAACCACAGAACCTGCAGTGGTCTATGCTAGGTCCTCTGCATACATGCTGTAGTTGTTTAGCTTGGGATTTTTGTTGGACTCCTAACAATAGGAATGAGGGTGTCTCCAACTCTTCTACCTGCTCTTAGGACTCTTTTCCTTTTCTACTGGGTTGCCTCATCCAACCTTGATAAGAGGGTTTATGCCTAGTATTATTTCATCTTGTTATGCTGTGTTCAGATGTTATTTTATTGTTCAGGATTGTTTTAGCTACCCTGGGTTTTTGTTTTCCACATGAAGTTGAGAATTGTTCTTTCAAAATTTATGAAGAATTTTGATATGATTTTGATGGATATTGCTTTGAATCTGTAGACTGTTTTAGGTAGGGTGGCTGTTTTTACCATGTTAATCCAACTGAACCATGAGACTGGGAGATCTTTCCATCTTCTGATATCTCCTTTAATTTCTTTCTTCAAAGACTTGAAGTTTTTATCCTACAAGTATTTCACATGCTTGGTTAGAGTTACTCCAAGACATTTTATGTTATTTGAGCTGTTGTGAAAGGTGTTTCCATGATTTCTTTCTTAGACTATTTGTCATTTGTATACAGGAATGTCACTGATTTTTTTGCCTGCCAAAGGTCTTTAAAACCAAACCACTGACATACTATTCAATTAGATGAAATAGAAATTGCAATAGATATACATAATGATTCTGGTAATACTAATTCTTCATTAACCAAGACCAGTCTTGGTTAAGTGCAATAGTTATTGCAATTAATTTGGACTAAGCAACAAGAGAGAATTAGGGTATATTAGTTACATTTTAGTTGCTGTGGTGAAATATCACCCACAAAAGCCACTGGCAGAAGAGTTCATTTTGGCTTACAGAAGGCTAGGGTTTATAGTGTCAGGAAAGGCATGACATGTGGGCAAGGGCAGGAAGGTGGTAGGTCACATGTTTATTCACGCACACAAGCAGAGAGAGAGAGCACAGAAAGTAGAGCAATGCTATAAACTTTAGAGCTGGCCCCCAGTGACACACTTCCTGCAGCAGGGTTCCATGGCCTCCCCCAAATAGCATCAACAACTAGAGACCAAGTTTTTGAACACATGAGCCTCTTACAAACCACCACATACAATACAAATATGACTTTCTATTTGATGTCCTGTTTGTCTTTTTTTATTAGAAATATATCTAGTCTGTCATCAGATAAGCTACCCTAGAAGATAATGTGAAGGAAGACTCTTTCCTATATGCATTAATTACTTACAACCAGTGGCTTCAGTGATTAATTTTGTTCCATTTTGTTGCATTTCCTGGGGTCCATGGGCATGTGTGATGTACTATAGCATACAGAGAAAAAATGAAGGGTGCCAGCTGCCAGGCATGTCTAATGGCAGGAACAAATAATTTGAATCAGGAGCTGAGAATAGATTTGCTTTGTCCGTATCTAGCTCCCCATTCTTCAAACAAAATGTTGATAAGCTAAAGATTTTCAAAATTTTAGCCAAGGATCCTACATTAATGAACATGATTCTGGAGCATGATGGAAAGCCAGGCACAACAATGAATCATTTTTGAAAATCCAATACTTCCAGCCTCCACTTTCTAATGCTTTATGATAAAATACAACAGAAGTATGTCTCTTAAAATATTCACGAAATAGTATCAGCATCAGAAGGTATATTCCTGCATGTTAAGTGCATTAGAAATTAGGTAAAATTTATCTCTAAAACTGTCCTGTTTTGGACATATGCCTAACATCTTTTATTCATTATATTTATATCATGAAGACACATGAGAAATTCCATAGAAATAACTGACTGTGTTTGGTTTTGTTTTTCCTCTCAGGAATTACCAAAAAGAAAAGGTGTGCTATTAGCATGAAGCCCACAACCATATCAATGGAAGAAGTAAAACCACCTCTCAAGAAGCAGCTGGTAAAAACTTTAACATATTAGTGTGAATTCAAGGTCTCATGGCTAAGTGATAAAATAATTCAAAGGATCAAATCTAATAAACGAATAAGAGAGTTAAATGATTACTGTATCTACTGTACACCAATTTAATTCACTGTTGTACACACAGTAAACCTCTTAGCTCCACACTTGACAAAATAATTACCTCATTAAAGGAAGATGTAAGTATAGGTAAAAAAAAATCTTCATGGATTCAGGCTTGCCCAAGGAAAACACAAGGTTTATATTAAATTAAACTAGTATATTCTACTTAATAACAGAACATGGAAGCTTTAAAATGTCATCAGATTTGAGGGAAATAAAAAGATAATATTGTTAAATAAATCCATAGAGATAAAAGTTTTTGAAATACAACAATTTATATTTCTGAATGTGTTATAGTCTCTTGTATGTAACAATGGAAGATTCAGTTAAGTTCAAATAAGAAGGACAGATTCCCTCAGGTAAGGGACTCTTCAATCCCAGCTGAATATGTGAGTCACCAGAAAAACTTAAAATCACAGATACTTCATCTAATCACCAATGTTCTGGTTTTAGAAGATGAAAGTGTCTAGGCATCAGTATATTTTAAAAGCCTTCTGAGTCACTGTAATATTTAACCAGAGGTGAGAAATCACAGTTCTAAGTAAGTGATTATGTCATATTATGTATGCACCTATATTATGTATGGGGACATCTTAAAAGCAAGGGGGTTCTATAAATAGTTCTATATGGATTAAACAGCAAACAACTGTTGTGGACAAAACATGTAGTCACTCTACCACACTTCCAGAGCTGAAGTCATTGACAGTATTCTTGTTAAGAGATCACTCACTCCATGTTTCATTCCCCGCAAAAAGTGAAATTCCCCATATCTCATGACAACCTCCAATCTTTTGATAGCTAGAATATACTGTTAATTCTCCTCATTAGTTCTTATGTTCATTAATGAGAGATGAACTCCTCATTTATATCATGTTCTCTCTTCAACTCTCAGTTTTCCTGGGCTTAAGTCATGATTTGACTTTTTTTCTCATAAAAATTATTTGCTTTTTAAGATTTTCAAGTCTTATAGAGCCAATATAGGACTTTCTTCATGATTATTATTTGATATTCGAACCTATTAACCAGAAACAAAACTATAGGCATCCTAGTACATATACCATAGAGTAGAGGAAGAAGATAGCCGCTCAGCATCACCTATTCATCCTCAGGTAGATGTTAAAGCAATTTTAATCCTAAATAGAATGTCTTGAAAATACCAACTGATGGGAGTTACTAGGTCACTAGAGGATAAATGGGAGATCTGAGGGGTGCTTTGTAATAATTTCTTATCTAGGATTGATTTTATCTGGATATATCCATATCCTGGTTCATCTAGATTATTTACAAATAAATTGGCATATAATTTCTGGGCTTCAACAGGGATGAATAATGGACACCAGTCATTTGGCCAGACAGTAGCATGGGACAGTAAGAGATAACAAAGTACAGTAACTTCTGGTTCTACCTTGTGCTTAGCATTACTCATCCCCAAACTAAGCTACCTGCTAGCACAGAGCATGGCCCTCACAGAGCAGTTTCTGATAGTCACTCAGTTATACTCTTACCAATGGCTTATCTTCTTGGCTAATCATTCATAAAAACAGTGCTAAATAATGTCCTGTTTGCAATATTATTCTCATTATAAGTTCTCTAATTAGCCCTTAATAAATTAATATTCCCTAATCCTAAATAAATGTTTGTTTTAAAGTCCAACTTTCCTTCTAGACATAACCTTCCTTTCAAACAATTGCTTAAAGACATTCATATCAAATACAGTTTATGAGCAGTGATGGCCTTCATCAACACTCCCCTGGCCTCAGGCAGCACAGTGTCGTATGAATTGGTATTTACTGTCAAGTACTAAACTTTGTCCTAGAATTAAGTACTGAGTTGGTGAAATGTAACATTGTGAAGATCCTAATACACCACATCCCCAAGTCTATCTACAGAGGAGCCTCTAGAATAATTCCAATGCCAGTGATAATAACCCCCTAATAATTGACAACATTGTCCAATGCGGTAGCCTGTCTCTTCAGTTGGCTGATGGTTTCCTTTGCTGTACAGAAGCTTTTTAACTTTGTGTGATCCATTTAGTAATCTCTTGGCTATGCCTTTGGAGTTCAGAAACTCTTTTTGCCTTTACCTACATTTTCCTCTAGCAATTCCAAAGTTTTGGTCCTTGATAATTTAGAGAGATGGGGGTGGGGTCTAGCTTCATTATTTGAGAAATGAAGATCCAAATTTTCAAGTACCACTTGCTGAAGGGCTTTTTTCCCCAATGTAAGTTCTTTCAACTTTACATAGTGTGTGTGTGTGTGTGTGTGTGTGTGTGTGTGTGTGTGTCCAAATCTTTGATTCAATCTCATTGGTCTGCATGTCTGTTTTGTGCCAATAAACATGCTGTTTTGTTATAATAGCTCCTGAAGTGAAGACCAGGAGGTTTGATGCTTCCTGCATTGCTTCTAATTATTAGGATTGCTTTGAATATATGGAGTCTTTTGTGCCTCAGTATTAATTTTAGGATTGTTTTTTCTATTGCTGTGAAAATTTTAATTTGGATTTTAATATATATTATATTGAATCTGTAGGTTGCTTTTAATAACATAGCCACTTACAAACATTTATTCTAACAATCCAGGAGCATAGAAGATTTTGCCTTTTCAAGTGTCTTCAGTTTCTTTCTTCAAGTCTTAAAGTTTTCATTGTAGGGTATTCTTGTTTATTTTTATTCTTGGGTTTTCTTTTGTTTTAAAGCTATTTTAAATGAGTTTTTTCTTCATTTCTTTTTAAGCAAATTCATTATTTAACTGTTATATGTAATTTTACTATGTTAAAGTTAAAATCTTCCTTTTTATTGGATAGAAAAGGGGAAGTGCTGGGGGATGTCTTTCTGTATGCTGTGAATATATGTTGTTCCCATTGGTTAATAAATAAGCTACTTTGGTCTATGGCAAGGAAGCTTAGAGGCAGGTGGGAAAGGAGAGATTCAGGAAGAGAAAGGCGGAGTTTGGAGTGATGTGAGCCAGCCGCCCAGGATGAAACATGTAATGGGATGTAAAGCCACGGAACACGTAGCAAAACATAGATTAATAGAATAGGTTAATTTAAGATATAAGAACTAGCCAGCAAGAAGGTTGCCATAGACTATACAGTTTGTAAATCATATAAGCCTCTGCATGTTTACTTGTCCAAGAAGCTGCAGGACTGGCAGGACACAGGAAAACTTCTGACTACATAGAAACTTACTGGTTTTTATATGATGATTTTATATCTTCTTACCTTCTTGAGAGTGATTATCATACATAAAAGTATATAATGACTCAATCAGATCATGTTGCCTACAAGTAGGGATACTTTGACTTCCTTCTCTTAATTATTTCTTATTGCCTCAGCTAAACTTCAAGCACTGTGTTGAAGAATAGAAAAGTGGTATTCTCAGATCCTCCTAGGTTTTAGAGGGGATGGTTCAGTTTTTCTCTACATTGTATAGTGCTTGATATAGGTTTTTTATGTAACCTTTTGTATGTAGAGTGATGTTCTTTACCCACAGGAAAACTTTGGACCAATATCTTCTAACTCAGCCTGTTGAACACTGGATATTGACTCATTGCTGACAGTAGCTGACCTTAAGAAAAGGCACAGAGACAGAACTTGAAGCCTAAACTATAGTTCCACAGAGGAGAAAAACACCTCATCCTTACGACAACTTATTCTTTAATAAATATTGCAACTGTCTCCATTGAAAGAAGAAAGATGACTTTCATTCAAAACAAAGATAAGAAAAATTCAGCTTATGGACTAATTCTAGATTCACACAGACATAATAACAATGTAATAAAAAAGTCAACATGGGGTTTACCAAATTCTATCACTTTATAAACTAACTAAATTAAAAGACAGAGGTACCATGCATGAGTGAGTGATGCCAATACAAGAAGCCATGGGCTATTAAATGAAAATCATATGCCTGGTGTGTGGTATCTCCCTAGAAGTTATTGCCTAAAAAGCTCAAAAGTACCCTAAAAAAAACTGTATACATGTCCCAGCTACTGGTTGCCAGTGAGAACTGTATAGTAAGGTCCTACATGTCTACACAGAGACATGAAGGGGTAGGATAGGATTTTTCAATGCAATTGAAATCCCTAAGAAAGCAGAAATAGCTAGACTTATGTTAGGTAAAATATAATTTACATAAACAGCAGCAAAACCAGAAGACTTCAAGTATTTGCCAACCAATTTGAAAACCCAAAAGTGACCAAGTCTTAGATGTGCGTGTGTGTAATATATATATATATATATATATATATATATATATATATATATCTGAGACTGTATCATGGAGAAATGAAAAACCCAAGTAGATCAGTCTAAATATGTAATGAATTTTCCATAAAAGACAGCACCAAGATCAGATAGTGTCACTATTAAATTCTGCTAAACATTCAAAGAGATAGTACATATCCTCCTTAAGTTAGCACAAAATAGTAGCAGAATGATTTTTTTTTTTTTTTGCATTCGAGGGCCAGCATTGCTGTGGGAAATAAATAACAAAAATATAAAACCTTAAGTCAATAACCTTAATAAACATACATGGTAAAATATTCAATATAAGCTAACAAATTTCATCCAGCAGCACATTAAAAAGAGAGTGTTACCATGATCAGGTATGTAAGCAGGCCTTCCTCAAAAGAACTCAGACAAATCATATATTGAAAAATGTTCAACATCACTAATCATCAGAGAAATGAAACAAAAGCACAATTAGATATCATCCCACTGCAATAGGTAGGACTATTATCAAAAAGCAGACAAAGGCAAAGACCGCATAATCTCAGTCACACAGGATCTAAAGAAGTTGATCTCATTGACCCTGAGTAGAATGATAGTTTCCAGGGGGTCAGGAAAATAGGAGGATAGAGAAAAGCTGATCCATCATCAACTAAGTTACAGATAGAAATAGGTTCTGGTGCACCCTTGCACAGAAAGGTGATTATAGATAATAATAGTATGGTGTACACTTTTTTAAAACTAGAAAATATTTTAAAACTCTTTACCATAAAGAAATGGTAATTATTTAAGGTGTTCAATATGTTTAGCTTGATACAAACATTATATAGTAGCATGCTAATTCATGTATAGAATTTTTTGAAACATTTGAGTAAAACAAAATAACACAGAGCATCAAAAGTTGACTAGAATAGTTTTCAGTTAAGGTGCATCACCAATTCTGGTAGTTCTATTGGTTTAAATTACCAACAGATCACTGAATGAGTTGTATCAGAAATAGTTTCTTTGGAAATATGTAAAGAATCCATGCAACTTCAGGGGAAAAATTAGCATTCAGAGTAGAGACTATTTGGACCATTATAGAGGTCCAAATTGTAGGTAGAGACTATTTGGACCGTTTCAGATCCTTACTTGACACTTTGTGAAATGTTACACACTCAAAATGGAATTTAATGCATGTTGTTACATACCAGCTCATAAATGATTCTCCAAATTGATTGTCACCTTTTCCTATTTTGGGGGTGGTTTATATATTTCCAAGTGAAATTCTGGCATTCCTATTAATTTTTCTTCTTCAAATCTGGGTGCCCAACTGTCAAACTTCTAAAATTGACTTCTTACAGCAGGAGGAACACATTTTTAGACACACTTTTAAAATTCTGAATTCTTATTTTGCCAAAGCACTGGAGACTTCATGACAGAAGAGAGATGCTTGCAACAAACAGAGGAAAGCGGATGCTCAGCCAATACAGGCACATTGCGAATTATTAACACATGGAAGGAGCTGCTGAAGCTGCCTGCATAGAGATCACAGATTCTCTTGAGCTTTTTTCCTGTTTTATGTTTAGAATTCTATGGCTGTGATCTGTGTTTAGAATCACATTATTAAAATGAACTCACAGATAAGCATTTTTTTGTGCAATATTCAAATCTACAGATTTTTAGATCACAAACAGCTTCAATAGTGGTTTGTAGTTGAAAGACTTCAAAGTCTGGCATGTGTAGACTTTTTAAATGGATCTTCCATTCACTAGCTATGTGTTTTAGAGTAAGTCACTTCTCATCCTGGAGTATGTCCCTCAATTGTAAAATGGTGACCACGTGGTCGGTAGCGGTCCCATTCAATGTAGTGTAACACGAATGGGAACTGAAAAGAGTTTGTTAATGTACCTATTATCCTTTCATTAGAAAAGCAAACTGGTACTCATTTAGTGTACAGAAAACTAGAAGTATAAATATGTTGAGAATGTATGGCCATAAAATGTGAAAATAAACAGGTTAGGGGATGTCATAAAGGTATATATAGCCAATAACTAAATGTTTAAGACTGGTTATTCTATGAGTATATTTCACAATATAGGCACATGATTTCATTATGAAAATAAAAGATTTCATTTTCTCCTGATGGGCCTTTGTTGAGGCAGATGTCATCAGAAAGGAATCCAATGACAGTACAGTACAGAAACAAGTTTGAGAATCATGTTTGACATTAAGAAAATGAGTCCACCATTCAAAGTCTGCATTTCTTATTAAACACATACTGATTAAATCTCTTATCATGGTTACGCTGATTCTTTCACCTAAAAAGTATATGGTGGGAAGCTAAGTAGCATCAATCTAAAGGCTAGCCGTGTCCTAATGCCTAGAATTTGTAACACAATTATATGAACAAAACATGACTATATGGACATGAATACATTAATGATCTTGAGATGTGGAAAAGATGTTAAGCTATCTAGTGGACCTACTGCAATCATATTGTAAGAGGAGGAAAAGGAAAAAACAAACAAACAGAATTAGACCACCTGCTATACCAGTCTCTCCAAGGAAGAGGTCCGGGCATAAACTACTACAAGCAAAGCCACTAAAATTGACTAGAAAATGAATTTCAACCTTGATCCTTATGAGGAAGCATGGCTTGTTGATGTCCTGGTTTTAAATGCCTGTCTGTGGAAAAATAAATCTATGTTGTTTTAATCCACAATTGTTTTGGTAATTTATTGTAGAAGCCATAGGCAGTTAATATAGCAGTAGTTTTTAATTTTTTTAAATAAAATGTATTTGTATATTTTCACTCCTAAATTCCTATTAATTTTTTTTACGTTATGTGCATGTAAATAGCTAGGCACATAGAAGGCATGGCTGTCAACAGACAAGGGCTATCCATGTGTTTCTAGTATATATTAAGGTACAGAGAAACCTAAGTTCCAAACCACGCTGAACCAGAGAACGCTGTGATGGATAGAGTGAGGTGGTGCAGGGGTCTGAAGATTGTTTCTCTGTATCCTCTGTTCCTTCCCAAAGCCCCTCTCAAACCTACCATTCATGAGTTTCAGCCAATTTTTCATGTCCAAGTTTCCAGCAAAAACACTGCTGTTTTTTGGAAATTCAAAACTGAAAAATCTTTCTGGAGAGAACCTAGGCAACTGATTTGGATACAGGTATCCAGAGTAAAGCTTTAGCATTCTAAGGTATTGAAGAAATCTTGTGTGACTCTTCCTGTTCTTCCAAGTTAACATGATACAGCTGTCATGCAAAGGAAATAGAATCAATTCTGCTTCTTATTCCACACTGTTAAGTACAACCTTTCAGAAAGTCTCCATGACAGAGTGATGATAAACTGACCCAACAGACTAATATCAGGGAAAGTTTTTTTTTTAAAAAGTAAAGTTAAAATTCAGTCATAATTACATTGACACCTAGGATATTTCATACCCAAAGCAAGATAAGTATGCTATTAATAACACTGAAAGCAGAATTTATAGTTATAAAAAGACTTCCAGATCAAGAATATCAAAACCAGTAACACATTAGAGTACATTACAAAAGAATAAAGACAAAATTATGAGAGGGGAGAAAGTGATGACCTACATAGTACATAAAATAAGAGCAACAATACTGAATTAATAGATCCCAAAAAACAAATGGTAGAAAGGAAATTAAGTGTAAAAAAAAATCAAAATTATTCATTCAGCCAAGCATGTTATCATATAGCTTTTAATCCTAGCACCCTGAAAGTAGAAACTGGCAGATCTTTGTGAGTTCAAGGCCAGACTGTTCTACAAAGCAAGTTCCCAGACAGCTAAGGCACAAAGAAAAATTCTGTCTTGAAAAAAACAAAACCAAAAAAGCTTTCAGAGTTAAATGCATCAACATGTCTTCCAATCTATATGCTGAGCAATGACTAATAAGAGTATACACACACACACACACACACACACACACACGCACACGCACACGCACGCGCACGCGTGTGCCTGTGTGTGTGTGTGTGTGTGCTGTTATAAAGTTTTCTTACATTGAGAATCCTTATAGGTTTCCACAGAGAACCCCCTGCAATATGTGATGTGTAAAGACATTTATTATGTTATTTAGCAATATTCTAATGCTGGTTTCATTGTAAGATAACTCATTTTACCAAATATTAGATATTTCAGCAGAACAACCTTGCTTTATGTTAAAACTTAATTGAAAGTCCTGCAGAAGAGAAAGCACAAATGTTTAACTTCTTAAGCTTCAGTGGTCAATGCACAATGCTTCATGTTTCTCTAGATTCACATCCCACCCAAAATAGTATAGTTTCAAAAGCCTAAAACTCAAATCCCAGAACTAAAGATTAGGACATTTTTGATTCTCTCAACATTGACACCATGATTTGAAAGGAGGATAAAACTGAATAAGATATCAACTTTCATCAGAGATAAACATTGAATAGTTAAAAGGTGCACTGGAAATCTACATGACTGATGTGTTTCTCACATGTCCCTTTTCTTTGGTATGGAATTGATAAGAAACAGCTGGAACATGAAACTCGGGAATTGGTATCAGTTGGTAACACTTCTAAATGAAACAAAAAAAATGACAAACATCATTATCTAGATATCATTAGTTAGGGCCAGCTGTGTACCCATCATCTTAACACAAATCTGTTCAACAAGGCAATCTTCAAAGGAGCCTCAGTTTTATTTTTTTCTTCAGTACTGAGGTCCAAACATGGGGTCTTGTGCTTGGCTCTGCACTGAGCCACACCTAGATCTTTTAGAAAACCAAGAGTCAGAATACTTAGCACATTTTTGGTAGTACAGCACAGTATTTTCTAGGTTCTTCTACTTTAGCTGGGGTATACATTGAAAAGGTATATCAGCACTGTGTGATAATTTCAAATGAACATCTTCAGCCTGTGGGAATTGTAATTAAGATCTTCCCCACAACTAATGAAGGAGAATGTTGCACTGACAGTGTTGCCAAGATATCTTATCTCATTTATCATTCAGTCCTTTTGGGTGATTTGTGTTACATCATCACTAAATCATGTTCAGTGCTGGTTGGTCATAGGTAACCTGATTGCTATCACTGTTGTGAATGTCCCAGCCAATTGACACATGAAAAATATCTTTTGGAAATGTATAAACTCTTGGGGAGAAGCTGTTCCCAGCTGCATCCCAAACAGTTACTAAGTATTCTCTGATTGCCCCAAAGCAGGCTCTCCTCTCTTTCCTTATCTCCGAATAGAGATAATTTTTTTTAACTTTTCTTGATAACCCTTATTTTTCTCCTGAAGCTATACAAAAAACACAAAATAATCAGAACATCCTTTCACATTTCCATGAGGGCAAAATGAGCTCTCTTCCAGGTATAAACATCTGAGGCCAGAAGTACAGCAAAGGACCTGTTACTCTTTAAATGACAAGAGTAGAAGAAAATGGCATCTCCCACTAAAAACCAAGCAGCCCCACACTGTCTCCACTCACCCACAGGTTATTCATCAGCAGGTCAAAATTATCCCTTAACAACACAATTTATGAGATATTAAATATCAGTGTTCTATTCTTTCCTGTTTTACACAATCCAGTGTTGGCTACCATTACACAAAATCTGAAGGTATCTATTATATATCAATACATATAAATCAGTTTCTATTGAACAATATTTTATTAATGCCTATATCAAGAAATTAATTAATCTCTCTGAATACTTACTGAAAAGTTATACCACGTACCATGTCTTAGTTAGGATTACTATTGATATGAGAAGACACCATGGCGATTCTTATAAAGGAAAACATTTAATTAGGACTGGCTTATACTTCAGATGTTTAGTTCATTGTCATTATAGTAGTGTGCACACAGACATGGTGCTGGAGAGTAGCTGAAAATTCTACATTCAGAGCCATAGGACACAGGAGGGAGAGAGACATTGGGCCTGGCTTGAGCATTTGAAACCTCAAAACCGACCCCAATGATACACTTTCTCTAACAAGGCCATACATCCTCACAGTGTTACTCCCTGTGAGAGTTATTTCATTCAAACCACCACACACTGTGTGATGAGTTCTAAAGGAACATCTTGAGCTTGCCCATCAGAATCATGCAAAGGTATCCACCACTAGGAATGGAAGAATTCCCTTGATCTGCTATTGGCCTTGCTTTAGCTAAACATGTATGTTGATGTTATGAAGAAACAAGACCTCACAAACATGAAACTATAAAAGCCACAGTTTTGAGGCTCTTCAGAATAAATGCCTTCCCAATCCAGAGGTGGGCTGACCTCTGCATAGAAAATATCATCGGCATAAGGCAGTACAGCTTCATAAAACTTTATACTTTTGTTTCTAGGCTAACAGAAAGAACTATGACAACAATATTTATAATCCAGGACACTGTTGTCTTCTAGATCATTTGTTGCAACAATTTTAGTACTTTATAAAGCCTAGCAGTCTAAATATGGCCATCATTGATTAATAAAACAGTAAAACAATGTGGTTCACTTCCCAGTCAATCACTGACCATTCATAGGATTCTAACCCTTTATACGAGGTCTAAGAAAAAATATATAGTATTCCTTTATTAAAACATCATATAACGTTATCCACAACTCCAATATACTTGTATGTAGACAAGATACACAGTTATAAACTAAAAAATAGAGATTTTTTTTCAATAAAATTAACAACTCTGAGATACAACCTTACGCCTGTCAAAATGGCTAAGATCAAAAACACTGAAGACACTTTATGCAGGAGAGGATGTGGAACTAGGGGAACTCTCCTCCACTGCTGGTGGGAATGCAAGCTTGTACAACCACTTTGGAAATCAATATGGCGCTTTCTTAGAAAATTGGGAATCAATCTCCCCCAAGATCCAGCTATACCACTCTTGGGCATATACCCAAGAAATGCTCAATCATACCACAAGAGCACTTGCTCAGCTATGTTCATATCAGCATTGTTTGTAATAGCCAAAACCTGGAAACAACCTAGATGCCCTTCAACTGAAGAATGGATAAATAAATTGTGGCACATATACACAATGGAATACTACTCAGCAGAGAAAAACAATGACATCATGAGGTTTGCAGGCAAATGGATGGATCTAGAAAAAATCATCCTGAGTGAGGTAACCCAGACTCAGAAAGACAAATGTGGTATGTACTCACTCATAGGAGGATACTAGATGTGGAACAAAGATGACTGGACTGCTACTCACATCACCAGGGAGGGTACCTGGAAAACAGGACTCCAAGAAAGACACGAGGATAGCCCAATGACGGGGAAATGGCTGAGATCTACATGAACAACCTGGACATGAATGCGAGTAATGAAGGGCAGGGGTCGAGGGAAAGAGAGCAGGAGATCCCAGATGGATCAAGAACAGAGAGGGAGAACAAGGAATAGGAGACCATGGTAAATGAAGACCACATGAGAAAAGGAAGAAACAAAGAGCTTAAAAGGCCCACAGAAATCCACAAAGATACCCCCACAATAGACTGCTGGCAATGGTCGAGAGACAGCCAGAACTGACCTACTCTGGTGATGGTGATGGGATGGCCAAACACCCTAATAGTTGTGCCAGAAACCCCATCCAAGGACTGAGGGAACTGGATGCAGAGATCCACAGCTAGGCCCCGGGTAGAGCACCGGGAGTCTAATTAGTGAGAAAGAGGAGGGTTTATATGAGCGAGAATTGTTGAAACCAAGGTTGGATAAAGCACAGGGACAAATAGCCAAACGAATGGAAACACATGAACTATGAACCAAAGGCTGAGGGGCCCCCTACTGGATCAGGCCCTCTGAATAGGTGAGACAGTTGATTGGCTTTATCTGTTTGGGAGGCATCTAGGCAGTGGTACCAGGTCCTGTGCTCATTGCATGAGTTGGCTATTTGAAACCTGGGGCTTATGCAGGGACGCTTGGCTCAATCTGGGAGGAGGGGACTGGACCTGCCTGGACTGAGTCTACCAGGTTGATCTCAGTCCTCGGGGGAGGCTTTGCCCTGGAGGAGGTGGGAGTGGGGGGTGGGCTGGGGGTAAGGGGAGGGGGACAGGAAGGGGGAGAACAAGGGAATCTGTGGCTGTTATGTAGAACTGAATGGTATTGTAAAATAAAATAAAAGGCAAAAAATAAAAAGAAGAAGTTAGGAAGTATGATTAAGTGCCTATTATATGCCTGAGACTATACTAGGAATAATGACCCAAACGTGAAGGAATCATTATGTCTACCTTTCAAATTTACAGTCTTGTAAAGGAAGCAGACCAAGACTGTTTTTTTTTTTAAATATAATTATAGGATGAATAGTCACTGGATACTCAGCTTCGATGTACAGCACTGCACAGGAAGGACATCTGGATCCCGTCCTAGGTGACTGCTTCTCCTGATGCTCTCCCTGCCTCCGCATCTGTTACTCTTTCCTCCAAACACTCTAACACCAACTCTTCTTAACAAACGAACCTTAGTGTTAACTTACCAACACTACCCTTGCCATTTGCCTCCCACATGCTGTGCACAATATTACTTCTGGAAAATCCTTTAAAGAAATTATACAGAAGTAAGAAAAATGACAGTTTATCATTAGGTTTTCCTGTACTCTCCTAAAGGAGCAAGAAATATTCACTATTAATTATGCGTTCACTGACACTGAGTAATTATCAAACATAATCTTTGGACTTAATAAACAAAAGTACATAGCAACTAAAATCTGGCACAAGTATACTAGGAGTGTATTGGAAGACCAGACCTAGACGAAGACCTCTAAGTTACTATATTCTACCCAAGAGTTGTCTAACAAGCTCTGCTGGTCCATTTTATGTCAACTTGACACGGGTTAGAGTCATTTTGGAGGAGGGAACCACAATTGAAAAAAAAATGCTATCATAATATCAGCTGTTGGCAGGCCTATAAGGCATTTTCTTAATCAATGATTGATATGGGAACACACAGCCTATTGTAAGTGGGACCATCCCAGGCTGATGGTCCTGGGTTCTATAAGAAAGTAGACTGAGCAAGCCTGAAGGAACAAGACAGTAAGCAGTATCCTCCATGGCCACTATGATAGCTCCTGCCTCCAAGTTCCTGCCATGTTTTTGAGTTCCTGCCTTGGCTTCCCTCAGTGGACTATGACTTGAGATGCCTAAGCTAAATAAACCCTTTCTTCCCCCAAGTTGCTTTGGTCATGGTGTTT
Organism: Peromyscus leucopus; assembly: GCF_004664715.2. Classification (NCBI taxonomy): domain Eukaryota; kingdom Metazoa; phylum Chordata; class Mammalia; order Rodentia; family Cricetidae; genus Peromyscus; species Peromyscus leucopus. The sequence goes on from NC_051074.1 coordinate 28,767,119, forward strand.
CATCACAGCCAAAGAAATCCTAAGACATAAGTCCTGACGGAGCATTTATGAGATCAGCACTAAATGTGTGGGTTCTTCAGTTCTGTGAAGTGTAGAGAGAAAACACTTCTTACATTATCATGCCAAACATCTGTGAGGATCATTATTACACACACACACACACAAAAAACCCTTCCATTCTCCCCATAAACTGTATCAACAGCATGAAATAGATGTAAAAGGATGCATTAGGCATCCATTGTTGGAGTATTTATTAACCCCAAAGCAACACCCTGCACCAATCTTGTCCTTAGCAAACCATTTTTTCATTGAGTCTCTTGAGTTTTCTTTTTTACTCTTTGAAAGTTTGACTTTATTGCTGGAGAGATGGCTCAGAGGTTAAGAGCACTGACTGTTCTTCCAGAGGACCCGAGTTCAATTCCCAGAAACCACATGGTGGCTCAAGGCCATCTGTAATGAGATCTGGTGCCCTCTTCTGATTTGCAGGCAAACATGCAGACAGAAGACTGTATATAATAAAGAAATAAATCTTAAAAGAAAGAAAGAAAGTTTGACTTTATTACCTTGGAGGTTCAGTATACACAAGCCGCAAATTATATTATGGACCTGACAGCAGTTATTGCAAATCAAAATATTTATATAAAATGTTGAGAACCACTGTTTCCTATCAAAAAAATCTCTATATTCAAAATCAATTCTATGTGTGAAATACACACATATACTTCTTCATTCATATTTTCTGAGAATTGATACATATAAAACAAAGACAGCAAGATTTCACCAAATTTTAAGTGTAAAATATATTTGGAAGTCTGAGAATTGGAGTTTAGAGGAAAATTAGATCCGAGTTTAATACCCCAAATCAATATTAAATGAAAGAAGCATGGGTATAATGGCATGTGCTTGTTTTACCATCACTGCTGAGGCTGACTGTTGGGGCTTGCTAGCCAATCTAGTATACTTGGTGAGTTCCAGGCCTGTAAGAGAACCTGTCTCAAAAAGAAAAGATGATGGACGATGGATGATGCTTAGGAAGTAACACCCAATGTTGTTGTCGGGCCTCCACATTCATGTGCCTGTGTGTGCATGCACTTTGTGTCTATTATCATATACCTGTGCTTCGGCTGCCTATTGCTGTGTCACAAAACAACCCAAATTCAAGGGCTTAACATTTATGTTGGAAATACAGGATGGTGTCCACTTAGGTTTTCTCACTGGAGACCTGATGGTTTAATTGCCCTAAAGACTTACAATAGCATCTTCATTTCTCAACTCACCCCAGGTTGTTCATGCATCTCTGTTACTCCAACGTGACCTCACCGCTTGGCTTGCCTGGGCATTCACTCACATCTTGAAGACAGCTGGTTCCTTTCTGAGTGCTTGTGTCAAGAGGTTTAGGCAACAACTATGAGCCATTTATGACCTGGTTTCATAGTTCATGCAGCATGGAAAGCAAGTTTTGGGGCCATCTCTGATTCAAAGCAAAAAGGAACTGACTGTGTAACTACTAAGAAGCCAGCTTCTCTGTGTGGCCTTTTAATGAAGACAGCAGGTCTGACCACTAATAGTATTTGTTTAACGATAATGATACCTCAGTTTAATTCTAAACTAAGTGTCCAAAATGTCTAAACTGGTGTCCAAAGATTCAGCAGAGATTACAAAGAGAACATATTTCACAATGATAATTCACATTAACAAGTGAAAGTGTATTTTAACTTTCAATTATTTATTTCACTAATAGCTCAAATAAATAAAATGTATTCATTTTTATATCTCTGTCATTACCCATCACTAAAAAGTGCTTCTATGAAAAAGATAGCAAAAAGTCTGCAAATATCCATTAAAAAAAATCTCAAGACAAAGAATTTTTCCCCCTTTACTTTGGTACAGATTCCTAACAAGCAGCAGAAAGGCAAAAAGCATTAAGGGTAACATGCACAAAATGTACATTAAACTGATAAGAGCCATTTCCTGTGACCACAAGAAATGTACCAAAGCAGGCTAAGGCTTGAGGGAACCAGGTGTATCCAGGGAAAACCATTCCTCTACCACATCACGAAAAGAAATTCTTCAGTGCCGAACATTTACATCTCCCTCCTGGAAAGGCGGGGTTGCCTACACTTGAGATCAGTGTGACTGTGCATACCGATCATATGACTTATTCCAGCACTCACTATTTAGTCAGACTTTATAACTTGATTTGGACCTGACTAGAGATATGATTCTGTTGACTTCTCCACTTCTGTCTTAAAGCAAGCAGATTATGTTTGTCAGTTTTTGAATGTTATTAGGTTAATTCGATTTAGGAAAGCTAATTGGTTTAGTGTGTTATTTTTAAGAGGAAAAATCATTCCAATCTTAGCATAGATGGTAAGAACGGGTGCTACCCAACACCACTAGGAGAATCTTGCAGTATTTAGAAAAAAGACAAGGGCTCCTCTGTAAGTGAATATACCATAGCCCTGGACATGTTTGGAAACCTCCTTAGTGTCTGAAGTTTTGCAAATCTGATACAAGAACTGAATTTGTTGACTTCCCCAAGACCAAAGATCCTGGTTTCTTTGATTATATGAGAAAAAGAATATCATCTCTCAGACAACTAGACCAGATAATATAATGCAAGCTGCTCCTGGGCTTGTATCCTCATTAAAGATTGTTCATCATGCTGAGAGTATGAATTGATCTTAACAAAACTTTTCAAGATGTCAGTTTAAACATGCAAGTCAGCAATATACCAAAAAACAGAGATTTAATGGGCTTTATTGATTCCTCATGACTCTCAGAAATTTACATTTTTGCCTGTAATCACTAACACCTCAATGACTAATTCATATCTAGGCTGTATCAATAACATTCATTTTTGCTAAGTAACCACTTATTATAGCCCATTGTTTCACACGGGTTGTGATATTTCAACAGAAGGGATAAAGCACCACCCAAAAAATGTTATTGCAATATGGTGAGTTTTAATTTGTAAATTATCAGGGACAATATAAATATGTTTCCTCTTTTATGATAGATATATCTGCTTTTAAATTTAATTAGCATTGTTCAAATGGTGACCTTTTTAGTACTGGCAATTTGAAGTGTACAGTGTTGGTTAATACTGATCAGAAAACAAGTACTATGCATTAAAAGAGACAATGTATCAGGATTTGTCTGTGAAAATAGAACATATGAAGCCACTGAATTCCAGATGGTGTTTATATAGCTTTATCCCTCTGGATAAATGAACAGGGGCAAGAAGACTGCAGATACTTCCTGCTTGTAACTCTGTGTGAAGAAAAGAAGGAAGCTGGAAATTGACAATAGAGAAGAGAATTCAACGGACAATACACTGTGGGTGCTTGATTCCTGGTTGTCCTGGAAACAGAAGCACTTCCTCATAATAAGGACTTTTGTATGAGGAAAACTTAAGCAATTGAACTAACAGAATTCAAAGTAGATTAATACATTCTCTAGATGGGGGGTTGGCAAATGATTGACAGTGGCTTTTTCTTTATGTGGCCCTCAAATTAAGAATAGTTTTAATATCTTTGAAGGATTGAAAAAAATGAAAAGCAGGAGAAGGAAGTTGAGAAAAGGAGACTGTGCCACTTACCAAAGGTAAAACACTTACAGGCCTTTCACAGGAGCCTCAGACACTTGTTGCATGGCTCTGTGCTTAGGGAGGCCTGCAGAGGAGCAGAGGGGAGGTTTGGAGACATCTGCAAAAGCAACAAAGGAGAGAAGTGAAAAATGAAGGGTTGAATTTTGCAAAAGGAAAGGTTATCTACCTGTAGCTTGCCTGGACCAATCTGATGACAATCGATCTATTTGTGCATTCAGTTGACCTGGGAATAACATAACGGTAGATTCTGTGAGTTTTCTTTTTTTTTTAATTCTTCCTTCATTTTCCTTTGGGAAAGCCTGGTGATACGTAAACTACAATTCCCAGACACCCATGTAACTGGATTCTGAATATTAATTAGGTGCTACTATTTGCATACACTGAGAAAAGATTTAAAAATAGATGCTCCTAATCCCTACCATAGTGTTCCATGGTAGAAAGCACCAGAAAGGACTAGAATACCATCCTGTTTTCTGTTTTATAAATGCAAAAGGCAATTAGACAATAGCAGGAAAGCAACAGTCATGAAAATCTGTCCATTGGTTTACATCCTTGCAATCCTGCATATACTCACAAATACCTTTATTGAATGGCATTAGTGATGAAATTATAGCAATTTGTAGTCCTTGCACTAACCCTGATTGTTGGAGTTATTGAGTAACTGCCTCCTCCATAAATGAATGATGAAAACACAAACATCTACCTCCAATAACTGAAGTAAAAAAAAAAATACATTTTGGAGATGTGACTTTTACTGTTGTGTCACAGCTCTCCTTTCAGAAAAAAAAAGTGATGTTCACCTTGGTCAGTAATACCTGCAAGTTTACCCTATAGTAGATGACAGACATCATTTATAACTCCATAGAATAATAATTCTACTACAAATTCTTCTTATAGTTCTTAGAAATGGGCTACATGCAGTGATATATGTAATCTAATAAGCAGAAGCGTACAAAATACAAGCAATACAAGGTGTAAGAGACACAAATTATGAAGATTTGATGTAAGGATCTCATTCACCTCCAAAGAAAATAAAATGAAGTTTATCAAGTCTCTCCACCAAAGAGATAAAAGCAAAGATAGTCCCTGATAGAAGCAGTGAGGTTTATGGTAACAATAGGAACCAAATCATCAGGCTCTTTGTGAGTCTAGGAGACAAAAGAATCAGCACAAACCCCTGCCTAATATTAGCTATGGCCATTATCTTTTGAATAGTATGGTTAAACAGAAAATATATAAACAGCTATAGTTCAGGCTCTGTGCTACACTAATATTCTCAGGATCTTTTTTTTTCAATAATGACTTATTTAAAACTAAACTATAATTGGATACCTCTTTGCTACATATTTGTTCCAATTTTCTTTTTGATGACATGATAAACACCATGACCAAAAGCAACTTGGGGAGGAAAGGGTTTACTTGCCTTATATATGTCATAGTCCACCATTAAGGAAAGCAGAGCAGGAACCCAAGACTTAGAGACATGAACTAAAGCAGAGACCACAGAGGAAAACTACCTGTTCTACTTACTGGATTGCTACCAGACTCATGTTCAGCTACTTTTCTTATGCAGCTAAAGCCCACCTGCTCAGAGATGGCACCCACAGTGAGTTGGAACCTCCTACATCAATTAACAATCCAGAAAATGGTCCATGGACATGCTCACAAGCCAAACTGATAGAAGCAATTCCTCAGTTGATGTTCCCACATCCCAGGTGCACCAAGTTGACAACCAAGAACAACCATCAGAAAACTCATATTAAACAATCATTGGCCATACCAATTCCAAAGGAAGAATAACCTCTCCTTTTCTTTCAAAAAATAAGGTTGAAAATTTGTAAGACAAATTGCTAAATGGTCTTATTATTAAAAAAAAAAAAAACCCAGAGCCAGATATTAGGGTGAAAACTGAAAAGACAGAGGAAAAGGATGAGCCACAGCCAACCTCACTTCACCAACTTCTCAGCCTCCAGAGAAAGCTACTTCCTGTATACTCATGACTATAGCCTTTCTGTGTCCTGCTATCTCACTTCCTCTCTCTGCCCAGCTACATCACTTTCCTCTTTCCACCCAGCTCTATCATTTCCCAGGACCTCTATGGTTAACTAGTGCTGGGAATTAAAGGTGTGTGCCACCACGCCTGGCTCTGTTCCCAGTGTGGCCTTGAACTCACAGAGATCCAGTTATATCTCTGCCTCCTGAATGCTAGGATTAAGGGCATGTGCTACCACTGCCTGACCTCTATGTTTACTATAGTGGCTGGCTTTTTCCTCTGATCCTCAGATAAGCTTTATTGGGGTGCACAAATAAAACATCACCACACAAATACACAAATGCAGCAGTGGCAGTACAGTCATCAAACACCAACTTTTAGAAAAACATCTTAGAATGACCTGTGTTCCCCAACACCAGACCCCCACTTCTATGCCACACCCACACTTTCATTTCTGTTAATAACAATGTGGTTTATTTCCATTAATTCACTCAATACACATTTACTAAGCACCTCCTTATGCCAAAACGTGTGCTCAGTGCGTGAATGCAATGGAAAGAAAATAGGAGACACAGAATTGTGGTGGTTGGGATGTGAAATATCCCCTAGAGGTTCGTGTGCTTGGTCCTCAGCTGCTGGTACTGTTTGAGAGCGTTGTGGAACCTTTAGAAGTTGGTGGCTTGTTGGAGGAAGCGGGTCACTAGGGGTGGCCCTGTAGGCTTTATAGCCCCGCCCCACTTTCTGTTCAATCTCTGCTTCCCGACAGCAGGTGCAGCGTGACTAGGTGGCCTCTCATTCCTGCTACTATGTCTCAGTCACCACGATGGAATCGATGCCTTCTAATTGTAAGTCACAATAAAGCCACCCTTCCTTAAATTGATTCTTCCCAGGTATTTTTGTTACAACAAGGAGGAAAATAACTAAGACACACAGTATCCCTGCCTCGGTGCCTGGCTAACAGATCTTGACATATTGTCAATGAGAAAAGGAGAAAATGGTACCACTACCATCAGACAAAATTAAACCAAACAGAACCTCTTCCCAGGAACCAAACTTCTAAGAACTTCTTGGTCTATGAGCCTTATTTGAAAATGGTACCATCTGAGAATGTGGCAAGGTTGAAAGAAGACTAATGCATTGTCTTTTGTCTTATTTATTAAACATGACCGCTGTAACAATTCTAAAGTTTTACAGATCTTGCCTCACAAAATGGAACGCGATTTGGAGTGCTGTTTTCCTGTTTGCCTCGAGTCTCTCTACCCACCATGACTCAGGGACTACAGCAGCTGATAAGGGAGGGGCAGAACATGTTGCTCTCCTGTAAGAATGTGTTTAATGATGGCCAGGTATTACACAGAAAAATTCTAGAGTTTGGGAACTTGTAATTTAGTTGAATGGCAGATATTCATGACTGTTAACATCCCTGTGAAGACAAATGAAAATCTTTTATAAAATTCTAAAGCATTTTGTAAGTAAGCTTACAATCACCTAAGGATATGGGTCAGTTATGAGAGTAGGCTAAGGATCATACTTGTCCACGCCAAAGTCTCTGTGAGATAAAGGGTGGGAGTGAAAAGTACAAACAGTGGAAACCCCACAAGGAACTAGAATTATAAATTGCATGTCTAGTGTACTGTTTATTTCTCCTAAAGGCATTTGCTGAGTGTTGGAAAAGTATTGAAGGCTACATGTAGGAAAAGGCTTTAAAAGACACAATAAATATCTAACAGGTTCCCTGGACAGAGAAATCAGATGCATTGGAGAAGGAGGGATTTCCTCAATCACATACCAGGAGTCTCCTAAGGTTGCTATATTTTTAAATGCTTGAGTACTTGGAGCTTGGGGTTGGAGTCCGGAGCTTTGGTCAGGACAGAGACTAACTTTCTGAAAACCTGTAACTATAAAGGCACAGATACTTTTTGAGGCATTTAATTAAAAGCCTGGAAGATCCCATGAAGAAAAAGAAATAAATCCATCTTTACTAAAACTATAATCCTTCTCCAGGTCCCTTCAGCTTCTAATGGGCTTAAAGTGAAGAAATATTGTTTTAGTTCTGTGTGAAAGTTTTACTACTGTGAGGAAATTCTATTATGATTCATGGTTTTAGAGGTTTGAAATGGATTGAAATATGAGGGAGACCAATGAAGCCAGGAAACAGAGTGAATGACTATGCTATCAGGCTTAATCTTTTTCCTTCTTAGTCCATAAAGGGCCCCAATTTATGGGAGAGTGTTGCCCACATGGAGAACAGGTCTTCCTTGCTTAGGTGCTTCTCTCTTGGTTAGTAAGAGGCATGCTTACTAATCTTGTGGACACCCCTCAGTCAAATCAAGTTGACAACGTTAACCACTGCTTAAACAATCCATTACTGAATGACAAATGGGTCAAAGGGGAAATCAAGAAAAAAATTAAAAAGCAAATATTTCCTGGAACTAAATAAAAATGAGAACAAAACCCCTGGACATGATGAAATCAGACTTTCAGTTCTGGGTGACAACATTAAAAAAAAAAAAAGAACACAGATAAATGATTTAATGATGAATCTTCAAAAATTCAGAAATGCAAAAACAAACCAAATAAGACCCAGTAGATGGCAAAAATTAATAAATATCACAGCAGAAATTAATGAAATGAAACAAAGAGAGCAATATAAAGTGTTGGGGAACTTAAGAGCTGGTTCTTTGAGAACAAAATAGGATCGACAGCCCTTGTTCTAACTAACCAAAAGAAAGACATGAACAACATTAATAGAGTCAGAAATGAACAGGGAAACATTACAACACACACCAAAGAAATACAGATTTTAATGGAATATTTGAAAAAATCTATACTCTACTAAGTTGGAAAATTTTAAAGAAATGAATGAATTTCTAGCTTCATTCAAACAACCGAAGTTAAACCAAGAAGAGACCAACAAGATAAACAGATTCATAAAAAATGAAGATTTAAATAGCGATTTAAAAAACTTTCCAGCTTAAAAAAAAAGAGAGAGCCCAGATCCAGACAGATTCACAACATACTCTACCAGGCTTTCGAAGATCTATACCCCACTCTTAAATTATTCAGAAAAAGAAGATGAGCAAAAAGAATTCATTCTATGAAGCCATTATTATTCTAATACCAAAGCAAACAAAAAATCCTATATAGCAGTATCTCAAAATCCCTCATAAACATACATGCAAAAATTCTCAATAAAATATTAGCAAACTGAATACAGGCACAAATTAAGATCATTCACCATGACTAAGTTGGCTTTATCCTGAAAATGCAGAGATGGTTCAACATATTCAAGTCAAAAACATAATATATCAAATAAACTGATTTAAGTAAAGGAATCTTTAAGAGTATGTTACTGGTCAGAGAAGGCAATTCTGAAAAGCCTACATCTCCCATGACTCCAACTATGCATTATTATGAAAAAGTCAAAAGTATTATTACACAGTAACAATACCAACAGTTCCAAAGGTGTTAACAAAACTTACGGGGCAGTGTGAAAAGTCATGGTTGGTAGCATAATTGCAATTTCATGATATTACAGATTTGTCAAAATTCACATACCCTTATCTTAGAAAGAATGGATTCCTCATGTGAACCGTGAACTTCAGTTAATAACAGTGTATGTATACTGATTCATGAACTGTGATCACAATACTTCATAAGTGAAACCTCAAGCTATGGACCAAACTAAACCTGTCCTCAGTTTAAATTGATTATCTCAGGCATTTTTTATCATAGTGATGAAAAGCTAAAAATCAATTCCTAATTTATCCAAGTGAATATATTCAACCAATCTGACATTATAATTACATTATTTGGAATAACTCCTTGCTCAAAATAACACTAAAAGCATAATATGGTAGTATGTAAAATCACAATGTATATGTAAAACAAGGTTACAATTATTTAAATTATAACAGGATTATTTAAATTATAACAGGCAGCAGAGTTTTCACTTGGGGTAATAAAAACATTCTAGAGTATGGGAAGGATGGCAGTTACAGAAAAATGTATATGTAATTAATGGCACTGAACTGAGTACTTCAATGGGTGAAGTGACAAACTACATATTATATATGCACACAATAACAAATACAAGGAGAAATGTAACTCATTTCACTTTCAACGTTTCAATATGTCTATGTATGTTTAAGTGTTGGCCAACTAAAACCTTTTAATCCTTCTAAAATAAGAAAAACTTCTTCTTGGCTGTGGATCTCTGCATCTGCTTCCATCAGTTACTGGATGAAGGCTCTATGATGAGTTTGGGGCAGAGTTGGGGGGCAGGAGAAGGGAAGAAGGGGAAATCTGCGGTTGGTGTGCAAAAATGGGTAAAAAATTTCTTAATAAAAAAGAAAAGCTACTTTTTTCCCATTTTTCATATAACCTTTCATCTTAATTCTATATTATATCAATGTTTTTTATTTTATCAGATAATGTGGTTATTGTTAAACCTTCCTCAAAGCTAGGAAAAGGCAATGAATAATTAGGTGAAGCCATGTATTCCACCAGTCACTACCCCAACTATGGTTGCTTGAACAAGAATGGCCCCCATAAGCTCATATGTTTGGATGCTTAGTCACCATGGAGTGGCATTATTTTAAAGGATTATAAAGATTAAGAGGTGTGATCTTGCTGGAGGAAGTGTGTCATTAGGTGTTGGCTTTGAGGTTTCAAAAGCCCAAGCCAAGCCAAACTCTCTCTCTTTCTACCTATGGATCAAAATGTAGCTCTCAGCTACTGCTCCAGTGTGCCTGTGTCCCTCTATCCTCCCTGCCATGATGATAATGACTAAGCCTCTGAAACTGTAAGTAAGCCTCCAATTAAATGCTTTCTTTTAAAAGAGTTGCCTTAGTCATTGTGTCTCTTCACAGCAGTAGAGCAGTGGCTAAGTCATCAACTAGTTTATTTTTTAAATATGGGTTTTCACATGTGGGGTGTATTAAACAATCACCTATGTTGTTGAAACGTTTTCCTTGAGCTTTCTTAAAAGCAATGAATCAGTTTTCAGTTTGCAAACTCTAAAGTCACCATTTATAAAGAAGACTCATCTATTTCAAAAGAAAATGTCACTACAGGAAATAGTCATTGTTCTGACTAAACAAAGATTTGAAAAGGCATTACCTGTTTTATTTACTGCAATTATATTTCTTTTAAAAAATAAACAGAAGAGATATCCTTCACCAGAATAGTATCAAGTTTTTGTCAAGAAATAACCATGTTTTACACAGCTACATTTGTCAGTGGTAAGGTCACAGTGTCCAAATGCAATAATAATAATAATAATTGCTACTCTTGGTTGAAGTTGCCCTGTGACAGCATCAATGGGCTTTATTCATATATTTTACAACTGAGATGACTGAGGTATAAAGATCCTTAGAATATTACCCAACATCAAAACTAGATGCATTCCATCTCAGATTCTTCATGTCACCCCAACATTATATCCCACCACTGTGGTGCATACTCCCTGACTCCACAATGCACCACTAGTTATATCTGGTTTCATTAGCAGCAAAGGCTGGTAGACTGGCTCTGTGAAATTACATTATTCCGCTGTGACCAGTGAAGAAACACTTCGAGTGCTTCCTTTCCTGGTGGCCACTGCAATGCTTCCAGGGGAATACCAAAGGCTCACAAAGTTCTCCTCAGTGGACCTACTACTTCTGCATACACTTTATCCTGTTGATCCTTACAACATGTCCATGGTGTAGAAATAAGATAAATGTTCCCATGCCCATTTATTTGACGGGAGAAACCAAAGCTCAGAGAACTCAAAAGGCCTTCAAAGTGTGTGTGGTATATTTGATTTGGGAGATAATGCTGAGTGCCTACATCATTTCAGTCTAAATTATAGTTAGTGAAGGGGGATTCCATCTTGACTCACACAGAAAAGTATCTCAAAATCTTACTGGTGGCCACTGGCACGTTTCTCATATAATAGTGGCACACAAAGTTCTCTAGAGTGGACTTCGTGATACACCTGTAGCTATCTTTAGCATTTTCAGTTCATTTATAAAAACCTGGTTCCATTTTGTTTGGAGTACTAATATAAAAGATATATGAAATTATGAAGGATTTTCTTATCAACATTATCTAAAGTTTCTAAAACCCTCTGATCGCCCATCATGTCTAATACTATTAAATAATCATAGTATTTCACACCTTTGCTTCTAGAAAATACATTTTATATAAAGTATTCCCCCATAGTACTTCTTGTCTTAAGATGTATAAGCTAAATTCAAGAAATCTTTCATTTTCACAGTGGACATTGGTAATGCCGAAGCTCTGAGTCAGTTAGTGAGGAGAGAAACTCAGTATTTTTTTCTGTTTCATTTATTTATTTTATATCCTAAAGGATAAAAATGAAGAGTTTTCTCCTGAGAAAAACAAGGATTTGAAATATTTCCTGCCAATAGGAAAGTTATTAAAAAGGTAAAATGTGTGCACCAAAATTTGAAGAACCTCCCTCTGTACATGGAGATTGAATTCCCCACTCAGTAATTGCATAAATCATGTTGATGGGCCACTGCTTTCCACTAAATGAATAAATTATAGTTGCTAAGCACTGAGAATACCCATGCTCCATGTACAGGTCCTGTGGTCCCCACTGGAATCTTGTTCTCTTGAACCATGCATTCCAGCCTCTGGCTGCCAAGTATTTTTATGTCTTCAATAAACTAAACTGAACCAAGCTGTTATTACTGAATTGCAGGCTATTAGAAGCTGAATGTAGCTGTTGGTGTATCACCAAGGGAAATAAAAACTTATTATGTTCATTTTGTATGTAACCTAGACAGTTGCATTTGCAAGCTATCAGCATGTGCAGGGGCCATTTTAGATCTGGAGTAGTAGCAGAGGAGACCATGGTGTCCCTGTCTGTTTTCAATTCCTCAGACACCTGGAACAGAATTAAGAACCCAGAAATTAGAGGATAAAAGACTTCTTCCAGTCTGCAATATCTGCTTCAGTTGTTTCAAGCAATTGGAAGAACAGTGGTAAATACATAAAATGAAGAAGCAGAGGCAAGGCAAGAGAAGATGAACTTCACATGAAATGCAACCACCTATTACATCACTAAGGAGCCTATTGAAAGAGGATAATTTCCTGAGAAATATTTATTTTAAAATATCTTGCTAAACAAAAAGAAAAAAGTTTCTCCAATTATCTACTAAGCAAAATAGCATAATATTAGCTACTATCTCTATTGCCATTAAGTCAAAGCCAGAAGTAGACCTAATGATTAAACCCACATTAGAGTAATTACCTATTTAATTATTGAAGTCCCTCCTATCCAAAGAGACAAGAGCCATAGCTAAGTAATCCAAGAGTACAAGACTCCTAGGCCCTGTAAAGTCTTAGGAAGAATAACTGCACAAATTTTGGTGGTTTCCTCAAAATTTATTTGAATGTTTGAAATACTGAAGCTAATATTTTTATCAGCTTAAAAAATAATAGTATCAACCTTCCCTCTTATTATAGTAATTAGGAAAATGTATTGTCCTAATTAGTTTTTCTGCTGATTCTGTGGCCAAATTCTTCTGCTTCAAGAAAGATGTGGAACCTATTCAATGAAGCTTGATCTCTTCTAAATACAAAATGGTTTATGCTCAAGCCTATAAGCCACAGTTTTAGAAAAATATGCACCTATAATTTTTATGCTATTCTGGTCTGCTGTGGGATGTCTTTCTGTATGCTGTGAATATGTGTTTCTCTGATTGGTTGATAAATAAAGCTGCACTGGCCTATGACAGGGCAGGATGGAGCCAGGTGGCAAAATCCAAGCAAGATAGTCAGAGGAGAAAGGAGAGGAAGGAGACCCCAACCACCACCAGGAGAAGCAAGATGTAAAAGTACCAGTAAGCCATGGCCATGGAGCAACTTATATTTTGATGAAAATGGGTTAAGTTATAAGAGGTAGCTAGCGAGAAGCCTGCCATAGGCCATGCAATTGATAATTAATATTAAAACTCTGAATGATTATTTTATAAGCAGCTGAGGGACCGTGTGGCTAGGCTACACTGGTCTCTCTAAAATTCTCAGTTAAGATGGTAAGCTAGAGCCAGTGCACCTAAAGAAATGGATGCCCACTTACCTTTTACTAGAAGATAAATGATATTCTAAAAAGAAAGCAATCATGTAGACAGTGGAAATCTGAGTGTTTGGTCCATTGCAAAAGGCTGTCAGAATTTTCTTTTTGCAGCTTTTACAGTTATGTAGAGCCCACAGAGGCACTTCCAATTGATTTAATAACAATTGCTTTTCCACCTGCAGCAGATGAAACAATGCTCCCTCAATCCAATAAAAGTGGCTACATCTTAATCCTGAGACCTTTCATAGAAAAGTGGTTCTAGGTATCAGTACAGAAGAAATTTAGTCATCTAATGAACTGACTATAGAATTGGAGGATTATCTGAGACCATCTAGATGACTTCAAGTGTTCTTAAAAGAAAACATGGAACCAGAAAAAAAAAATCGCCAGAGTGGATTGTGAAAAGCAACACACCTGATGTTGCTGGAGACAGAAGAAGAGGTCATAAGCGTCTTCTGAAATTGATAGCCTACTGCCTGTAGGTTCCTGCTTGAGTTCTTATAGTTAGTTCCATGAACTATAACCTATAAGTCAACAAAACCTCTTCCTCATGGAGATACTTTTGTCCATTATGTTTATCACAGTAATAAAAAAACAAACTAGGACAGCTGACATAATGCTGCATCTTCCCACACCATTCCACCCCATCCCAAGCCTAGAAGTCATGGTTTTAGAAAAATCCCATCTTGGGTCCCAAAGTAAACAGGCTACCTCTCTCCTGGACTCAAGTACACAGAAGGGAGAGCTCCCTCCTTTGACCTTGCTTCTCCTCTCAAGAAACTGACACTCAGCCAAGAATCACTGTGTGTATGTAGTCCCAGGTACTCAAGCCTGAGCATTCAAGACAGCCCAGGCAAAATACTGAGGCCCAATTCTTGGAAGAGAACAGGAAAAGAGAGAATTCAAATTGGCTAACACTAATGCCAATGACTTATTCTCAATTTCTGTAAACAAGACTTCCAAGAAAGATGCTGTGTCTACAAAAACTGCTTGACTGACTTGGACTGGGTAACATGGAGAGTTGGAATGTTACATGCCCAGAGGCTAATTACCTTATCTTGGGCTAGCTTTTGCCCCCTCCATAGCCATTCCTGTCAGACCTCTGTGTGGGAACTAACATCTTGTGATTAATAGGTTAAAAACCCCACCAAGCAAAAGCTAAGAAGGTCGTTAGATAGCATCTTGAGCCTATAAACAAGCTTTCCCTATCTTGCCATAATTGCCTCTATGTTGTACCCACCAATATGCTCTGGAATAATTCTATACACTGTGAGTATATATTACTTTCATTGGTTAATAAAGAAGCTGACTGGCCAATACCTGACAGGATAAGGTTAAGCAAGCCAAACTGAGAATGCTGGGAGAAAGAAGGGCAGAGTATGAGGAGTCTCGAGCAGAAGCAGGGAGAAGCAAGATGAACAAACTGGTACCTCTACCATGAATCTACCTTCTCAGGGAACCAAGTGGGGTTGACCCAGCCACCAAAGCAGAGACTTTGGGCCTAGCCACACTACTTAACAATTAAAAGGCTTATGCTGTTAGAGAAATATCCTAGCTAAAAACGTAAAGAAATAAACCTGGAAGAACTACAAGACACATGATGTGTAGTTTACCTGCTCAAACACCAAACAAAAAATCATCTTTGGCAGACTTGTGTATAATGCACATTGTATACTTGTATTAATGCAGATACATATGTTACCTTTAAAAGTATATTTTCAAAACAAGTGGACCAGACACCAATAAAAATGGATGGCCCAGATGATCGAGCATCCAGAACAGCTTCAAGGCTGCTGGCTAAGATGGTCCAGCCTCACAAACTACTCCAGCTAAGGCCTATAATTATCCTGATTTTCTCAAGCTTCCCCCAAAGATACGAGCACCCACAAACAACAAGAAGTAGTCTGGAGAATGATGCCCATATTCCCAAACAATTGGTTGTTGATGTTTGTCATCATTTAAGAAGGGTTAGTTAGAAGTTGTTATTGGTCATAGTAAAAAAAAAAAAAAAAAAAAAAAAAAAAAAAAAAAAAAAAAAAAAAAAAAAAAAAAAAGCTAAACAAAAGAGTGAAATTCCTGGGAGGAGGGGACTGGACCTGCCTGGACTGAGTCTATCAGGTCGATCTCAGTCCTCGGGGGTGGCCTTGATCTGGAGGTGGTGGAAAAAGGGGGTGGGCTGGGGGGGAGGGGAGGGGGGCAGGAGGGGGGAGAAAAAGGAAATCTGTGGCTGTTATGTAGAACTGAATAGTATTGTAAAATAAAATTTAAAAAAATTTTTTAAAAAAAGTGAAATTCAAAGATCTCTCTCTAAAGGAAAAAAGGGGGATATGATATAGGAATGATAGGAAATAATGTAGATTATTGAATCTATTTTAATAAAAAATATTAATTTCAAAACATTTTGAATTAATATGATTTTGATTTATTGATAGAAATTTACAGTTAATTGTGTTATATAACATATTGTTTCTACATATTGTATAGTATATTGTATATTGTTTCTACTCTTGTTTAGGGTTTTTGTTTATGTAGCTCATTTAAAAATACAACATATAATTAAGGAATAGTATATATATATATATATATAGTATATAATTAAGATTAATAGTCATCTATGATAGTCAAACTTACAGTCATGTTAGGTAAGAATTAAAGGTCATAAACAGATATATTTAGATAGATAGATAGGTAGGTAGATAGATAGATAGATAGATAGATAGATAGATAGATAGACAGATAAATAGATGGTTTTCAAACACTTCCAAGACCTACAAAATATGGCATTTAATATGTTTAATAACATAAAACTTTTCTTGACAGTGAGACATACCTGGTCCTTGCAGCACCAATTTACTTCTGAGAAGATAATGGGCATCAAAGAACCTTCATATGGAGTTTGCCTTCTTATGGCAAAAGCTAACCATTTGGACAAAAACCTACCATTGCCTCAATTGCTGACAGTATACTGTCCAAACTGGACCAGAAGGACATAAAAAAAAAAACACTGCCAAACTTTGCCAAGACAAGTAAGAACAGTCCTTCAAAATTCCTGCTTCACAGAAAAGTCTGTCAGATATTCTAGGCCTGTAGGCCAAGGATGGATGCTCCACTGTTACAGAAGAAAGTTGGGTGACTGTCCAGACAGCCAGCTGTTTCTGTCATCATTTCCCTCAATTTTTGGTCACTTCCTATGAACTTCTTGCTTACTCAGATAATATTATATCCTTCTGGGTTGTTTGATGGAGTTGAAGAATAAACAGTTATAATTATGGCTTTTCTTAGTTATCATAAAAAGATATAGATGTGAAACTTTATTTATTTATTTATTGGGTTTTTTTTTTTTTTTGAGACAGGGTTTCTCTGTGTAGCTTTGCACCTTTCCTGGAACTTGCTTGGTAGCCCAGGCTGGCCTCAAACTCACAGAGATCCGCCTGGCTCTGCCTCCTGAGTGCTGGGATTAAAGGCATGTGCCACCACCACCCAGCCTAGATGTGAAACTTTAGACTCACCAATATAAAATAGATATAGAGTATTTTCTCTAATTTTGCCAAATACAAATGAACTGGATATTGTTACTGTGATTTTTACTTAATAACTGTCTTTTTTATATATAGTTTTACTATGTTAAAGTTAAAACCTTCCTTTTTAATTAGACAAAAAGGGGGAAATACTGTGGAATAGTCCTGTACACTGTAAAAATATGTTACTCTCATTGTTAATAAAAAGCTAATGGTAGCCAGGCAGGAAGTATTGGTGGAACTACCAAATGAAAAATGCTGGAATAAAGAAAGGCAGAGTCAGAGAATTTTCCAGGAGACACAGAGAGAAACAAGATGGACATGCCACACTAAGAAAAGGTACTAAGCCACAGGGCAAAGCATAGATAAAAATATGGGTTAATTGAAAATGTAAGAGTGAACTAGGAACAAGGCTGAGCTATCATCTGAGCATTTGTAAGTAATATTAAATCTCCATATCAGTTATTTAGGAATAGACAGGAGGGAAAGAAAAGTGCCTACACTAATGTATTTTAAACTTGCCTTG
The DNA here is from genome assembly GCF_004664715.2 of Peromyscus leucopus. Taxonomy (NCBI): domain Eukaryota; kingdom Metazoa; phylum Chordata; class Mammalia; order Rodentia; family Cricetidae; genus Peromyscus; species Peromyscus leucopus. The sequence goes on from NC_051074.1 coordinate 28,784,855, forward strand.
ATTTATGACTTTCTCTGTTCTGTAAAACTATAAACCTTTGTGAAAGTGCTTCCATGGTGGAACACAGTGTTTGGGGTAACCTAAAACCTGTATTCCTGGCTCCAAAATAAACTGTTGCTTACTCCCATTAAGGTGAGAGCTGTGATTTTTGTGTCAAAACTGTGACATGATCAGATCAGATTGTGTAGAACTAGAGCTTGACCTCAGAGATATGTGTGTCTTGCTGAGTGCTCAGTCAATGGACCACATCTAGCTCTCTTCATTTCTATTTTGCAGCCTCTCCAAGTTGCCCAAACAGCAGCTTAAACTGCCTCAGTAGTGAAGCAGACCTCTACTGAGCAATCTCTTGCCTCCCAAGTAGCTAGGATTACAAGCCACAATGCCTTACTCAGGACTATTCAAAAATTCATAGTTTCCCACTATTTATTCCCATTTTCCAAAAGCAAAATGTCCCCTCCTCCTTTTCTCTTCCCTAATAAAATTTCCACTTTCATTTTCAGTATAGCAAATAATGGGTAAAAATGAAAACCAAGACTATCAAAAAAGAAAGAAAGAAAGAAAGAAAGAAAGAAAGAAAGAAAGAAAGAAAGAAAGAAAGAAAGAAAGAAAGAGTAGGAAGTCATGGAATAGTGGCTTACTTTATCATAAAAATATGCTGTGCTTCATTTTTTAAGGTTTCAGGCAAATTAGCCCATATGCTCATGAATTAATCCAGCAAATATTTACTAAATGCCTACTATGCATTGGCATTTCGTAATAATGAACTTGTTCCCAGTAAATGAATCAGACATGAAATGTCAAAATGTTTAAGTGTCAGTGTGTATATTTGTATTTGTCTGAACATAGGAGGCACCTGTACAAGCACTGTTGCTACAGGCCCATGTCTGAGTATGAAGAGGCCCACACAGTGAAGCAGAGGTGCAAGTCTAGCTCCCCCTCAGTCATCATACACCCTCAGCCCATACAGCTCTGTGTAGTGGGCAGCCATTCCAGCTTTGATCTGGAAGTCCCAACCCCCATTGAGGCTTCGGTTACTGTCACACCTACAAGGTGGGGCCAAGAGAGGACCCTGAAGACCTGAGATCCAGATGTGCTGCCTCTCTTAGTTCCTGGACCCTGGACGCTGGAGGTAGACCGAGCAGAGTTCTCCGGAGAACACCGCCGGGCTACGCTGTGTCTTTCCCAGACCCTGCAACCTACCTATCCCTTCATTTGTAAGTTATGCCACTAAATAAACCTCCCTTTTAACTACATGGAATGGCCTTAATAATTTCACCAATAGCTCTGTCATGCTGTAACGCTTTAGCAGTGTCCCAGATACTTCATGGACAATACGAAAGGTTTTAGTTGAAGTTCCAACAGTTTTTATGAGGCTTTGTATGCCTATGTAATCCATAAATGGCAGATTTGCTAGCAAGGGAAATTGAAAGGCAAAGCATCACCCAAGACTACCTTAGAAATATGTAACTATAACAAATATTACATGAAAGCAAAAGCCCAGGAAATTGTTAGAACACACCCTTAGCATGGCTTTTGAAGGAAACACTGAGAGCATAGCTGACTTGAAGCAGAGACTCAACATGGTACCCAAAATAGGGTACCAGGTCTTTACTCTTTTCCCTCCGGAAAAAGAGAGAGAAGATAATTTCTGATAATAATGACCATCTACATTGCAATCGAAAATAGGAAGAAGCAAAGTGCTAGAGAGGTCCACAGAAATCCACAACGATACCTCCACAATACACTACTGGTAATGGTGAGAGACAGCCCGCATTGACCTACTTTGGTGATAGGATGGCCAAACACCCTAATTGTCGTGCTAGAAACCTCATCCGATGACTGAGGGAACCGGATGCAGAGATCCACGGCCAGGCCTCGGGTAGAGCTCCAGGAGTCCAGTTGGCGAGAAAGAGGAGGGTTTGTATGAGCGAGAATTGTTAACACCAAGGTTGGAAAAAGCACAGGGACAAATAGCCAAACGAATGGAAACACATGAACTATGAACCAATAGCTGAGGAGCCCCCAATTGGATCAGGCCCTCTGGATAAGTGAGACAGTTGATTAGCTTGATCTGCTTGGGAGGCATCCAGGCAGTGGGACCAGGACCTGTCCTCAGTGCATGTGCTGGCTATTTAGAACCTGGGGCTTATACAGGGACACTTGGCTCAGCCTGGGAGGATGGGACTGGACCTGCCTGGACTGAATCTACCAAGTTGAACTCAATCCTCAGGGGAGTCTTTGCCCTGGAGGAGATGTACTGTGGGTTGGTCTGTATGTCAAATAAAACACTGATTGGCCAGTGGCCAGGCAGGAAGTAGGTGGGACAAGGAGAGAGGAGAATTCTGGAAAGCTGAAGGCTGAGGAGAGAGACACTGCCAGCCGCCATGACCAGCAGCATGTGAAGTCGCCGGTAAGCCACCAGCCATGTGGCAAGGTATAGATTTATGGAAATGGATTAATTTAAGCTATAAGAACAGTTAGCAAGAAGCCTGCCACGGCCATACAGTTTGTATGCAATATAAGTCTCTGTGTTTACTTGGTTGGGTCTGAGCGGCTGTGGGACTGGCGGGTGACAAAGATTTGTGCTGACTGTAGGCAAGGCAGGAAAACTCTAGCTACAAATGGCGCCCAATGTGTTGTCAAGAGTTTCCACCTAAAACCTGAGAAAAAAGATTCTAAAATGGAGCTAAAAACAGCTTCCTAATTGTCTCTCTCAAATGAGCAGCAGCTGCCAGTTTGAGTTATTGGCAGGTTCCTGGTGTGTGCGCTTGACCTGCAGTATGGCGGGAATGAGGCCTCTGCAAGTGGCACATTAAGCTGCATGGTGGATTTAGCCTTTGCTAGTACAAAACAAAAAGAGGTTTCTGGGCTACACGCTGCTTTGATAAGAAGCATAGACCCACTATTTCTGAGAGTTGATGGCTCCCAGAGCTGGCGGAAAACGTACCACCGCCATGTTGGGAAGCTGAAGTGGGCGGAGTCAGCAGCCACAGTGCTAAGAAGGTTGCAGTTTAAAGCAATAGGCTCAAGGTAATATAAAACATAAGCCACATAAAGATGGCTACCACACAGAGAATCTGGATTATGTTCTCTTTGATATTCATAACTAAAGAAAAACATTTGATTACAAAACCTGTTGAGTTATGCCAAAATGTATATTTTAAAGGTACCTTGACTTCAAAATTTGGCTATAAGGATATGTTGCTTTGGAAAAGAGGCTCTGCTTTTGTTTCTACAGAAAGCCAGAGGCTATGGATTTGTTCCAGATTAAGATACATCAGGTTTGACCAGCCAAGACCACCTGAAAGGTCTCCGATGACACCATGGCCCAGATGATCCAACATTCAGAATCGTTTCAAGGCAACTGGCTCAGACGATACAGTCTCACAGACTACTCCATGATCCTAAAATTTTCTTTGTGTCCCCTTAAGATACAGCGCCCCCCTCCAGCAGGAAGTAGTAAGAGAAGCTACGTCCAAGTTCCCAAATATACCAAGCTGGCTTTGGAGATGTATAAAAATTAAAACTTTCCTTTTTAAAAAAAGAAAAGGGGAAGTGCTGTGGGATGGTCTGTATGTCAAATAAAACACTGATTGGCCAGTGGCCAGGCAGGAAGTAGGTGGGACAAGGAGAGAGGAGAATTCTGGAAAGCTGAAGGCTGAGGAGAGAGACACTGCCAGCCGCCATGATCAGCAGCATGTGAAGTCGCCGGTAAGTCACCAGCCACGTGGCAAGGTATAGATTTATGGAAATGGATTAATTTAAGCTATAAGAACAGTTAGCAAGAAGCCTGCCACGGCCATACAGTTTGTATGCAATATAAGTCTCTGTGTTTACTTGGTTGGGTCTGAGCGGCTGTGGGACTGGCGGGTGACAAAGATTTGTGCTGACTGTGGGCAAGGCAGGAAAACTCTAGCTACAGAGATGGGAATGGGGGGTGGGCTGAGGGGAAGGTGGGGGAGCGGGAGGGGGGAGAACAATGGAATTTGTGGCTGGTATGTAAAATTCAATTAAATTATAAAATAAAACCCTGTGAAAAAACTCTTAACTTTACTTTCTGATTTCCTTGACTTTCTAGCCCATGAAAGCAACAAGAAAGTGTAGCATGAATCTTAAAAGTTCTTATTAATAAAATCAAACCTGAGAAAGGTATTGGGGTGAACTGGAAGATCAGAGAACCAGAACAAGCCACAGCTACCTCACCTCACCAGATCCTCAGCTGGTCTTGTTTCCTCAGACTGGAGGCCTGTGAGTCCTCATCCAGAATGGGTCTCAGCTGAACTGCTGCTAGAAATCTGAAAGCTTAACCAGCTAAATGCTTAACCAGGCCAAATGCTTCTAGTTTCTGGTCTTCACGCCTTATATACCTTTCTGTTTTCTACCACCGCTCCCTGGGATTAAAGGCTGGATTTCTGGGATTAAAAGCGTGAGTCACCATGCTTGGCTGTATCCTTGAACACATGGATTTCTGCCTCTGGAATGCTAGGATTAAAGGCGTGTGCTACCACTGCCTATCCTCTATGTTTAATATTGTGGCTGCTCTGTCTCTGACCCCAAATAAGCTTATTATGGTGCACAATGTTTTGGAGAACATAATATCACCTCAAGAAAGAGTAGAATTAAAGAGTGACTCCCCCTCCCCACGCAGCTATCAGCTACCAACAGCTCCTCAGTTAAGCGAGAATCTGGGCCTAGGTAGAGAGAAAAATGGAAGGGGAAATATGGTCAGGTTTCATTATATAAAATTCTCAAAAAATGTTTTAAAAACAACAAATTAATCCCCTCCAAGTTACAAGAGTCTCCATTAAGCCATGCTCATTCAAGTGGACATTTAAATCAAATCATGTATTTATGACTTCCACCTTCATCATCTGTGTTGGGAGCTGGGGGCAAGTGAACTTGTGACAGCCAGAAGAGCCCATGGCCTCCACTCTGCCCATGGGGACATCACTGCATTCATGAAAGCCTCTTGTGCCTTCCTGAGCTCTGACTTCTTGGTGCAGGACAGCACTTGGGATGGCCTGTCTCCGTTCTAGGCACCATGCTTTACACAGTGTTAGATCACCGCCTCCCAATGGAAGGTTCCTTCTCCCAGCCCCCTATCCCCACAGAGCTCAGGTTTCACTGTTTCTCACACCATATTCATCCCTTCTCTCAGACAACTGCCTCCAAGTGGTTATAAGTGAGAGTAGAAACTACACCAGGAACTATCCCAGGTCACGTCTCTTGCTCCTTTGTAGGCCTTCAGTTCACTGCAGGATGTTTAGGAAGGCTGTATGGAAAGGAGCCGGATTGCAGTGAGTATGATACAAGAGATAAACTATGCCTGTGCCATACCAAAACCGGACATGCTGAGCAAGCTTTAAGAGTCTTTAAATGTGCTCCATGAATAGATTGCAATGTCCTTCCAAGTCCTTAATTACTCACAGCTTCAAAACAGGGGTATGACCATCAGTGCAGACAGCATGCCTCTGGATCCTGTGAGAGCAGGAGTCCCTCCCAGGGTCTTAGAAAGTTAAAAGTTGTAACTTTGGCATTTCTCAGGAAGTAACACATTTGCCATACAAAATGAAGATAACAAATTAAGATAACTTAAAAATAATAATTATTATTATTTTATTATATTTACTTATTTGGGGGGTGCATGCCACAGAGGTGTGTGGAGGTCAGATGACCATTTGTTACAGTGGGTTTTCTACTTACACCATGTGGGTTGCAAGGATCAAACTCTAGTCACCAGGATTGGCAGCAAGTGCCTTTATCCACTGAGCCATTTTGCCAGTCCTAAACCAAGAATTATTGCCATTCTTCCATTTCTATGCTGAAAGTTCCAATTCTCTCCAAACCCAAAGAATATTCCTTAAAGAATTTACAGAAATGTTTAAAATAATATTCAGTACAACTATGAATCATATCTGTATATATTATTATAAAATATACATGTAGTTAAATCATGTAATAGTATAAAGCTTATTAATCCTCATTATTAAACTACAGTACTCCACAATGTGATGATGCCACACTTGCCTGCCTCTCTCCTGAGAGAAGCTTGTATTACCTTCCAGTGTTTCACATTTAACATGTAATTCTTTGTTCAATATCCTTATGCCTTACATCACACACTTTCTGAAGGATAAGAGAGATTTCACAAGCAAGGACTTGTGAGTGTTTCCATCCTGAATATTTTTTACTGACAGACGTTTGAGTCTCAGGAACCCAACTCATGTAGAAAAGCTTCCCATTGCTCTTGTACTATGCAGTTATTTAATTAGTCAAGTGACTTTATATGTCGATGGCCATTTGAGCATCCTCCTCTAATGTGGGAGGTTCATTTCCGTCTACCCACCATCACCTGTTGGGGATTCTTATCTCATTTAAAGTTATTTGGATTTTTCATGTTGCAATTTTTGCATGTTTCTGGCTTATTTTTAAACTTAAAGTATTTTTGCTGTAGATAAATACAAATAAACTTCAATTTATCAAGGCTTTCTAATGGATATTATGGCTTTAAAAATACTTCCTCATTTTCATGTATAGACATTCTCTAAGTTTTCTGACAGCTTTAGTGTTGAGCTTCTATATGTGGCCATGCAAATTTTATATATGCACATGTGAATATGTAGGCATACTCATTTTTCTAGTTAATGCATCTGTTTTTCTGTTTCTGTACTGACACCAGAGACAAATATTTCAAAAGTATGAACTTCCTTGTGTTATTATTTTCATATGAATTTTAATGGTTTTTCATCAACTTTTACTGTATGTATATTTTAGAATTAACTGAACAAGGCCTGCAAATGACTATTGAGAATTTAGCTAGAAAGTCATTAAATGCACATGTCAGTTTGGAAAATGACATTTTAATATTTTGTCCATTTTTAAACATTAAAAAAATAAAAAGTGTGTCAGCTTTCTTCAGGAATGTAGCCCCTGATAGCTTACCCATGTTTCAGCATATGCACACACTGGAAGCACTAATTACACTCTGTGGGTTTTTCAAAACAACACATGAAGTGGAGAGGAAGCCATGGGAGAGGCCTGGGAAGAACTGGCTGAGGGGGTAAGGTGGATATTATAAAAAGACATAAAAGGACAAATAAAATATATTGTTAAAAATTAACATAGCACTGGGCAGTAGTGGAGCACACCTTTAATCCCAGCACTTGGGAGGCAGAGGCAGGTGGATCTCTGTGAGTTTGAGGCCAGCCTGGACTACAGAGTGAGTTCCAGGAAAGGCGCAAAGCTACACAGAGAAACCCTGTCTCGAAAAAAAAAAAAATTAACATAGCATGAAGATTTTTTGTATCATTAATGCTATCTGAAAATTTTCCTGTTAAATCCTTTCAAAATTTTCCTTTTGATCTACTTCTAAGTTTTATGAGTAAAAGAGTACTAGCTAATTACAATTCATAAATAGAAATAAACTGTCATTTTACTTGATTTTTTCTTACAATTTAGCTTACTATGTTGTTGCAAGTTTTATATTTTAAAAATTTATACATTAGCTTTGATCTTTGAAAAATAAACTAACATCTGTAAACAGGGATGTTTTTTTCAACTTCTCTCCAAATCTTATTTTTCCAATACCAAATTGCCCTAATTCTTTTAATGATTTTGTTTTCATTCTATATTGTTAATCAAATATATCTATTTTGGTCTGTCTTACTTTTAATTGTGCTTTCCCTTTCATTGATTTCTGCTTTTCATCACCTTTTCTACACAGTCTTATGTCTTATTTTGTTTATTTGTAAATTATTATCCTGAACACATGCCATATAGTTTCAGTTCTTCTCAAATAGAAAAATATTGAGGCAGATGGTGGTGGTGCACACCTTTAATCCCAGCACTCAGAAAGCAGAGGTAGGCAGGTCTTTGAGTTTGAGGCTAGTCTAGTCTACAGAGTAAGTTTCAGGATAGGCAGGGTTATACAAAGAAACCCTATTTCAAGAAAACAAAAGAACCCTCCTTCTGTTCTCTTCCCTCCTCTCTCTCTCTCTCTCTCTCTCTCTCTCTCTCTCTCTCTCTCTCTCTCTCTCTCTCTCTCTCTCTCCTCCTCTTCCTCCTCCTCTCTCCCCCTCTCTCCCAGTAAAGCTCTAGAAAGGTAACTATGGCTTGTGATTCTTCCAATCAGCACTCTCTGCTGGCATGGCCGCCACAGTCCAAGTGCCACAGCATAACCAACATTTGGTGTCGTTCAGACTTGGATAGACCACCGAGGACCTGCTATTACCGATGCTACTTGCCACCTGCTCCCCCATCCAGCGAGACTGCAAGCGTGCACACATCCCTCGCCTCCGCTGGACCCCCACAGCTACCACTACTGCTACCACCATGGTTCTTCACCACGTTTTTTCTGTGTCACCAGCATCTTGTCAAACAGAAAGTTCCCAGCCACAGCCAAGAGGGATATGTGTCTCCAGAGCAAATGGATGACAGACAGCTTCCCACATCACCTGTCTACCTCGGAAGACTCCCCTTCTCCATTCCCCCAAGAGCCAACCAACGTCCAAAAGTCAGCTGGAAGCAGTTTTTGAGAGGAACAACGCCCCTATTCCCATCTACCTGCTTTTTTTTTTTAATAAGTAAAAGTCTGGGATGTAAGGATTATGTACTTAAATACATCATCAGCCTGCAACGGCGTCCCAGCCTAAAAAGCAGGTGTGTCCTCTGTGCATGCTCTTTTCTGCACTCTCTCCTTCCGTACCCCCCACTCCACAGGTCCCTCTCCTCTCTCTCTCTCTCTCTCTCTCTCTCTCTCTCTCTCTCTCTCTCTCTCCCCCCCCCAATAAAGCTCTAGAAAGGTAAAAAAAAGAAAACAAAAGAAGTAAAGAAAGAAAAATATTGAAAGAATATGATATCCATGGGTGGCTCCCTAACAAAAGCGTTGTCCTGTCTTCTTCATTTCTCTCTCCCCTTTTCTCCTAGTGTTCAGGAGCCATTATTGTTTTAATTAGCCATTTGAAAGTTAATTATAAACACGCTGACTCCATACTTTAGTATTCATCTTCAAAACAAGTATATTCATATACCTAAATATGTGACAAAAACAATAATAATTTGTAAATATCATGTAATATGCAGTCCATCCCCAGGTTTCCCCACTATCCCAATATCTTTTATGTATATTTTTCTGTCTCTGTACACAATCAAGTTTCAAAAACTATTTTGAGAGACATTTCTTTAATCTCTTATATTTAAAATGTCTCTCAGTTTCTAAATTTACTTCTATTTTTGAAATTAATCTGGATTAGTTAAAATAATTTCCCTGTATTATCATTTAACTATTTATTTCAAATTTTCATTGTGAGGGTTTCTTTTTACCATTTGTGGTAGTCTGAATCAAATGGCCCCCATAGTCTCATAGGGAGTAGCATTATTAGGAAGTGTGGCTTTGTTGGTGTGGGTATAGCCTTGTTGGAAGAAGTGTATCACTGTGGGAGTGGGAGGCTTTGAGGTTTCCTATGCTCAGGATACCACCCAGTGGGTCAGTCAACTTCCTGTTACCTGCAAGACATAGGATTCTCAGCTATTCCTCCAGCACCATGTCTGCTGCATGCTTCCATGCTCCCTGCCAATGGACTGAACCTCTAAAACTGTAAAACACCCAAATAAATATTTTCCTTATAAGAGTTGTTGTGGTCACAATGTCTTTCACAGTAATTAAACCCCAACTAAGACACCACTAATGTTATTAAATACACTAAAGTTTAATGTTTTCTTGTATATTTTGCCCTTGGACTATAGATCCTACTAGGAAATCACATTTTACTATCATATTCCCTTACATTTTAAATATATGAAACATTAACATTTTATAAAAATCTAAACCTACCAAACTATGTTTCATCTCTATTCTCTCTACTTTATCTCTGACCTCATCTCCTAAATAGAACAGCCTTGGTTGGGCAGACTAAGGCAAACTAGTAAAAGTTTTTATGCCTGAAACTCACACAGAAGGAGAAAACTAACTCCTAAAAGTTGTCCTCTAACCTCCTTACACTCCATACTTACCATGGCAGGCACATACAATAAATAAATAAATAAATAAATAAATAAATAAATAAATAAATAAATAAATAAATAAATAAATAAACAATTTTTAAAAAGTCATTAGAGACTGAGAACAAGTTCCAATGTGTTGGGGTACAAGGAAAACACTACATTCTATTGTGGTTGTTTAGGTTGTAATGCCCGTATTAGAGACATAAGAAGAAATAAAATGATATAATGAGTCTAACTCATCTTCAATTAACCTCAAAGTACAGTAGACTAACAGAGAAAAGGCTGGACTGCCTCTCTGCTATGACATTGAAAGTCTCAATGGTTCTAATTCAGCATGTCCAACATTCACGCAAACTCACTATGGACATGGAGTCATAACTTCTGACCAAAAGAAAATAAAAACAACATAAAGTCAGGCCCATGCTGTCATTGTAATTGACATATACAGGTGTTATAGCAATCATAATGGGGGGAGGCTAAAGATACAGGTCAGATTTCATCTAGAATGTGCAAAAATCCTTTAGTACTAGCCCCAGAACTGTGAGGAAAACTAGTTGTGATTGATATGTTTGATAAAACAGAGTAAATACTGAACAAAGTAAATCAAAAGTTGGAGAATTTGAAGATACAATTTGAATCTATTTATCTAAAAACAATTAACTGAGGATGTGGCTCAGTTGTAGAGTACTTGCCCAAGATTCTGTGTCCAACTCCCTGCATCACAAAAGCAAACAAATAATAATTAGATGAATAATCTAAAAATTTTTAATTACATGTTAAAATATGCTAAACGTATTTGCATTTTATCTTGCTTTTTAGTCCATACATTGAGGTCTCTAAAACTTCCTCCTTAGCACTCACTGGACTAAAAAGAACTCAGAAGATTGGGACCAATTTGAGTCATCTGTAGGAGAAAGAGACCCTGCAAGTAAGCTTGGTCTTGTCACTACAAAAATACTCAATGGCCAAGCGAGCAGCAGTTAACCTTCTAGAAATATCAGTATCTGGGATCTTTAAAACATACTGCCTGAAAAATGTTCAGCAGAAAACTGATCTTTTCAATAAAATGTTATGAAACAATTAGATATTGAAGTTGAAACTTTAACAATAATAATTTTTACTATGTTAAAAAGTAACTCATAATGGATCATAGATTCAATGAAAACTCAAACCCAAACAAAAATATTTGGGGGAAATCTGCAACAAAGACTTAGAATTTAGATGTGGAGGTGAAAATCTGCTAGATCAGAGAAGCTGAAAAACAACCAGTTGACCTTGCTTTTTGGCCAGAGACATGGCAAGAAAGAGACATGTCTCTTCCTTGTCCCAGAACAAAAAGGAAGTTCAAACTCTAGTCCTTACCTTTTCCTGCCTGTATCCAAATTGCTATTTCCTTCTCTATCCAAATTGCTATCTTCTTCATGACTAATTCTGGCCAGCTAATCACTGGCTCCACTTCCTGATTGAAACTAAACTTTATTGACTGGAGTGTCACAGTGCAATCAAAATATTCCACAACAGAGGACTGTTCCCCTTGCTCCACATCCTCTGCAGCATGAGCTGTTGCTTATGTTTTTTATCTCAGCCATTCTGACAGGTGTATGATGGAATCTCAGAATAGTTTTGATTTGCATTTCCAATGGCTAAGGATGTTGAACATTTTGTTAAGTGTTTCTCAGACATTTGAGATTCCTCTGTTGAGAATTCTCCGTTTAGATCTGTACCCCATTTTTATTGGATTATTTGGTTTGTTGATTGTCTGGTTTCTTGAGTTTTTTTAAATAAGTTTTGGATATTAGCTGCCTTTCAGATATGGAGTTGATAAAAAAAAAAAACCTTTTCCCATTTTGTAGGCTGCCGTTTTGTCCTATTGATGGTGTCCTTTGACTTACAAGAGCTTTTCACTTTCATAAGGTCCCATTTATTGATTGTTGTTCTTACTACCTGTGCTACTACTGTTCTGTACAGGAAGTATCTGCTATGCCAATGAGTTCAAGGCTATTGCCCACTTTCTCATCTAGATTTTGTGAGTAGGCTGGAAACAGTTGGGGATGAGAATAGGAAGATTCAGTCATGTGATGGGAGAAATGGAGGAAGAGAGTACTGGGAGAGATGACTGGAATTGCGGGACATTTGGGAAGTAATGTAGAAACATAGTGTAGTGGAAACTCCAAGGAATCTATTAGAATGATCCTAACAAGGTCTCCTGTGGTGATATTTTACTTGTGCTCTAACAAATAAAGCTTGCCTAAGGATCAGAGGACAAAGCCATCTACTATATTAAACATAGAGGTCAGGCAGTGGTAGTGCATGCTTTTAATTCTAGCTTTTTGGAGGCAGGGATTCATCCAGATCTCTGTGAACTCAAAGCCACATTGGGAACAGAGCTGAGTGTGCTGTCACACATCTTTATTCCCAGCACTAGTTAACCATAGAAGTCTGGAGGTCTGTACAGACAGACAGGAAGTGATAGAGCTAGGCAGAGAAAGGAAGTAAGATGACAGAGCAAGAAAGGTATATAAGGCATGAGTATATAAGAAGTAGCTCTCTTGGGCTGAGGATTCCTAGAGGTAAGAACTTGTGGCTGGCTCGTTCTATTCCTCTGATCTTTCAGCTTTCACCCCAATATCTGGCTCTGGGTTTTTTCTTAATAAGACCTTTTAAGATTCGTGTGTCTATCATTTCTAAAATTATGAAAGTTGCTTGCAATGCACTTTCTGTTTACTCAGGTAATATTATATCTTTCTGAGGGTCTTTGATGTAATTGAAGACTAGATAGTTATAATTTTCATTGGTTATGATAAAAGATAAATTAGATATGAAACTTTAGACTCACAAATATAGGATAGATGATAAAATATTTTCTTTAATCTTGCCAAATACAAATAGACTAGATATTATAACTGTAATTCTTATTGATAACTGTTTGTTATACATAATTTTACTATATTAAAGCTAAAACCTTCCTTTTTATTACATAGAAAAAAGGAACTGCTGGGGGGTGTCTTTCTGTATGCTGTGAATATATGTTGTTGCCGTTGGTTAAAATATATGCTGTTTTGGCCTATGGCAACGCAGCTTAGAGGCAGGCAAGAAATCCAAGGATAGAGACAGGAAAAAGAAAGTTGGAGTCTGGAGAGATGCCAGCATGCCACCCAAGGAGCAACATGCCAGCAGACCAGTAAAGCCACAGAACACAAGGCAAAACATAGATTAATAGAAATGGATTATTTTAAGATATAGGAGCTAGCTAGCAAGAGGCCTGCCATAGGCCATACAGTTAGTGATTAATATAAGCCCCTATGTATTTACTTGGGACTAAGTGGCTGTGGGACAAGGGTGGGAGAGATTTATCTGGACCTTGGGGCCAGGCAGGACCAGAGAAAATTCTCACTACAGTCACCTATTAATGAGGAATATGAAGCCTGCCTGAACCAGTCATCTTCTATAACCAGATAAGGCTCCTAGCAGTGGGACTGGGGCATCAACCCAGCCACAAAAACTTAGACCTACAGTCTGTCCTGCCTGCAAGCTGTCCTGGGGCAATGGTGACACAAAACTTGTGGGAGTGGCCAACCCATGACTGGTCAAACTTTTGGCCATTGCCACAAGAGGGAGCCCATGCCTGACACTGCCTGCATGACCAGAAACCAGAGGTAATGTGTGTGTGTGTGTGTGTGTGTGTGTGTGTGTGTGTGTGTGTGTGTGTGTGTGTGTAATGATTCCTAATGATACTCTCCTACACTCATAGATCAGTGCCTAGCCCAATGTCATCAGAGGGGCATTATTCAGCAACTGATGGGAGCAGATGCAGAGACCCAGTCAAACACTAGGGGGAGCCAGGGGAACCCAGCAGAAGAGGGGGAGGGAGAATTATGGGAGTCAGAAGAACATGGGCCACAGAATCAATTAAACAGGGCTCATAAGAGCTCACAGAAACTGAAGTAGCAAACACACACCCTGACCCTATATAGCTCTGAGCTAGGTCCTCTACATATACCTTATGGCTCTATAGCTTGGTGTTCCCGTGGGACTCACAACAATGGGAGTAGGGGGTGGTCTCTGATTTTTGTCTGTGCTTAGGACCCTTTTCCTCCTACTGGGTCACCAGTCCAGATGTGATATGAGGGTTTGTGTTTAGTCTTACTGTATCTTCCTAGGCCATGTTCAGTGGATACCCCTGGGAGGCATGCTCTTTTCTTTTCCTTTCTTTTGAAGGGAAACAGAAGAGGAGTTGATCTGGGGGGATAGGGAGATTGGGGAAGGGACTTGGGAGGAGTAGAAGGAGGGGAAACTGTAGTCAGACTATAATGTAGAGAAAAGAATAAAAGATGAAGAAGTTAAGGGCCATAAGGGGCTGTATGGAAATCTACTATTCTAGAAGCTTCCTGGAAAGATAAACTTGATTCCTGTTTCCATAACCCTGCACCATTCAACATGGATGAAGGCAAAGTGTTAACTAGAAGACCTGAAGCTAGAAGACCGCTATGGGAAAATACTTAGGATACTGGCATAGGTAAGCAGATCAACAAGAGAAATTACATCAAATTAAAAGGCTTGTGACCTCACATTATCCCTCACTGATAAAAGCCATAAAGGTGAGCAGTTAACTTCAAATGCTATGGGAGTATAGAATTTCAGTGCTCACCTACTAATTCTGGGTTGTAAAACTCATATAAATTGTTAATAAAACACTTTCTTGGATTGGAGGCTTATTTCAGAGTACTTGTTGCTCTTGCAGAGGACCCAGGCTGAGTTCTCAGCACCCACAAGATTCCTCACAACCATTTGTAACTCTAGTACTAGGAGAAACCAATGCTGCCTTCTGACTTCTGAGGGCATCAGACATGCATGTGGTACATATACATACATGCAGATAAAGCACTCATAAACATAAAGAATAAGTAATATTTCAAAAGCTCAACTTCTTTTCTTATCTTTTAAAGCAGATCTATCCCTTCAGTTTTAAACACCACTTTTACTGAGAAGTAGGAAAATGAGGTTTCCACAGCAATTTATTGTTCATTATTTTTTGTCTCCATGAAGGTAGCTCACATACTTGAAACATGTGCAAATAGTTATAAGTTATCAGGTATAATAATTTACCTGGCATTTACCAGTCATGGTGAATACCTGTGTCACTGCTTTCCTCTTAAGCAACACAAATGAACTAGAAGAGTCAATTCCCCTTCATTATAAGGCCTGAGTGCCAACTGCACCTGTAGTAAAAGTCCTAAGGACAGATATCCTTAGAACATGTTGTATAAACAAAAGATATATTGCTGTGGGATGGATGTCTATGCCACAACATTGCAGAGGAACTTTGGGTGACTGTCCAGGCAGTCAGCTCTCTCTGTCATTCTAGATTTTTGGAAGTTGCTTTACAATGCTCTTCCTGTTTACTTAGGTAATATTATATCCTTCTAGGGTCTTTGATGTAGTTGAACACTAGATAGTTATAATTTTCCTTGGTTATGATAAAAGATAAATTAGATACAAACCTTAGACTGACAAATATAGGATAGATAAAATATTTTCTTCAGTTTTGCCAAATACAAATAGACCAGATATTACAACTGTAGTTCCTGCTTGATAACTGTTCTATGTAATTTTACTATGTTAAAGTTAAGACTTTCCGTTTTGATTAGACAGAAAGGGGGAGGTGCTGTGGGATGGATGTCTTTCTGTATGCTGTGAATATGTGTTGATCTGATTGGTTGATAAATAAAGCTGCATTGGCCAATGGCAAGGCAGTTTAGAGGCAGGCAGGAAATCTAAGCAGATATATGGAAAGAAGAAAGGCAGAGGCCGGGGAGATGCTGAGAGCTGCCACCAGGAGAAGCAAGATGTAGAAGTACCTGTAAGCCATGAAGCCACGTGGCAATGCATAGATTCATAGAAATGGGCTGAGTTAAGTTGTAAGAGCTAGCTAGCAAGAAGCTGACATAGGCCATACAGTTGATAATTAATTTAAAGCCTCTGAGTGATTATTTTATAAGTGGCTGAGGGACTGTGGGGCTGAGCAGGACCAGAGAAACCTTCCGGCTACAATATATGAAATCTAACTTCAGTGCCAAAAGAATAAAACGTTTGGCTGGCTTTCAGGAACTTATTTCTCATACTGGGTTGCCTTGCCCAGCCTTGATACAAGGGGAGGAACTTAGTCCTACTTCAGCTTAATAGGCCATGCTTTGTTGACACCCATGGGGAGGCCTGCCCCTTTCTGAACAGAAACAGAAAAGGGGTGGATAGAGGCAAGAAGGGGGGTTGAGGGAGGGAATGGGAGGAGAGGAGGGATGGGAAACTGTGGTCTGGATATAAAACAAATAAATTTTAACAACAACAAAAAGAATAAAATAATGTCTTATAGTAAAAAGCTGTCCCTTTAGGTGCTACTTTTAGTCCAATTTTAGGGGAAAATGCCAAAATAATCATAGTGAATGACACAGGTAGGATTTAAGTCCAAGACGGCCTGATTCTAGCACCCTTTTCAATAGGCACAACAATTTATAAGAGATAAATTTCACCTGATGTGCTAGCTCATGACTTTAATCCCAAAATTAGAGGCATAGGCAGGCAGTTCTATGTGAGTTCAAAGTCAGCCTCATCGACACAGTAAGTTCGAGGCCAGTCAGAGCACAAATAACTGAATTAAATTAAACTAAAAATAAAACTGTTTCTAATCCTTGGGATAAGGGGGAAGCTTGAGCTTGTGCCCTAAAAAGAAAAAAAATATTAGTAGAGTAAGTAGACACCTTATAAATTTGGGGGAGGGGGGCAGAATATTTACCAAAATACCTGCCAAAGGTTTAATATCCAAAATACATGAAATATTAGAAAAAAATAGTAACCAAAAGTAAACAGAAAAGAATCCAATGCAACATGAAATTGATCTGAATCAACCCTTCTCAAGTAAAGAAATACAAATACATGAAAAAGAATTTGTTAACAAAACCACAAACAGGGGCCCTCTCACTCCAGATATAATGTTGGTAATCGAGAGAGAGGAGGGAGGGAGGGAGAGAGAGAGAGAGAGAGAGAGAGAGAGAGAGAGAGAGAGAGAGAGAGAGAACATACTGGTGTGTATGTGAACTCTTATACACTGTTGTGGAAAAGTAAATTAGTACAACCATTATGGAGACAGAATAGAGATTGTCCCAAAAAAATTAAGAACAGGGACTGTAGAGATGCCTCAGTGGGTACAAGTACTTGCTGTGTGAACACGAGGAACTAAGTAAAAACCTTCAGAATCCATGTAAAAGCAGAATTCCTATAATCCTAGCACTGTGGGAGGGGCAGGAACAGAAAGATCCCTAGAGCTTGCTACATATCAGCCTAGATGAAAAATGACAACCTCCAGATTCTCTGAGAAACACTGTCCCAAGAGAATAAAGCAGTGTGCACTAAAGGAAGATGACTTACATGCTCCTTTGAGCTCCCAGCATGTACTCCTGTGCACATACCCATAAAAGAGATCTATCACCTAAAATAGGTGTTTCACTTCTCAGTACATATGCAAAAGAAACAAAATCAGCATGCCAAACAGATGCCTACACACCAATGTTTACTAAGGCACTGTTTAAATAGCTGCATATAGGTGCCCATAAATGGACAAATCAATAAAGAAAACATAGTCTATACACACAATGAACTATCATTCAGCCATTATAAAAGAATGAAATTCTGCCATTTTCAGCAGAATAGATGGAACAGGAGAATATTGAGTTAAGCAAAATAAGCTAGACACAGAGCTATAAGTCCCATATGTCCTTTTTCACATATGGATTTTTTTTAAAAGTCAACCTGAGTAGATTGATGATTACTAGAGGTTGCGAAGGGATCATTGGGTAAAGGGAGACAGGATTTGATTGATGTATATTACACATATAAATTAAAACATTATACCTTACTCCATTGTATAATTAACACACATAATGAAAACAGTTTTAATAGCAGGCCAGCATGATTCCTTTCTATGAGGCCTCTCTTCCAACTTGTAGATGGTTGATATTTCATGTCACATTACTTGGCCTCTTCTTTGCTTTCACATGCACATGTAGAGAGAGAGCTGGTATTTCTTTCTCATCTGGAGTGGGGTCTCACTCTTGTGACCCTGTTATAACTCAATTACTTCCCTATAGGCTCAACTTCCAAACGCAGTCATACTAGAAGAGGCTTAACATACAAATTCTGATGTAACATAATTTTATCCATAACAAAGAGATTTCATATTAACAATGATGTCTTGGGACTAGAGACATGGCTCAGTAGACGAGACCACTTGCTAGGCAAGCATGAAAACCTGAGTGTGAATCCCAGCAACCACATAAAAAGTTGGGGAGGCCTGATGTGAATGTGTAACTCAGCAATGTGAGAGACACAGATGGGATTGCTAGGAGTTTGCTGGCTGCCATCTTAATTCAGTTTCACTAAGGGGTCTCAAAGGCGTAAAGGGGAGAATGACAGAACGGGATACGCAATGCCATCCTCTGCCTTCCATGTGTATACAGATACAGGCTCACATACATACACTATACACACATAGACACACAAAACAGGGTATCCAATTAATACCATTTAATCCGAAACAAATGAACTATGAGCTGGCAGTGATATCACCACTTGGTACTGAACTATGTAATTGTAAATCTAGTTAATGTCTAGTTAACAGCCAAGCAAAACAAATTACAATTTCAGTTTTAAGTGAAAGAATGTGCTATATCAGTGCTCATCACAAATTAGGTACAAATTAAATTCATGAGGAGACAAATTGTGCTTTCCTCCCAGAGAGGTCATTTAATTCACAGCAGGAGTAATTTACTATAGCACTCCAGCATCTTACTAATTAAAGAGCAGCTCTGGTGATGTATTTAGGTTCACAGGGCCCCAAATCTCTCATAAGTAAACAACACTACATACACAACAGTGTTTTGTCCTGAATTGGGCATGTTAAACAATAATCAATTTCAAAGACTCCAGATTACCTACTTGGTAACATACCTTTCATTCCGAGTGTCTTGAGCAAGGGAAAGTGGGCCAGTTAGAATGGGTTTTGTTTTGTTTTCCCTTTGCTGATTCTGAACTATAATACAGCATGGTTAAATAACCATGCTAATAACTTTGACAATATCAGAACTACCTCATCAACTTTATGAACCCACTAGAGGTTTGTCAAACCATATCTCTTTAATTGGAGTCAGATAGCCTTTCCCATTAAGAGTTGTTCACCTAGATTCTGTACCCTCGTTTGCTTAGGTAATAAAAATAGTGTGTTACTATACGTGGAACATTTCTGGAAATGAAAACTGCAAACATAAATGAGCTTTCTTTCTGAGTGTGAGTCAGTTGGAAATACAGCAAGGATTAAAGTCTACTGATTTAAAAGATGTTTAGGTTTCACCTCTGTATTAGTCAGTTTTCCTTACTATAACAAAATACCCATGTGAGGTTATCTTTATTTTTAAACAACAGTTTTGTTTTGTTTTTTTTCTTTCAGCTGTCTGTCTTACAGTCAGGGGCAAGGTGTCATGTTGAGAACTCCATGGCAGATGGTGGATGGCATCACATGAAGCAAATATAAGAGGAATCAATCACATCATCAGACAGGATGCTAGGAAATCCCACAGTGTCTTCCAAGGACATGGCCTCTTAGATTATCGAAAGACCACAGTGAATCCTACCTTGAAAAGGTCCCGCTACATTCCAACACTTTCACAATAGGGACTAAACTTCTGACACATGAACTTTTGGAGCATGATAAATAACACTTAAACCATAATAGCTAGAATTTCTAGTCTGCACATTGTTACATTTATAAATAATGGAACCAAAACATTTGGTGGCCAGAACTGAAGGGGCTGTTACATAACTCCACTTTTACTCTCAGGTTTTTGTGATCTCTGGAACTTGACATGTCTAAAAAAAAGTCTATCAGAAAAACCCAAGTATTAGAGTTTGATACCTAGAACTGGGGAAGGGGTAGAGTAGTATTTACTTATGAAACTGGATGTTACAAAGTAATGAAAACAAGACAAAGTCATGGCTAAGAGGATTTGTTGATACTCCTTGGTGTGTTTTATAAGTAAAATTGGGTTTTCAATGTGTGTAAAACCAAGAACCTTTACATATGCTAACTTACATGTTACTTAACTAACAGCCTGTCCATCAGTCACCTCACATTATGGCATTTCAGCAGCCACAACAGACACACTGAGCCTCTCTTGTGCTAGGCACTGCTGTAGGTTTTGGAGTTGAAAATGTAGTGAGGGAAATAGATAGTGCGTAAAAGTAAAATAGTAAGTTATATAATTTCAGGTGGTAATTTATGCAATGAAATTATAAAAGAGAAATAAGTTAACAATGAAACAGGAAAATACTACTATCTAGAATGTGACGAGTCAGTTATATCCTCTTTGAGTGTAGGGTATTAAAGCATAGAAGTAAAAGAACCGTATGTTAAAAATATGGAAGCGTCATCTAAGCGGTTGGCAAGTCCTGAAGTAGGTCCAACAGCGGTTCTGAAGAACAAGAAGGCCACTGTGATAGGAGTTAGAGACCAAGGTCAAAGGTGATGGGAAAGGAGTTGAAGCTGGAGAACCCATTTGCCAACTTATATTGCCAATGAAAGTCAGAAAGTACTAAGTAGAAAGGTTATTTCTAACTCACCCCGTAAACAGGAAGCAGAGCAATAGAATGCCCTGTCTGTGTGAATCATTATTCATCCTTCTAGAACAGGAGCGATAAACTTTGTGTTTCTAGAGCAGAGATCAGTGAAAGGCCAGTTAGCAAATGTTTTGGGCTGGCAAGCCATCATATTTTTGTTGCAGCTATTAAGTCTTGCTCTTTTGGTACAAAGGCAGCCAGAGATAGTACACAAGTGAAGTCACTGTATTCCAGCAAGGCTTTCTTTACAAAGAGGACCTTACACTAATCCTAGTGGGTTGTTTTGCTCCCTTAGGGGAAGCTTTAGATTTGTTTTCTGTTAGATTAAAAAACTCCTAAGTTACACTCCAAATGGGCACACCAAGGCTACACTACAGTTCTTAGAGTCCTCACAAAGAGGTCTTGATCGTTTCTGCTCCTGATAGTAATGAAGCCTTACTTTTCTTCCATAATTTGTTTGTACACATGACATTCAATCAATGCAACTGCTTCCAGAAAGAAAACTGACTCCCAACTGGGGCAGTGGCATCTCAAAAGTTCATTCCACATAGACAACTGGACTTATTGAATCTGTCAGTAAGTTACCGGAAGAAACCAGGAGCTTCCAAAACGGCTAGTGTCATTATATCTAACTCTAACTGAAACAACTTAGAATCCACTGTAGAGTACAGTAATTATAGTTAATTACAATGTGTCATATGTCTGAAAATTGCTAATACAGTTGCTCATAAATGATTTTATGCCAAAAAAATAAGTGTGTGATGTGACAGATCTGTTAATTAGTTCAATTTCATCACTTCACAATGTATAAACATATCAAAGCACCACATTATATATGAAAAATATATATAATTTTGGGGAATTGTATCATCAGAAAACTCAAAATGTGTATATCTTTGGGTTTAGCAGCAAATAATCCTTATAACTTAAAAAAAGTACATCTATTACTTTAAAGTGAATTGAGATTTCTAAGCATAAAAATAATTTTTTTCAAGCTAGAAATGTCACTCGGTGGTTAGAATACATATCTAGTACATACAAAGCCCTAGGCTCCAGCCCTAGCATAGGGTTACAAATTTCTGGATATTTTAGCTAGTTGATGCCAACAATGCTTCTCAAATATCAGACTAATGTTTTTACTGGTTAAAATAAAATTAGAAAAATGAGTCTCCCCCAAGACATGCCCCACCTGCTTCCTATTTATAGAATCATATCTAGAAAAGAACAAAACCTTAATCAAAACTAAACTTCTTCTGTCCCTGTAAGAGTCAAGTCTTACCATTTCTGTCATTCTGTGTGTATTCCCGTCTTAAGCCATTATAAAAAACTGTTGTCCTTAGGATGCCTGGCCCTGGATGCATCACCAGAACTCAAGGTTGAGAGCTGTGGCCAGCATGAACGGTTACACCATTAGTTACCAGACTCAGAGTGCTAAAACTGGACTCTTATGCCATCTGCCCCAGAATCTGTGAAGGTGTCTTTCCATGAGTAAAACTAAAGTGTGAGCCACCATCCTGGACCTCCCTCTTCAGGCTGACTGGCTTCAGGTCATAAATGGACACTTATCTAAAATTAAGTATAGAAAAGTTCTACAAAAAGAAAAGTGCTAATATCATAGAAAATATACAGAAACCAGTAGTTTCATATCCCACAAACAGCTACTTCATAGAGAAATTGTGTTATTCCTAGATAATAAAAAAACTGGGAGTTATAATTAATAATTCATTATAACTTAGCTGACTCAAATTTGATGTAAAACCATAAATTGACTGTGGCCTTTGCATACCATGCACTGGGTCTTGGTATCTTGAATAGTCCTTCTCTTTTCCCAACATTGGATTTATAATAACAAAGACACTAGGCTACCCAAAACTGCCTTGAATGTTACCCAGTAGGGATGTTAAAACTGAAAGGCACATCTGTTAGATTATAGTCCATTGTTGCTCAATGTGTTCCCTTTTACTGGGAAAGTTTATCCACATGAAACTAGAGTAACTCTGTTGCTATTGGTTTGGAACTAATTCTGGTGACAGAAACTCAAGGAACCAGAACAACTTGTCTGACCTATTCTACAAAGGGTAAACTCAATTGAATTCATTGACATTTCCTCTGCATGTGTGTGCATTCCTGCACATGTGTGGACCCATGGGTATATGCACTATTATGGAGACTAATGGTGGTTAACCTCAAGTATCAGTCTTCATTTGCCACAAACCTTGTTTCTTGAGATTCGGTCTGTCATTGGCCTGGAGCTTTCAAATAGACTAGCTGACCAGTGAACTTCAGGGATCTTCCTTTCTCATGTCCCCATCAGTGGGATTTCAAGCACGCACCACCAGCTCTCAGCTTCTTATGTGGACTCTAGGGACTGAACTCAGGTCCTCCTGCTTGCATTCACAAAACTTTCCCAACTGAACTATCTTCACAGCTCTGGGTTCTTATTGTTTCTTTACCTTTCTTTCTTTTCTTTCTTTCTTTTCCTTTCTTTCTTTCTTTCTTTCTTTCATTCTTCCTTCCTTTCTTCCTTCCTTTCCTTCCTTCCTTCCTTCCTTCCTTCCTTCCTTCCTTCCTTCCTTTCTTTCTTTCTTTCTTTCTTTCTTTCTTTCTTTTGTCCTTCCTTCCTTCCTTCCTTCCTTTCTTCTTACTTACTCTTATAAAAAACAATGCATTCAGAGAAAATGAAAAAAAACCTACCCCAAATCTAATTTTATTATATAGACAAATTTAACCTTTTTTTTTTGTTGTTCTGGGTATGGTGACACATGCCTGCTGCCCCATACATGGGAGACTGAGGCAAGAAAAATGGGAGTTCAAGGCCAGCTACATAATAAGATCATGTCTCAAAAAATAATAGTAACACAATTACAATTGTTTGGGGGCCAAGCAATATAATTCAACTTCAATATGCATTTCTACTATTGCTACCAAATGACTTGTCTGTGAATACTCCCAGATGTTGCTGAATATCCAAAGGAAAGTATCACAGGCTATGGTAGGAACTGTATGAGAAGAGCTCAGAAAATGCCTCAAACAAGACAGCATGAGTGAAATAAGTGGTTAACATTCCAAATTGTAGAATAATACTTATTAAAAGTAATATGTGTGGTTTTGATTCTATTTAAAGATTTATTAATTTTTATTTTATGTATATGAATGTTTCCATTCATGTATGTATGGACACTGCATGCATGCCTGGTATTGGTGGAAGTCAGAATAGAGCATCAGATCCACTAAAACTGGAGTTATACATGGTTGTAAGCCACCATATGGGTACTAGGAACTGAACTCATGTCTCCCGCAAGAGCAGCAAGTACTCTTAACAGCTGAGCCATCTCTCCATCCTCAAGGTTTAAGATTTTTAGCAAATAGAATACTATGTTTAGTATTAATATTGTTCCAGTTTATGACTTTGATACAAGGTTAAATTTATAAGAAACAAAATGCTCTCTCTAAACTTCTGATCAAATAATAGTACAACCATAATGTGACTGGAGGGAATGGGTAGAATAACAAATGTCAGCTGCCATTTTAGTAAAGCCAAATACATACCTTTTACACATATGGGGAAGTATGCATTTGTGTCATAGTGTTTGCAGTTTTGATATTAACTGTTGTGGGATATTTGTACACTGTGCGAAGATGTATTGCTGATTGGTGTAATAAAACTCTGGGGAGAAGAAAGGTGGGGTTTATCAGCCAGACATGGAGAGGAAACAGGAGGTACAAGATCGAAGAGGGATAACATCGGTGGCAGAACAAAGATTAATATAAATGGGTTAATTTGAGTTTTAAGAGCTAGTTGGGGGGCCAAGCCTAAGCTAAAGGCCATATAAGCTAAAGCCAATAAAAACTTAATTAATAATAAATCTCTGAATTGTTATTTGTGGGATGGTGGCCCAAAGAAAAATCCAACTACAACTAACATAAAATTTTAGCTAAAATTATGAAAATGGTGAAAACAAGAACCCTGAGATGAGTATACTAATGCTGTCAGGGCCCATGAATACACTACCTCCTGTGGTGCTCAGGAAAGATACTGTGTTCTTAGATGTTTTTCCTCACCTATCCTACAGGTTGCTTTACAGATCCCATTGTGGAAGGTCCATCTCCCACTGTTAGCAGATGAAAGTTCTATTAAATACAAAGTTCATCCTCTATCTCAGGAAATGATATGTGGCTGTCATTCACAACAGAGGATATGCAGATATCCTGGGCATTATTCCTCTGTTTAAATCTCTCTGGCTCTACATGTAAACCAGTTTGAAGAAACATCTTATTCTGAGTACAAAGTCATGGCAGAGAATCAGCATTTGTTATTGGTAAATTTAATCCTTGGAAAGCTTTGTTTTCCTTATGATGATTGTTATTTTTAATTCTGTATGACTTCTTAGTATATATTATTTGGTGATTTTGTATGAATATAATGTATTCGAGAAATTTTCATTGACACTGTAGTGCTGAGGAAGGAGATATAAGAAAGTTAAGCATTTACCTTGGGTCCCAGAGCTGGTGGCCTTACAGCTAAGAAAACTGCATGATTATAATGTGCAAACCTAAGAACCTTTGGTAAATGAGCATTAATTTCATATTCACTTATCTTGTTAGTTTTAACTTCAATTTTATTGTGTCTTTTCCTTCTATAATAATAGAAGCTAGAAGTCATGACAATTTGTCTTATCTTTCTCACATTTTTTTTCTGGTTTCTGCCTTTTTGTACAGTTGGTTGGATGCTATGCAGTGTCAAGTAAATACTAATAGCACAAACCCTTGTCTTGTCCCAGTAACTTTTAGGAAATACCATGGTCCCTCCTAATCAAGGTCATTGTTTGAGGTTTATATAAACATTTTCAAATATGTCATCTATACAAAATAGTGACTTTTATTATGGCATTTTCTGAGATGCATACGCAATACCTTTCTAACATGTTCACCCCTTTAGCCTTCTTCTCTTTCCCCTAAAGCTAGCCACACTTTGTCCAGTCTCACCAAAATTGTTTTTTATTGTTTGATAATTTCATTCATGCCTAGCATGTGTTTTGATCAAATCACCCTCTTCTCTCCTCCCTAATCCCTCTCCTGTCTGGATCACCATTATTCTCTGCCAATTTCTCTTTTTTTTTCAACTTCCAGAGTCTACTTAGTGCTGCCAGGAGGGGCATGGCTATGAAGCCTGTACCCACTGGAGCATAGGAGGCCTATCATTGGCCACATCTCTGAAGAAGACTGACTGTTTCTCTTCCATTAGCCATCAATTGTTAGTGCTCATCAGCTAGGAGTAGAGATGACCACCTTGCTACTACTCCATACTGGGGCCTTATCTGTCTTGATTTTGTTTATGCAGGTGGTATGAACAGGGGGATGAGGGATAATGGAGCAAACAGAGTTCAGGTGGGGTGGAAGGTGGGAGGGCAGGGTAGCATAAGAGCAAGTATGGGGAGGAATACCTAACAGAAGTGATCTTTATTACAAAGAAAATTTAAGTCAAGAATGTTTGCTGTCCATTCACAGCTTCACTAAGCTGCATTTTATATACCATAGCAATTCAACAGCTAAAGGCATATGCCTAGATACCTGTCAGTATAGGCAGGGTTGTGTAATCATCATCACAGTCTAATTTCAGAGGTCTTTTCAACCCCAAAGAAACTCATTTATTGCCAAGATTCTTGACCTCACCCCTTCCTATTCTTAGCACTAGGTAACAACTAATCCACTTTCATAACTTTTCCTACTCTGAATATTTTCTTACACAATCAAATTTGTGGTCTTTTGTGACTGTCTGACATTTTATTTTCTACTGATTTTCCAAAATACTTGGAGATGATCATATGGTTAACCTTATAATACAGAGCCACTTTAAAACTATTAAAATGGCCTCTTTCAATTAATTACTGTATTATTCCTATTAATTATGTATGACTTTTAAAGCAAGAACATATTGCCTCTGGTTTCTTACTGGATGTTGGTAACAATGCTATGTGTACTACTTCAAAGAACAGAATAGAACAGAATAGATTTGGATGCTGGTATTAGTCACTGTTCTCTTGCTGTGAAGAGACACCATGACCACAGCAACTCATAAAAAAGCCATTTAATTGGGGGGCTTACTTATGTTTTCAGAGGCTTAATCCATTACCATAAAGCCAGGAAGCAAGGTAGCAGGCATGGCAGGCTTGATGCTAATGAAGTAACTGAGACCTACTTCTGATCCACAGGCACAGAGAAAGAACACAGGCTTTTGAAATCTCAGAGCCCACCCCCAGTTACATACTTCCACCAACAAAGCCAAAACTCCTAATCCTTCTAATCCTATCAGAGAGTTCCACTCCCTGGTAACTAAGCATTCAAACATATGAGCCTATTGGGGGCCATTCTTATTCAAACCATCACAATGCTCCCCACTTCTTCACTTGGGTTCTGGAGTAGCTGAAAATATATTGGATTTATTCCCATTAAACTTTCTGGACACAAACTTTTTTAGATAATTGTGATTTCCTAACTTAATTTTTTCTATGTTAATTCTCTTGAATTTGTCTTGGTAGATTTTATTGACCTATGGAAAGCACACATTTCAAAAGATGTCTTTACATGGCGAGAAAAATCAGCCTCCTATGATTCATTTAATTTAATTTCTAACTGTGTTCATTTTCTCTTTTGCTTTTTGGATATGTGTGTGTATGCTTTGCTCCCCATCCTTCACCCAGCTAATATCTACCTCTTTATTCTGAAGACACATTACTTGAATACACAAACAGCTTTTCCATTTTTAGTTTTTCTTTTTCCTCTTAGTGCTTTTGTTTATTTGTTTGTTTGTTTCCTTTGGTTGCACAGTTAATTTACACTCATGCTTTTCATTCATTGCTGTAAGTATATAAGGCTATTATTTACCCTCTGACTCTTGCTCTTACTATAAACCATAATTTCTATTAGGTGGCATTTTGTATGCTCTGATAGTTCATGCTCATAAGATGTCTAAGAGAATGTTGCTCCATGTCTGTAAAGTGGGACTCTGATTTGGGTTTATTATTTTTGTTTTGTTTTGTTTTGTTTTTTTTGTTTTTCGAGACAGGGTTTCCAGGGTTTCTCTGTGTAGCTTTGGTGCCTGTCCTGGATCTCACTCTGTAGACCAGGCTGGCCTCGAACTCACAGAGATCTGCCTGGCTCTGCCTCCCAAGTGCTGGGATTAAAGGCATGTGCCACCTCCTCTCGGATGTTTTTTTTTTTTTAATTTCTAATTTATTACACTTATATTCTAAAATTTTTCTATACTTAATGACAGTTATTAAAGTCCCAAAGTTGAGTAAACATGGTCATTTTTAAGACACATCTTAAAAGGTCTTATTTTTTTTTCATTTTTTAAATTTATTTATTAAATTTAATTTTACATATCAGCCACGGATTCCCTTGTTCTCCCTCCTCCCACCCCACACCGTTAAAAGGTCTTATTAATAAAAAAACCCGGAGCCAGATGTTGGGATGAAAACTGAGCAATCAGAGAAGCAGAAAGAAGACAGCCACATTCTTTTTTTTTTTTAATCTTCTTTTTTTTATTTTATAGTTTAATTTAATTTTACATATCAGCCACAGATTCCCTTGTCCTCCCCTCTCCCGCCCCCCACCCTCCTACCTTCCCGCTAGCCCACCCTCCATTCCCATCTCCTCCAGGGCAAAGACTCCCCTGAGGATTGAGTTCAACCTGGTAGACTCAGTTCAAGCAGGTCCGGTCCCCTCCTGCCAGACTGAGCCAAGTGTCCCTGTATAAGCCCCAGGTTTCAAACAGCCAACTCATGCACTGAGCCCAGGACCCAGTCCCACTGCCTGGATGCCTCCCAAAAAGTTCAACTGTCTCACTTATCCAGAGGGCCTGATCCAGTCGGGGGCTCCTCAGTTATTGGTTCATAGTTCATGTGTTTCCACTAGTTTGGCTATTTGTACCTGTGCTTTTTCCAATCATGGTCTCAACAATTCTCACTCATACAATCCCTCCACTTTCTCACCAATTGGACTCCTGGAGCTCCACCTGGGGCCTGGCCGTGGATCTCTGCATCCGGTTACCTCAGTCATTGGATGAGATTTCTAGCACAACAATTAGGGTGGCTGGCCATCCTATCACCAGAGTAGGTCAGTTCGGGCTTTCTCTCACCCATTGCCAGTAGTCTATTGTGGAGGTATCTTTGTGGATTTCTGTGGACCTCTCTAGCACCCTGCTTCTTCCTATTCTCATGTGGTCTTCATTTATCATGGCCTCTTATTTCTTGTTCTCCCTCTCTGTTCTTGATCCAGCTGGGATCTCCTGCTCCCCTAAACCTGGAAACAACCTAGATGCCCTTCAACTGAAGAATGGATAAATAAAATGTGGTACATATACACGATGGAATACTACTCAGCAGAGAAAAACAATGACATCATGAGGTTTGCAGGCAAATGGATGGATCTAGAAAAAATCATCCTGAGTGAGGTAAACCAGACTCAGAAAGACAAACATGGTATGTACTCACTCTTGGGAGGATACTAGATGTAAAACAAAGATGACTAGACTGCTACTCACAACTCCAGGGAGGCTACCTAGAAAACAGGACCCTAAGAAAGACACAGGGATCGCCCAATGACAGAGACATGGATGAGATCTACATAAACAACCTGGACGTGAGTGGTGGTAATGAAGGGCAAGTTTTGAGGGAAAGAGAGCTTAGGACAGCCACATTCTTACTGCTAGGAAATCCTTAGCCAAAGAGAGAGCTACTTCCTGCATACTCACGCCTATATACCTTTCTGTGCCCTACCATCTTACTTCCTCTCTCTGCCAGCTACATCACTTTTCCTCTATCCACACAGCTCTATCACTTCCTGTCTGTCTATATAGACCTCCAGACCTCTATGGTTAGTGCTGGGATAAAAGTCATGTGCCACCATGCCTGGCTCTGTTCCCAGTGTGGCCTTGAACTCACAGAGATCCAGATGAATCTTTGCCTCCTAAATGCTAGGATCAAAGGCGTGTGCTACCACTGCCTAGCCTCTATGTTTAATATAATGGCTGACTTTTTCCTCGGATCTCCATTCAAGCTTTATTTATTAGCGGACAAATAAAATATCACCACAGTCATTCTTTGTGACTATATTAGTGGTAATATAAAAGGGGGTACATTACTTATTGTTAAGGCACAAAGTTAAATATATCTCAGGTGAACCTACCTTACAAATCTACTTTGTTCTTAAATCTTTTACAGTATTTTTAAAAGTTTTATTTATTAATTTATTTTATGTGTATGAGTATTCTATCTGCATGTATCACTGCAGGCCAGAAGAAGGCATCAAATCTCATTATAGATGACTGTGAGCCACCATTGATTACTGAGAATTGAACACAGTATCTCTGGAAGAGCAACCAGTGCTCTTAACCACTGAGCAATCTCTCTAGTCCCTTTACAACTTTTTTTTTTTTTTTTTGAGTTTTCAGCCTTTCATTTGTAGGATTACAAAGGTGAGCTAAAATCTTTTTATAACAAATAAAATTATAGTTTTACTTGTACTTTTCACTATCATTTCCTTAATAGATGTTGATCCTACATGTACTCACTAGTACTTGTAATTTCTGTATATTTATTGCACTAATTCATGTAACAGATGTGTTTCTTTCATATGTTTGACCTTTGGCCATAAATTACATTTATATAAACCCAATATGTCACTGCTAATCTTTCAGCCGCAATTATCAACTTAACACTTAGAAAACTGAAGATCTTATAATTTCTCCCATGGAAAAAAAAACATAAAAACAATATTTCCTTATTTGACACATTCATCTTTTCTCTTCATGCTTGAATGACAATTTTCTAGATCTAATAACCTTGAGTCATATTTTCTCTCCTTGGGGACTAATCAGAACAATTCCATTAGCATTGAACATTTCTCTGCATCAATCTGAGGACAGTCTGATTGTTTTTTTCATTTTTAAGTGTCTTGATTTCATTTACTTGATTCTCAAATGATTTTGCCTAATAACATCTCAAACATTATGAAGAGATACATCAATTTTCTCCTGCTTTCTTAGTTGGCATAGGCTGAACTGAAACTTTAGCCTCTGTAAATAACCTTAATATGTTACAGCTTAAAAGAAAAGAAACCAGAGAGAAGGAGAGAGCTCAGTGGGTAAAGAAAGGTACCAGCCACACAAGCTGGTGACCTAAATTTGATCTCTGAAATGACATAAATGTAGAAAGAGAAAGGTGGTTTCACAGAGGTACTCTGACCACACCACCATTCCAGCCCACATACATATACAAACAGAGGAGGAATAAAAACAAGGGGAGGAGGAAGAGGGAAAGAGAGAGAATGAGGAGTGAGATCATTGTTTAAAATAAGAAAAGAAAGAAAGGAAACCAAGTTTTGCCCAGGAAATAAATATAGAAGGTTAAGATTCGGGGGGTTTCTAATTGATATGACCATCTAATTCTGAATTCTGTCATGTTTGTGGTGATAAGAACAACACATTAGAAGGACTATGAACATAGAAGAACACCCAGATAATGCTCTATGAGCTGTGTATAAAATAAGGACACATCACTTCTCCACACATTCTGTTGACTAAAATATAATCATACAAAATAATGAAAGCCGCCGGGCGGTGGTGGCGCACGCCTTTAATCCCAGCACTCGGGAGGCAGAGGCAGGCGGATCTCCGTGAGTTCGAGGCCAGCCTGGGCTACCAAGTGAGTTCCAGGAAAGGTGCAAAGCTACACAGAGAAACCCTGTCTCGAAAAACCAAAAAAAAAAAAAAAAAAATAATGAAAGCCAAGAGGAAAAGCTTTTGCTGGGTATTAGTAATTTCTACATAATCCCTTGCTCTTCCTTCAAAACGTCATGCATACCTAGTAACCACATGTGAAAAGCATCTGCCTTCCTCAAAGAAGAAAACACTCCATTCTCCGTCTGTTGCATCTCACTCAAGATCAGGGTTTCTGTGTGATTTCTACCCTTTATATAAGGCCCAGTTCTTGTTCTGTGGGGATTAATAATCTGAACGACTGTAAGTATGTCAAGAGTACCTGAACCCCAACACCCATGAAACAATAGTAGAACATAGATGAGAGACATAATAAAGATCCTCATTCATTAAATGCAAGAATGAGAAATGACACTCAAGACAATGGTGAAATCCAGCTGGACAAACATCATGAATTTCCCACAAAGTGGCAAGTTTCTCAGTGCTACCATGCATCTGCTATCTAAGGGGAACTGTTATTTTCCACAGCTTCTGCTCCACCTTTTGGGAATTCTTCCTCCTCCATCTCTGTTTCCACGCACAAGGTGAACACTAGAAAATAGCAGTCGTGCTGTGAATAGGTGTGTGTGACTTCCAGGCCCAGTCCATAACAGTTCTGATGTAGAATTCCACGTTTTTCACCCCATTCTGTGGACTGCAATGGCAACTAAGCAGAGGAGAGAGCAAAGGGCTAAGGACAGTGATCACTGAGCAATTTTGACAGTGACCTGTGATGGCATGACAGCTTTAAATGACTGTGAGGGAAGGGCTATCTCTTTAGAAACCTGGTATGCTTGGTCTGGACCATTACATTAAGCAGAAACCAGTCATGTGTTTTGGGCCATTATATTTTAAATGCTTGTTGTGGTCATGGAGCATTCTCTAACATCAAGAACTCCGCTGAATACTATTGTATAGCTGATATAACAGCTATACTGAAAGAGACGGGCAGTAAGAGGAATTGGTGAGGAAAGGAAAATCCATGTGTATTGTTAGTGGGATTGTAAAATGGTGCAACCTGGCACCATTGGTAATAGTCTGGCAGTTCCTGAAATTTTTAAATATAATTACTCCATGAACCAAACTTTCTGCTCTTAGATATATGTCCAAGACAAATGAATATTGTCTGTCCACATAAAAACTTGCACCAAGAACTCACAATAGTACTGTTCATAAGAGCCTACAGAAGAGCCAACTGATGCCCATTAACTGACAAATAAGATTTCTCTACATAACAGATATCACCTAACCATAAAAAGAGACCAAGTTGTAATGCATGCTGTGACAAAGGAGCCTTAGAAACACTATGCTAAATGAAAGAAGTCAGATGCAAAAAGTTGTGCATGGCAGGATTCCATTCTTGTGAAATGCCCAAATTAGCAAAGCCAGAGAAAGGAAGCAGACTAGTGGCTGCTGTGGTGGAGGATGGGAGTGACAGCTCCCTAGATACAGTTTCTTTCTGCATGATGAAAGCATTATGGAATTAGGTGGCTGCTGTGGGCACACAACACTGATATAAATAAACAAACTGTATGCTTTAAAAGGGTGAATTCCATAGTTTGTGAATTAAAAAGAGCAAAAAATAAGGGGTTTGGCAAAACTATTCTATTCTCCACTCTTTCCTTTTCTTCAGTTTTCTTTCTTTCTCTCTCTCTCTTTCTTTCTTCCTTCCTTCCTTCCTTTCTTTTTTTTAAATCAAAACACATAGTTTTGGGATGGTTTTCTATCACTCATTGGACTAAAAATAGACATTTGTATATTTTTCCCTTGCTCTGCTCATCAGCTCAGGTTTTCTTTCCTCATAAATGCTTATTGCACAATTTAACAGACTTCTGACCATTTTGATTTTATAACAAGGTCTATAAGACGGGACTGGCATATGCTAGCATACACAGGAAGGGTAGGATTTAACATGAGATACACACTTGAAAGCAGACAGGATGGTGACCTTTTACCACCATCAATGTCTCCTCTCTTGCCCATAACATCTCTTCCTGTTCCTCCCTCTGTCTCAGGAACCACTGGTCTGCTTTCTAATAAAGCATCAGTCAGAATTTTCTGGAAATTGAAAAAAAAAAAAAAAAAAAAAACTCTGCTGAAATAACGTTGTAACTCCAACCAAGATATATATGGTTTAGTGTTTGGAGAACAGGTGCCAAAAAACATACATCACAGTCCTGGCAAACACTGGGTACTGCATGCCATTGGACCTAACTAACACTCACTAGCTGAGCAGTCAACAGTGAGCCAGCCCCACACTCAGGAGTAATAATAATTGGTTTTGGAAGACCTTCAAAATCTATCCCCTGCCATGGCTGTTCCAAGATCTGGTATGTACATTCAGTCTATAGATGAATGCTTTTCTTTATGCAAAGTGTTTTCAGAAGTCATTGAATGTTTAGGGTTTCCCCCAGTATTTCAGTTGTCTTCCACAGCGACTCCACGTCCACCTCTGTCTTATTTATTCTGGGTTTGTTTCATGTGAATGTCAGCATTCAATCCTGTCTCACTGAGGTCCTCTAGGTGCCCTGTGTACTTTCTAGTCCATTTGTCTAATGGAATTTAAGAGTTTTTTTTTTTTTAATGACTTTTCCTTGGTGCTGTCCTTTCGAATTTTGTCTCCTGTTCTACTTTGTGCTCCAGTTTATCTAGGATGTCTTTTGCAATTCACGAATCAAATGCATCAGTACTTTCCTAGCCAGTTTCTTTATTTTCTGTTTTTGGTTTGTTTTGTTTTGTTTCCTTTTTATGTTGTATCCTTGGCT
The DNA here is from genome assembly GCF_004664715.2 of Peromyscus leucopus. NCBI lineage: Eukaryota > Metazoa > Chordata > Mammalia > Rodentia > Cricetidae > Peromyscus > Peromyscus leucopus. Next base: position 28,819,043 of record NC_051074.1, read on the forward strand.
GATTTTTTGTTGTTGTTGTTGTTCTCTCAGTTTTGAATGAGCTGAATTGTACTGGACTTGTTACTTTAAAGGATTTCTTAGAGGGAAAAGACATGGGTGTAGGTATTTGGGCCTTTGCCTCCTACAATCAGGCATCACTCTTTGAGTTTTCTTCTCCCTTTTCTTCCTGCTTCCTTGCAACCAAAAGTCATAAGAAGCTATAACTGTGAGTCCTGTTCCCAATGCTGGGAACATGGGATTTACTTTTTAGTGACTTCCTTATCTTGAAGAAACACTGTGTTGGCCTTTTCCTAGACTTGGGGACATGTGCACACTTCCACCAATCTACCCTGAAAATTTCACTTGGTTGTTGTTATAGCACTGGGAAATAATTCAGAGCCAGGACAGCTTTCTGCCACACAGCTGCATGCCAAGCATCTCAAGTCTACTTTGTTTTTAATTATCTTTGGAAGTCTTTCTACCTGTTTTGTAATTCAGTGTTTTAGCAATTCTAATTTTCTGAAGGTAAGAAAAAAAATCTCTCTCCCCTCTCTCTCCCTTTCTCCACCCCCCTACCCCTGTCTCTCAGCATTCTCCATGATGCTTTCTCCAAAAGTCTGGTGGAAATGTTTGCTTCACCCCATTATGATTCAAGAGCCATTTTAATTAAGAATTTGTAATGTCAAGGCCACTCTGTTTTTTGTCAACTACAAAAAGAAAGAAAGAAAGAAAGAAAGAAAGAAAGAAAGAAAGAAAGAAAGAAAGAAAGAAAGAAAGAAAGGAAGAAAGAAAAGGATCATAAGGGCAATTATTTCTGAATTCTGAATCTCTAACTTCAATTTAGAAATGTAACAGAACAGTAGATGCTTGTTGCTAGGGTGTACTACAGGCTAGAGGACTATTTTATGCAATTGTCAGTAACTATCTAACTTGTAGCCAGAATATATACATCACTATAGAAATTCTGCTTGATGTGGTACAGGAAATTCTGATTATCAGTATTAAGATCAATTCATGTGAGTCTATTTAATGGGTAATAGGAATTTACTAAGATATAAATTGAAGAAATACACCCACGAATACAGAACAGAGTAGAGAGCTAAAGTCATCTTCTGATCTGACTGGGAGCAAATCTACCTGGCAGTTTGATCAGACAAGGAAGCAGGCAGCAGGGCTAAGGGACTCATGACCTTTCTCCTTTTCCTTTTAAGAGGTCATGTACAATAAATAGCAAAAAGCATTGCTTCCTTTGGGCCCTATAGCCCAAGGTCATGGGCAGAGCAAATACCACGACATGTGGACTCCAGTGTAATGAACAAAAACAATTGTTCTTTTTCTTATGACATGTAACGGTATCTATATACAGTGTATATATAACATATAACTGTATCTACATATATAACATATAACTGTATCTACATATGTGTGTGTGCATGTGTGTGTGTGTGTGTGTGTGTGTGTGTGTGTGTGTGTGTGTGTGTGTGATGCTATCACAACCTACTAACCCTCATTTAAAAACCCATTTAGGCATTGTCATCTGCATTTCTAAAAGCAAACACAGAGCACAATGGACAATTTTGTAGAAAATATTAATCTTTGATCTTTTCAAATTTGAACATAGAAAGATAAGACAATAGAACAGGGATGACCTTCAGGCCTACCTCCATTCAACATCCTCACCTCACAAGTTAAGCTAGGGAAGGCTTCAGGTGACTAAGTCCTCCAAGAACCCAGGATAGTTAGTAGCAGAGATGCAATTTGAACTCAGACTTCCCAATTGATGACACCCTCCATGGCACCAAACTCCATCACTACAGTAGGAACATTCTAGTTCTGGAGATGAGATAACTTCCCTCTCAGAGTATTTGTCTTTGATGGAAAAGACACAGAAGGCCATATATTATATCACTGGTGATAGCAAAGAGCAGGTGGCCAACTCTGTGTTTACGGAAGCAGAACTTTGAGATGGTGTATACAGTTGAGTCTATTGATGAGTACTGCATGCAACAGCTTAGGAATTTCATGGAAAAGAGACTGGTCTCAGAAACTAAAGAGGGCCTGAAGCTACCCGAGGATGAGGAGGAGAAAAAGAAAATGGAGGAGAGCAAGGAAAAAATTTGGAATCTCTGCAAGCTGATGAAGGAGATCTTGGATAAGAAGGTTGAAAAGGTGACACTCTCCAATAGGCTTCTGTCTTCATCTTGTTGCACTGTGACAAGCACCTCTGGTGAGAAAGCAGATCATGACATGTAGAGCATGTATGAAGGACCAGGCACTTCAAGACAACTTAACAAATGGGCGACATGATGGCCAAAAAGCACTTAGAGATGAATCCTGACCCCCCTCCCCGTTGTGGAGACCCTGAGGCAGAAGACTGAGACAGACAAAAATCACAAGGCTGTCAAGGAACTGGTGGTGCTGCTGTTTGAAACTGCTCTGTGCTCCTCTGGTTTCTCACTCGAGGCTCCCTGAGCCTGTTCCAACTGTATCTACCAAATGATCAAACTAGGCCTTGGAACTTATGAAGATGAGGTGACAGCAGAGGAGCCCAATGCTGCTGCTTCTGATGAGATCTCACCCGATCAAGGGTGATGAGGATGCCTCTTGCATGGAAGAAGTAGATTAGATATCCTATGAGGTGCCTATGTCCTCTGTATAGTTTCCCTGTGCCCCCATGCCCAGCAGCCTTGACTGGCCCTGAGCTACCTGGCTCTCTTGATCATGTCTAGAGGATCTCTTCTTCTATCCTGCCTGTCCTTGTGCCTTAAGGCAGGAAAATCCCCTCTCTCAGAATAGCAGGGTTGTGTATTGTATGTTATGAGGGGTTTTTTTGTTTTGTTTTGTTGTTTGTTTGTTTTATTTTGTTCTGAAATTAAAAGTATGTAAAATAAAGATGACGTTTTATTAAAGAAGAAAAGAAAGAAAGAGAGAGAAAGGAAAGGAAGGAAGAGAGAGAGAGAAGGAAAGGATATAAGAAACTTTCCTACAAACACTTTATGTAACAGGGCTCAGACTATATGGACAGTACAACTTCTTGTCACAAACCAGCAACATAAAATACAAGTACAAAAAGTGTGGCACACATTCAAGAGGTTTATCTGTGTGAAAGTCCTTTGTAGTTACTCAGCCTCAAAAGTACCATATATCACTAACCTCTTAACAACCTAGTAGTCATACATTAGTGACCACAGTGGCACTAGCTTTTGAAATACCTTCCTGGAGACGCCGAGCTAATATAGATTTTTGATGAATCTAGATATAGTCAGTCATGACCATAGTTAAAGTGTCTCTACTGCCAGTTCAGAAATGTGCTCACTCCCTTCTCTGCACTTGCCTTTTACTCAAAGCTTCTAATCACCTCCATCTGGCCTTCTGTTCCACCCCAGGCCCTTGATCACTTGATCATTCAATCATCTTAATGTTTTCACTCACTCACTGATTTGTTTAATTAACAGTTCTGATGATAGTGACTTTATTAAGACACTATACTTGAGAGTGTTAGTGGATATAAAGGTACAGAAAATACATTCACTGCCCTTAAAAACCTACTACTAGAATCTACAAACTAACAAGTTTTTGGAAGTAATAAAAAATAAAGTGATTGGTAGAGAAGATCAGCCAGGAGCCCTTCCAAAAGAATACAGTGGAGAGTTTGCAGAAACTAAAGAGTACAAAAATAAATCTGCCCCTAGAAAATAAAGACTAAAACTCACTAAGATCATAATGTACAGACATGTGGAGAGGCCCATTGTTTAATACTATTGTATCTCTCTCTCTCTCTCTCTCTCTCTCTCTCTCTCTCTCTCTCTCTCTCTCACACACACACACACACACACACACACACACACACACACACACAGGGGGAAGGACTTTTCTCACCAAAAGATTCTCTTCATTATTAATTCTACTTTCTGTCGTGGTATGTGCTTATTATAAACAAATGTCCTAATTTTTTCCAGCAACCAGATACTGAGAATTGGCTTGGGAAAGGGCACAAGGCCATCAGTAACAATCTTGTGTCCAAGCATCCCCTCACCTGCTGCAGATTGCACACTACTTGAAATGTGGCTCAGCCACAGCAATCTGAAGTTGGTGGCTTGGTTGACTTTTTAGATGTTTTGTTCCTTTCATCGAAATTTCTCTGAAATTCAGCCAAATATTCTCTTCATCTTTTCTCATGGTTCTCAGCAACAGCCCCAAAGCTAAGTGCACAGAAGCTCCTTACCTCTTAGGATTATAAAATAGATTCTGTGGTGATATGTTGTATACCCTAATAAAATTTGCCTGAAGATCAGAGAGACAAAGGGACAAGCCACTACCACATCTCACCTTGCCAATTCCATGAATCCTCTGTTTGAATGTCTCTGAGTTCTCAGTCAAAAGGGGTCCTCTCTGCCGAAAGGCTTCAGCCAAATGAACCTAACCAAAAGGCCTCTAGCTGAAAGAGCTTCTTCAGTCGAAAAGCCTTTAGTTCCTGTCTCCTTATGCCTTATATACCTTTCTCTGCCCAGCCATCACTTCCTGGGATTAAAGGTGTGCGTGCTTCCCTATACTGGGATTAAAGGTATGTGCCACCATTGCCTGGCCTTTTCTCTCCTAGACTGAGTCAACCTCATATAGTCCAGGATGGTTTTGAACTCACAGAGATCCAGACAGATCTCTGCCTCCCAAGTGCTAGAATTAAAAGTGCGTGCCATCACTGCCTGGCATCTATGTTTAATCTAGTGGCTTGTTCTGTTCTCTCTGATCTTCAGGCAAATTTTATTAGGGTACACAATATACCACAAGATACTTATAATCTTTAAGAAGTCATCACTGGTATGTGAAAGGCCCTTGTTTTGATGCCTAACACCATTCAAAAAAAAAAAGAAAAGAAAAAGGAACTCATATGATCATATGAATGCCTATGCAGGATGCTCTATGGTCCATATACGACCCCCACCAGAACTATGACTCCTTACTCTTCACTTACCTAAAGAATCTTACTGTGGTTACAATGGAACACAGGGAGGGTTGTTTCCATCAAAGACACAAACCCACATGGCCAGATTTCAAAACACTAACTACCTTTTGTTATAGCAGAAGGCCAGGCAAAAAGAGAAATGATAAGACAATGTACAGTGAAACAAAGCAAGAGGAACCTTGTTAAAGAGTCTGTATACCACATAAACTATAACCAGTTTAATCCCGTAGACTCTTAAGACCAAAGAAATAACTTCAATAGAGCTTAGATCATCACACTTACAGTTTGAAATATTGCCTACAGCCAATTAGAAAGTGTGTGGAAGGCATAATGAATGACATGATCTCCCTGCTTCAAATTTCTCTTCTCTAAGAGGATGGCAATGGCTTGATACAGAACTACAGCAGTGACAAGTAGAGAAGAGACACCAGAGGCCCTAGTTGTGAATACTTTCAGAGTGAATGGTAGAGGTGTACAGCTGAATACACAGAATAATGCGTAATGTTCTGAAGCAAAGCAGTGGTGACTATGGCAGGAAATAAGTAACTATTTCAAAACAGCTAGCAGAGAGAAGGTGTGGATTACAGACACAAAGAAGTGGTATATGCCTGAGGGGACAGACCTTCCAGTTACCCTGATGCCATCATTAAACATTGCATACCAGTACTGAAATGTCACACACTCCACAAATATGTACAATTAATGTCAATTAATTTTTTAAATATATTTTAAAAGACTTCCAAGAGGAGGTTTTAGTAACTAAGAACTCAAGGAAATCATTCTCTGAAACTGAGCATAGAGGAAAAGGACCCAATGTCCAAGTGATAGCTGTTTTGTGTGGGTGGTGCTTTGGTTGTATATGAAATATTATTTATTGCCCTAAATGTCCTTTCTATGTGTTTCTGGGTTGGAACTGGCCACAGCTAACAGCTGAGTGAAGGATATATAATTAGAGGCAGTGGAGAGCAAACAGAGGTGCTATTGAGCTTTAGTTGATTCCTAATGGTTCCTACCTCATTTTCTATTATTCCTTGCTGTTTGCCAAGCTGACCTATAGCAAGCCCAAGATCAACACACAGAGAGGAAGCAGTGAGGCACCAAAATTCCTCCAATGACACCTGTGCTGACCTCTCTGTCACACTTTAGGTTTCAGGGGCCCTGGCTCTACATCTCCCCACTTAGAGCCAGTGTTAAAGTACATAGACTTTTAACACTGAACCTGTTCATTTAATCATCCCTATAACCTGTACCTATCATAGTGTATTACAACTTATCGAACACTAATATCTTCCCTCCTTCTTGTTTAATTACCCTGCTTGACATGTACTTCACCCAATTGTTTTACAAAGAATGGCCTTCCTAAGATACAAACAAGGTAACATCTATTATCTTCAGAACCTTTCATTGTATTCCATTGCCCCTGGGAATATAAAAATATTCCTTAAAACCTCCCAGGAATCCAATCATGAAATCTCTTCATAATCTGTCCTCCAATACCAAGAGGCCTGTTGTTCCTTCACCATGCCTCAAATTCCAAGCATACACCTAGGTACCCTTCCATTATGTCCCATCAACCTTATAAAAGGGTTTTTTCTTTTTCTCCAAGACTCTTACACAATGTTATCTTCTCTTTTAATGTCAAGGCAGGTTTGAGTGGCTTTTCCCAGTTCACATGGCACTTTGTTATAGTTAAAATAATATGCTTACTGTTTTGCATTAAAACTCAGTATGTGCAATATTAGTAGCCTTTCCCCCTTTAGTGTCTCAAGAGGCCCTTGCCTTAAGCTTGCTATGTAACCAAAGATGTCCTCCTAGTTACTCCTCCCAAATGCAGGGTTTGCAGTAATGTTCCACCATGTATAGCCATGAGTTTCACTGTATTATCTCTTAAATTTAGCACATCCTAAGGCAGAATATATTAAACATATTCCTAACTAAAAGTGTAACAAACACAAAATCACACAAATAAGCACCCATTCTCTTAGGGAATTAATAATGTGATTGAGGAATACTACATATAAGATTTTATTAATCACAATGTGTGGTGATTTTAATGAGAATAGTCCCCATAGGCTCATATATTTTGAAATGCCTCGTACCCAGTTGGTGGAACTATTTGGGAAGGACTTCCAGATGTGGCCTTCTTGGAGGAGGTGTGTTACCAGTGGTAGACTTTGAAATTTCAAAAATCCACACCATTCCCAATTAGTTCTCTCTGACTTGGGCTGGTAGGGCAAGATATAAGCTCTCAGCTACTACTACGCCAGTGTCATGCCTGCTTGATTTCCTATAGCCATGCTTCCAGCCAGAATGGTTAACTCTAACCTGCAAACATAAGCCCCAAACTAAATGTTTTCTAAGTTATTTTGGACATGATGTCTAATCATGGCAACAGAAAAGTAACTAAGACACAAGGTATGAAACTTAAATGATACAAAAGAGTCTCGATGAAACAAAAAATTCATACCAGAGGAAGACCATTAGCAAATGGTGTCCATTCCAAAAATAAAGAAGACAGTAGGTTTTGTGACTGAAGGTAATGAAATTTTAACTAGATCTTTAAGATTAGGTAGACTTCAGATGGGGAGAAAGAAAAAGGATACTGTGGGATTAATAAAACTTTGGTCATTCTCTCTGTGAATGAACACAGTCTTCCAGATTTAAAAAGCCTCATGCAGCAAATGAGGGATATCTGTTCCAGTAAACCAAGCACCAATCGGAAAGATGTAACTAAAGGATGTAAACCTGCCACTTACAGATAAAGATTAGAGACAGCCATCCAGTAATCTTAGGAGATGTTCCCTACACAGCAATGTATTTTGGATGATTCTTTTATGAAGAATAAAAATATTTTAAAATAGAGTCTCTAGGCTTTAGACCCAAGGGCACAACTCATTCCCCCATACCCCCATCCATTACAGCCCCAGTTACAAGCCAGCAGGCAGGACTCTTTCAGGCCGGCCTGACTACTAACACACTCCATGGACCCTGTAACCTACAAGCCCCACTTCACGCCCAAACCCACCTATCCCCCAAGATCACAGATGCTCCCTGAGACACAGACTCTGCTAGCTCTGATTGGACCAAGAACTCCAACTGGACCAAGAGTGCTCATTGGACCAGGAAGACGCTCTCTGAGACACAGACATCCTTTGCACCAATTGGAGGAAGAGATGGGTAAACACCAGAGCAAGAATACATTCAACAACATAAAGAGCAATATAGCACCACCAGAACCTATTGCTTCTATTTCAGCAAGACCTAAACATCCCAACATAGAAGAAGCAGAAGAAATTGACCTTAAAAAATGACTTTAAGAAGATGACAGAGGACTTTAAAGAAGAAATGAAAATTTCCCTTAAAGAAATCAAGGAAAAGACAAACAAAAAATTGGAAGAAATAAATAAATCCCTTAAAGAAAGCCAAGAAAAAGCAATCAAACTGGTGAAGGAAACAGTTCAAGACTTGAAAACTGAAATAGAGGCAATAAAGATGACACAAACCAAGGGAATGCTGGAAATGGAAAATCTGAGTAAATGATCAGGAACTACAGATGCAAGCATAATCAACAGAATGCAAGAGATGGAAGAGAGTATCTCTGGTGTTGAAGATACATTAGAGGAAATAGATTTGTCAGTCAAAGAAAACATTAAAGCCAACAAAATCATAACACAAAATGTCCAGGAAATCTGGGACACCATGAAAAGACCAAACCTAAGAATAATAGGGATAGAAGAAGGACAAGAATACCAGCTCAAAGGCACAGAGAATATATTCAACAAAATCATAGAAAAAAGCTTTTTCAACCTAAAGAAAGAAATATCTATGAAGATACAAGAAGCTTACAGAACATCAAACAGACTGGATCCCCTCCCCTGAAAAAGAGCCCCCTTACCACATAATAATCAAACCATTAACCATACAGAATAAAGAAAAATTATTAGGAGCTGCAAAGGAAAAAGACCAAGTAACATATATAGGCAGAACCATCAGAATACCACCTAACTTCTCAATGGAGACTCTGAAAGCCAGAAGGTCCTGGACAGACATTATGCAGACACTAAGAGACCATGGATTCTATCCTAGACTTTCATGCACAGCAAAACTGTCAATCATCATATACAGAGTAAACAAGATACATGATAAAATCAGATTTAAACAATACCTATCCACAAATCCAATCCTACAGAAAGTGCTAGAAGGAAACATCTAACCTAAGGAAGTTAGATGCACCCATGAAAACACAGGCAATAGATAATCTCATACAACAAATTCCAAAGAAGGGAAACACACACAACACTACCACCAAAAAATAATTGGAATTAACAATCACTGGTCATTAATATCCCTTAATATCAATGGACTCAGTTCACCTATAAAAAGACACAAGGTAACAGAATGGATACTAAAACAGAATACATCCTTCTGCTGCATATAAGAAACACACTTCAACCTCAAAGACAGACACTACCTCAGAGTAAAGGGCAGGAAAAAGTCTTTCCAGTCAGATGGACTTAAGACGCAAGCCGGTGTAGCTATCCTAATATCTAACAAAAGAGACTTCAAACTAAAATTAATCAAAAGAGATCAAGAAGGACATTACATATTCATTACAGAAAAAATCCATCAAAATGAAGTCTCAATTCTGAACATTTATGCCCCAAATACAAGGGCACCGACATATGTAAAAGAAAAATTACTAAAGCTTAAATCACACATCAAACCCCACAGACAAATACTGGGAGACTTCAATACCCCACTCCCACCAGTGGACAGGTCTGCCAGACAGAAACTTAACAGAGAAATAAGGAAACTGACAGACATTATAAATCAAATGGACTTAATAGACATCTAAAGAACATTCTACCCAAACACAACAAAAAATATACCTTCTTCTCAGCACCCTGTGGAACCTTCTCTAAAACTGACCACGTACTTGGTCATAAAGCAAATCTCAACAGATACAAAAACAAATGGAATTACCTCCTATATTTTATCAGATCACCATGGCTTAAAGTTAGAATTCAACAACAACACAAATTGCAGAAATCCTACAATCTCACGGAAACTGAATAATGTTCAATTGAATCATCAATGGGTCAAGGAAGAAATAAAGAAATAAATTAAAGACTTCCTAGAATTCAATGAAAATGAATGTACAACATACCCAAACTTATGGCACACTATGAAAGCAGTACTAAAAGGAAAATTCATAGTTCTAAATGCCCACATAAAGAAGTTGGAGAAAGCTCACAGTAGCGACTTAACAGTGTACCTGAAAGCTCTAGAAGAAAAGGAAACAAACTCACTCAGAAGGAATAAATGCCAGGAAATAATCAAATTGAGGGCTGAAATCAGTAAAATAGAAACAAAGAGAACAGTACAAAGAATCAAAGAAACAAAGAGTTGATTCATTGAGAAAATCAACAAAATAGACAAGCCCTTATCCAAACTAGCCAAAAGGCAGAGAGAATATCCAAATTAGCAAAATTAGAAATGAAAAGGGAGACTAACAACGAGGAAATCCAGAGAATCATCAAGTCATACTTCAAAAACCTGTACTCCACAAAATTGGAAAATCTAAAAGAAATGAACAGTTTTCTGGATAGGTGCCATATACTCAAATTAAATCAAGACCAGATAAACAATTTAAATAGACCTATAACTCCTATGTAAATAGAATCAGTCATTAAAAATCTCCCAACCAAGAAAAGCCCAGGGCCAGATGGTTTCAGTGCAGAAATCTACCAGAATTTCAAAGAAGAGCTAATACCAATCAAAACTTCTCAAATTGTTCCACACAATAAAAACAGAAGGAACATTGTAAAACTCTTTCTGTGAGGGTACAGTTACCCTGATACCCAAACCACATAAAGATCCAACAAAGAAAGAATTACAGACCAATCTCCCTCATGAACATTGATGCAAAAATGCTCAATAAAATACTGGCAAATAGAATCCAAAAACACACTTAAAAAAAATCGATAGCCGGGCAGTGGTGGCGCATGCCTTTAATCCCAGCACTCGAGAGGCAGAGCCAGGCGGATCTCTGTGAGTTCAAGGCCAGCCTGGTCTACCAAGTGAGTTCCAGGAAAGGTGCAAAGCTACACAGAGAAACCCTGTCTCGGGGGGAAAAAAAAATCGAGGGCTGGAGAGATGGCTCAGAGGTTAAGAGCACTGACTGCTCTTCCAGAGGTCCTGAGTTCAATTCCCAGCAACCACATGGTGGCTCACAACCATCTGTAATGAGATCTGGTGCCCTCTTCTGGTCATACATGCTGTATACAAAATAAATAAATAAATAAATCTTAAAAAAAAAATCATCCAACATGATCAAGTAGGTTTCATCCCAGAGATGCAGGGATGGTTCAGCATAGTAAAATCTATCAATGTATTCCATCATATAAACAAACTGAAATAAAAAATAGTACATGATCATCTTATTATATAATGAGGAATCATTTGACAATATGCAACACCCCTTCATGATAAAGGTCTTGGAGAGATCAGGAATAAAAGGAACATATCTAAACGTAATAAAGGCAATTTACAGCAAGCTGACAACCAACATCAAATTAAGTGGAGAGAAACTTGAAGCAATTTTACTAAAATCAAGAACAAGAAAAGGCTGTCCACTCTCCCCATATCTATTTAATATAGTACTCGAAATTCTAGCTAGAGCAATAGGATAACAAAAGGAGATCAAGGGGATAAAAATTGAAAAGGAGGAAGTCAAACTTTTGCTATTTGCAGATAATATGGTAGTCTACACAAGTGACCCCAAAAATTTTACCAGGGAACTCCTACAACTGATAAACACCTTCAGTAATGTGGCAGGATACAAGAATAACTCAAAAAAATCAGTAGCCCTCCTATACACAAATGATAAATGGGCCAAGAAAGAAATCAGAGAAACATCACCCTTTACAACAGCCACAAATAATATAAAATACCTTGGGGTAACTCTAACCAAACAAGTGAAAGACTTGTATGACAAGAACTTCAAGTTTTTAAAGAAAGAAATTGAAGAAGATATCAGAAAAATGGAAAGATCTGCCTTGTTCATGGGCAGGTAGAACCAAAATAGTAAAAATGGCAATCTTACCAAAAGCAATCTACAGATTCAATACAATCCCCATCAAAATCCCAACACAATTCTTCATAGACCTTGAAAGAACAATACTCAACTTTATATGGAAAAACAAAAAATCTAGGCTATCAAAAACAATCCTTTACAATAAAGCAACTTTTGGAGGCATCACTATCCCTGACTTTAAGCTCTACTATAGAGCTATAGTAATAAAAACAGTTTGGTATTGGCATAAAAACTGACATGTGGATGAATGGAATTGAATTGAAGATCCTGACATTGATCCACACACCTATCAACACCTGATTTTTGACAAAGAAGCCAAAACTGTACAATGGAAAAAAGAAAGCATCTTCAATAAATGGTGCTGGCATAAATGGATGTCAACATGTAGAAGACTGCAAATAGATCCATATCTATCACCATGCACTAAACTCAAATTCTAAGTGGATCAACGCCTCAATGTAAATCCAGCTACACTGAACCTGATAGATTGCAAAGTAGGAAGTAGCCTAGAATGCATTGGCACAGGAGACATTCCTAAAAATAACACTAGTAGCACAGACACTGAGAGCAACAATTAATAAATGGGGCCTCCTTAAACTGAGAAGCTTCAGTAAGGCAAAGGATACAATAAATAAGAAAAATGACAGCCTACAGAATGGGAAAAGATTTTCACCAACCCCACATCTGACAAAGGGCTGATCTCCAAATTTAAAAAAAAAAAAACTCAAGAAACTAGACAGCATTACAATCCAATTAAAAAATGGGCTATAGATCTAAACAGAATTTTCAACAGAAGAATTCCAAATGGTCAAAAGACATTTAAGGAATTGCTCAGCATCTTTAGTCATCAGGGAAATAGAAATTAAAATGACTCTGAGATACCATCTTACACCTGCTGGGATAGCTAAGTTCAAAAACACTAATGGCAGATTATGTTGGAGAGGATGTGGAACAAGGGAAACACTCCTCCATTGTTGGTGTGAGTGTAAGCTTGTACAGCCACTCTGGAAATCAGTATGGTGACTTCTCAGAAAATTGAGAATCAATCTACCTCAAGACCCAATGATATCACTCTTGGGCATATATCCAAGGGATGCTCAATCATACCACAAGGACACTTGCTCAACTATGTTCATAGCAGCATTATTCATAATAGTCAAAACCTAGAAGCAACCTAGATGCCCCTCAACCAAAGAATGGATAAAGAAAATGTGGTACATATACACAATGGAGTATTACTCAGCTGTAAAATCAATGACATCATGAAATTTACAGGCAAATGGATGTAACTAGAAAATATCATCCTGAGTGAGATAACCCAGACTCAGAAAGACAAATACAGTATGTACTCACTCATAAGTGGATACTAGATGTAAAGCAAAGGATAATCAGACTACAACTCACAGCTCCAGAGAAGCTAGGAAACAAGGAAGGCCCTAAGAGGGACGTACAGATCACCTTGGGAAGGGGAAACAGAGGATATCTCCATGAGTAAACTGAGAATGGGGGGCAATAGAGGAGAGGGGATGGAAGATAAGAACATGAGGGAACAGGATAATTGAGCTGGGGAAGGGATGGAGTGGGAGAGCAATGAAAGAGATATCTTAATAGAGGGAGACATTATGGGGTAAGGGAGAAACCTGATGCTAGAGAAATTCCCAGGAATCCACAAGGATGACCCCATATTAGACTACTAGCAATATTAGTGAGGTGCCTGAACTGGCCTACTGTAGTAATCAGATTGGTGAATACCCTATCATCATAGAGCCTTAATCCAGTAACTGATGGAAGCAGATGCAGAGATCCACAACCAAGCATCAGTCCAAGTTGAGGAGTCCAGTCAAAGAGAGGGAAGAGGGATTATATGAGCAAGTGGGGTCAAGATCATGATGGGGAAATCTGCAGTGACAACTGAACCAAGCTCAGAGGAACTCACAAACTTTAGACCTACAGCTGTGGAACTTGCATGGGACTGGACTAGATTCTGCATATGGGAGACAGTTGTGTACCTGGGTCTGATCACCCTGGCAGTGTGATCAGAATCTATCCCTGGTGCATGAGCTGGCTTTCTGGATCCCACTACCTATGGTTGGACACCTTGCTCACCCTTGATGCATGGGGAGGATAGGGGGTGCTTGGTCCTGTCTCAACTGAACATACCAGGTTTTGCTGTCCTACCATGGGAGGACTTAGCATTTTGGAGCAGGGGGTAACGGGTGGGTCGAGAGGGGGTTAGCTGGGGTGGGGGGAGCAGGAAGAGGGATGAGAGAAACATCTATGGTTGGTTGTAAAATGAATTTTAAAATGTTTTTAAATAAAAATACTTTAAAATATATATTAAAGAGAAAAATCTTACAAGCTGAAAATTCAAATGATCATAATTTTTGTAAAAATATGTATTTCTACTTATTATAAAACTTGTCAAATCCCCTGAGTCTGCACATTTTCAACTGACTCTGTTGTTCTCACATCTTTTCAAAGAGACTGACTTTGTGCTCATCTCGAACAGCTGTAAGCTGGATGCTAAACACACAAATAAACCAAGGTCCCCATCCTGTGGGAGCCCACCTATTATTCCATAAATATGTGTTTCTCCATGTGATCATTATGCAAAGAAACAGAAGAAACAAGGTTCAGTGACCCCCCCCCCAAAAAAAGAAAGCTACAGGATGCAGAGATGTATCTGCAATTTTGAAAACCAGTTTCTAAAATCAGCAATCTTTTTAGCAAATTTTACATGACTTTCTCTTGGTCCTCATAACACAAACCCTTAGATGCACATTCATTAATTCCAGGTGTATCCCAGTAGCAAACAACTTGGTAAATGCTATCTATTTGTAGGGAAAATGAATCCTTCTCATCCATTGCACATTCTGTGAAGAGGGAGCTACTGGTCACCATCTTGGCAATAACTCAATGCACTAACAATACTCTCCCCTGATACCTGAGATTCCATCTCATGACTTCAGCATGTCTTCTCACTCTTGTTGCTAAAGATGGCCTGTATTCCTTAAAAAATAACCATGTGCTGCATTCACATATGCATACTCATGCCTTCAGTACAGCTCTGGGAGATTCTAAATGAAACATCCCCAGTTATCATTGAATTTCTATTGCAAAATCAGTTTTCAAAGCTAATCCCCTAAAATAACTTTCCCTCTGTTACAAAAGCAATCTACACCCAAACTAGCTGAGGACTATGTTTAAAAAAAAAAAAATGCTTGAAATCCCACCTGACATAGACAAGAGAAATCTCTTTTAAATCAAAATAATTGTGTTCAAATACACTTAAGGGGCTAGTTTTTTAATTAAGATTAAAAAATGCCTCAACAGTATTCTTTACAACACTTTGTTTTCCTGATACTAAGACAAATATCATTACTTCACAAAGAATCAAATATTCTTAGCTTTCAAAAACTCTGAATTGATGAGGAATTTTTGAAAAGTTTCCTATACAAAGAGTTGTGTTTATATGCCCCACAACTTAAGGAAATTAGTAGAATTAATAAAGAACCCAATAGACCCTCAAATAAAATCATAATATTTTGGTTGGTTGCAGTCATATGAACATGAAATCTACCTTGAAAAATCAGCACAATAAAATATTCAATTCACAGACTGCTGACATAGCCAGTGAAAATCTTTTACAGAAAACAAATTATATACACTTGGTGTTAGGACCAAGAACATGATGAGAGGATTATAATTAAGAGACGTCCCACTAAAACCATCTAACGTTAGCCCTCTGGGTCAGAACAGGAAGATTAAAGCAAGCTGTGCTTGTTCTAGATGCAACATCCTAAAAAGGTTTTCTGACCTCTTTAGTGTGTACTCCACTTAAATACAAATAGTAATCTCATATCCACCCCCCAAGAAGTTGACTTCTGTACACTCATGTTTTCTTTTATTCTCCCTCAGTGTTCACTTACTGAAGTCTTGAAGTTAAATTCAGGATGTGAAACTTTTGACTTCCAATTTTTCCTTCATTTTGTGATATGTGGTACTAGTGCTTCTTGTTTATTTCTACTACAAAAGAAATCATCCAGAACTTTTTAAGCCTATTCACAGTTGGTCATATAACCACAGCAGTTGGTCATCTGCTGTGCTGTTACTGAAAGTAACACGGGACACCAAAACAATCAAGTTTCATAGAGAAGAGAAATAATGGAACAGCAAACTCAGTGTCACTTGTCATGTGATTTCTATATCTTGACAAAGCTTGTGACAGAGCTGCTTTCAAGCTACCCTCACTCTGTTCTTCTTATTTTCTTTGTAGAACTTTTCTTTCAACACCAACTCTACCCTTCTTTGCCATGTGGGATAATTGTGATGAGTAGACAGCATATTATACACAATACCATCCCCATATTGTTTAACCAAATATAAATATATAATAAAATTTAGTATACTTTCACCTAAGTATGGGGATTCTCTTTCCTTCTCAGCCTGTTGGCCATCAATCTGAGAGGGAAAGGGGCAGAAGAGATGACAGAAAGCTTTGTACAAGGCCCATGTGTAGATGTAACCAAGCGTCTTATTAAATAAGAAACACAGAGCCAAGGCAAAGATGAAAGCCAAGAGATCAGAGCTAAGAGCCTTACCCGCCTGCTGCAGCTAGCCTCTTTAGCCAAGAGACTTACTTCCTGTCTGTTTGTCTTTATATAGACTTTCTGTTCTGCCTTCTCATTGGATGTAAATCCAATCATATGACTGCCTCGTCACTGCCTGTCTGTATAGACCTCCAGGTCTTCTATGGTTGGTATTGAGATTAAAGGTGTGTGTCTCCAATGCTGGCTGTATCCTTGAACACACAGAGGTCTACCTAGCTCTGCCTACCAAGTGCTGGGATTAAAGGCGTGCACCACCAACACCCAGCTTTTGCTAAGGCTCTAACAGCTCTTGACCCCCGGGCAACTTTATTTATTAACATACAATTAAAATCACATTTCAGTACAAATAAAATATCACCATACCCATGAGCACAGGCAGGGGGAGGCCTCTGAGACAAACTTCAGTGAATCAGCTCAAAATTATTCCAAAGTATAAGGAATATATAGGATTTTGGAGATCCTGAGGACAAACCCCAATTTGCATTAAGTGGCATGCTCCTATCACAAGGCTTAATATGTGGCAGTAGGGTCCTATAGCAGAACTCCTAGAACAAGTCTTCTTGGCAGGGATCTGTGTTGAGGGTCAAGCTAAAGATGAATCAGGAATCTGATTTAGAGACAGCTTTTAGATAAGGTTAGTCTTCACAGCCCAGGGACATTCTCCAGATTAGGCTGGCTAGAGAGCAGGAAACTTTGGTGGGGAGGGAGGGAGTTTCTATATTGCCGGGCTTAGAGAGAAAGTTACTAGGCTATGGCAGACTGTGGCCTGTAACTAGCCAGCAATATATTCCAACATCTCCCCCTGTTTTATTTTTAAATAGAAAAGTTTCATTGTAAGCCCCGAGGAACCTGATGCCTATGTCAGAAGGGTCTGGGATCTAGTAGTGAACCATGACATGATTGTTGGTAATTTTAGCAATGGTGGTGATCTGTCAACAGAGGGACTGAATAAGGCAAGGGGCAAGGATCGAAATAAAGCATAGCATAAACAGAGGACTGATAAAGGGTAGAAGCCAAGAAAATAAGGGTTATAGAACCAGCTAATTTGCTCTTTGGGCTGGAATTTTGAGAGTAGTTCTTTGTGGAGTACTTTGAGTGTGTTGTCATTAGTTTTAACAACATCTGACTTGTTTACATAGAAGCAACATTTTTTTCTCCAATACCAAGCAAGTCTCTCCATGTTCAGCAGTTATTAGGCTCAGTGATCTTTTGGTTTTGAGCACAACCCTGGCAAGAGAGTTCTCCTGTCTTTGAAGTGACTCAAGGCTCTCAGTTGTAGATATCAGGGCCGATCAAGTCTGTGTCTGAAGTCTCCAGCCAGATGATGTCTCTGGACGATGGCAGCCCTGGACGATCCAAGGGAGATGACAAGTCTTATTCCTATCAGCAAAGGAAGGAATATCTCTCCTCTCTGGTTAGCATTGTGTCACTTCTTCCTCCTCATATAGACAGACCTGTGGAATAATCACAACAGGACGGCAAAACTCTGGCCGGGGTGTGTCTCTGAAGGAGGTTGTCTTTCCCTTACAGTAAAGAAGAAGGGGAGGGGCAAAAATGCATGTCAGCCTGGAAGGAGTGATGTTAGTGAGACATCCGTCCTGGCATAAAGGAGAGTGGTGTTGACCAGTACAGCCGCCAGCAGAGGTCTATTGATGGATTCATAAAAGAAGCAGTTAGAGGCATTGGGGTGAGCGGTAAAAGGGAGAAAGTTAACCACACTGTCAGGGGCTTAGCATGCCCCTTTTCTAACGGGGGCATTTTGTCATGAATACACCATGCACCACTTTTCGCTCTCCTACTGATTAAATGGCCTCTTCACTTTTTTCATTTTCTTTCCTCCTTTCTGCATGTCCTTGATGGGCTGCTGATCTTAGCAGATCTTCCCTCTTGAGCACTAAGACAGATCAGTGATAGATACTAAGCTGACTATGTTGTCTCTGCCAGGGACCTAAATCTGCAAGAAAGACTCCAAAAGTTAGAAAACCAATTGGCCCAAAGCATGCAAGAGTGGAGCCCAGGGAGAACTTTCGCAAACTGGCACACTTGACAACCAGGGTCATTGTTGCTTCCTGATCTTTATGAAGAGCTCTTGCTCCATCTCTCTTCAGTTCTTTGGACCTGTCAGTCTCCTTACAGTATCATATCTATCACTTAATTAGTCAAGTTCTATTTGGGTCACATAACCAAAGAAACCTAACTAATATACTTCTCTACTTCAAAGTATGGGGTAGAAAAAAGTGTATATTTTTAAAGGTATCTATAAGGCAATATAGTTGTTCAAAGAAGAAAATTTCTCATAGTGAAATATCAAGGGTCTGAATGAGGTAAAAGCAAAAAGAAATTTGGAGTGAAGTTTCCCATGTGTTCATTGCTCAACTGATTATGCATACCTAAATTTTACCCTATAAACTATTCAAAATGTAATCATTATTTAAGGAATGAGTAAATATTTTAATTTACTACAGTTAATAAATAACCAAACAAGGAGATTATAAGGCCTCAGGAATTCTTTGGAAGTTGCAAATAAATTTTATGCCCTTGATACATATAACTATCTTCTTAAATTATATATACATATGAATCACATCAAAACCTGGTAAAGGTTTTTGGTTTTGGTTTGGGTTTCATCTTTTTGAGGCAGGGTCTCTCTATGGAACAATCCTGGCTGTCCTGGAACTCACTTTGTAGACTAAGTTAGCCTTGAACTCACAGAGATCTGTCTGCCTCTACTTCCCTGAGTGCTAGGGTTAAAGACGTGCACCCATGCCCAGCTTGGTAAACGTTTTAAAATACATACAATTCTACAGTTATCAGAACTTTCCTCTTGTGCATAAATAGCATATGAATTCTGGTTCCTTCCAGATTGGAATTCTACAGCCCCTCCATTCCCATCACCATCTAAACTCAAGTTCTCTGGTGGATTTTCTCCTCTTCATTATTGAGACAATGAGGACTATTCATGTTTTAATGGACAGCATCAGGAGCAGCACACATAATTTCCACCCACATTCTATTATCAAGAACCAGTTACATGATCCTGCCCACCTCTACTGGATTGTTTAAACACCTGAGATGTGTGTTTGGGAGGGAAAAGAAAAAGATTTGAAGCGCAGCAACAGCTATCTGCTACCAGGCCACCCAGCCTAGAGCCTAAAAGTATAATATACCTCACATTAGGCTCAATGTTTATTCATCAACTGGCAAAGTATAAGAGGAATAATTAAAACTTGGCTCTCCTCATTGTTCTAAAATTAATCAGTTTTCTCCTTCCCTGTGTTGTAACTATTACCTAAATTGTTCTATTATTAATAAAAACTCAGATATTGGGGTTAAACCTGAAAGATCCATGGAGTGATAGAGAAATAATCAGCTGACCACTACTGTCCAGGTTTCTAAGCTCAAAAAGGACATGCAGCTCTCTCCAACCCTTTCTATTCCTCCCTGTTTCTCTGTCCTCCAGGTCTGCCAAAAGATTCTATGGTCCATTCTGGCTAGCTGAACATGGACCCCACCCTGTGAATCAAGGTAAAAACTTTATTGACCGTCTCAGGATGACACTGTGTCTTCTTCTATGTTTACAGACACATGCAGTTAAGTTTATAAGGAGATCTGATTTTTAACTAACAGAATCAATGTTCTGTGGAAAATGAGCAACTATTAAAGTCTTTCTCTTTTACTCGATGCTTAAAGAAATTAGACAAGTAGAAAATAAGAGTATTATATTACTGATGCATTAAATGTTGAACATCCAGAATAAATTAAGGCTGCATTCAAATTACATAAGAAATAAAACCTCTGTTCCTCCAGATCCAATCCCTCAATCTCATCCTCAGCTCAACAGCAAAACACCTGTGGCAGTCTCCCTGTACCCAATCTCTAGCGGACCCCACAGATCTTCCCTTCCTAACCTTCTTCGCTCCACTCATTGCTTTAGCCCAGCCTCCAACTCCAGCAAGCACTCCCTGCTCACCCACAAGCCACTCCTGTCAGAGAAACAGGTAGGCTGACTGCAGATCTTCACCTCTCCTTCCTTTTCTCCAGACCCAATCCCCTAGTCTCATCCACCTCTACAGAAGATCTTCTGAGGGGACCTCTCTTCACTCTCTGCCCACATTCCAAGGAGACTACATAAGCAGATCTTCCTGGTGGAATGCTCTGCTTCCCTTCCTCCTGTGAACCCCCTCAGACTCCTAATCTGTCCCCATTCCAAAGCGTTAGCTCTCAACACCCAGAAACATGTTTTTCTCAAATATCCAGTGGACCTATTAGGAGTACAGAAAATTTCCTATCAGGCAACATACAGCCTGATGTATGTACTCTCCTAAAATCCAGAGAGGACACAGAAATCAAGGAACAAAACACACATACACAACAAAGACAAAACCAGATATCGGTACCAGTTACTATAATCTTCCGAATCCCAAATGCCTATATGCAGGCATAAAAACACAATCAATAACAGTCAGGAAAATATGTCTACTAGAACCCAGCAACCCTACCACAGTAGGCCCTGAATATTCCAACATAGCTGAAGCACAAGAAAAAGACCTTTAAAAAGTCTTTATAAATGTGATACAGTTCCGTAAAGAGGAATGAATCAATCCTCTAAAGAGATCCAGGAAAACACAAACAGTAGAAGGAAATGAATAAACAGTTCAAGACTTGAAAACTGAAATAGAATCAATAAAGTAAAATCAAACTGAAGGAAATCTGGAAATAAAAGATTTAACAATTCCAACAGGAACTACAGAGACAAGTTTCACCAACAGAATACAAAAAAAAAAAAAAAAATGGAAGGTAGAATCTCAGGCATTCTTCAATCTACAGAAGAAATGGATACATTGCTCAAATAAAAAGTTAAACCTAAAAGACTCTTGGCACAAAACATCCAGGAAATCTGGGACGCTATGAAAAGGTCAAATATAAGAGTAATAGGAATAGAGGAAGGAGAAGATACCCAGGTCAAAGGTCCAGAAAATATTTTCAACAAAGTCATATAAGAAAATTGTCCTGACCTAAAGGAGAGGTCTATAAAGGTACAAGAAGTGTACAATACATTAAAGAGACTAAACCAGAAAACAGTACACTTGGCACATAACAAAACCACTAAACATACAGAACAAAGAAATAATATTAAAAGCTGCAAGAGAAAAAGGCCAAGTAACATATAAAGGTGAACCTATTAGAATTATACTTGATTTCTCAATGGAGACACTAAAAGCGAAAAGAGCCTAGACAGATGTGCTGTAGACTCAGAGAAAACAGATGCCAGTCCAGACTTCTATAGCCAGCAAAAATTTCAGTCACCTTAGATGGAGAAAATAAAACATTTCATGATAAAACCAAATTTAAGCAATATCTATCTATAAATTCATCCCCACAGTAGGTGCTATAAGAAAAACTATAACTAAAGAGATTAACTACAACTTATAAAACACAAGGAACAAATAAGCTCAGACCAGCAAAGGGAAACACACATGCGTGCGCGCATGTACGCGCGCGCGCACACACACACACACACACACACACACACACACCGCCACCACCACCACCAACAACAACAAAATAACAGAAATCAACAATCATTGGTAACTAATATCTCTCAACATCAGTGATCTCAATTGCCAAATAAAAAGACACAAACGAACAGAGTGAATACAAAAATGGGATCTATCCTTCTGCTGTATCCATGAAATGCACCTTAACATCAAGGATAAACATAACCTCAAGGTTAAATGGTGGAAAAAGATATTCCAAGCAAATGGAACATAGAGCAAGTTCATGTAGCCATTTTAATATCAAACAAAATAGCCTTCAAACCAAAACTAATCAGGATAGGGAAGGATACTACATACTCATCAAAGGAAAAATCCACCAAAAGGGCTTTCAATTCTCAACATCTATGCCCCAAACACAGGATCACCCAAGTTTGTAAAGAAATACTACTACAGCTTAAAACACATATAGATTCTCACACACTGATAGTAGGAGACTGCCATACCCCAGTCTCACCAATAGACAGGTAATCCAGACAAAAAACTAAACAGAGAAATACTGGAGCTAACTGATGTCATAAACCAAATGGACCTAACAGATATTTACAGAACATTTTACTCAAATACAAAAGACTACAATTTCTTCTTAGCACCTAATAGAACTTTCTCCAAAACTGACCACATATTTGGACACAAGGCAAGTCTGCAGATATAAGAAAATTGAAATAAATAATATCTTACTGAAGACAATAATATAGAAACAAACAAAAAGAAAGAAACAATAAAAAGAATCAATGAAACACAGAGTTGGTTTTTTGAGAAAATTAACAGGATTGATGAACCCTCATCCAAATTAACACAAAAGCCAAAGAGGGAATATCCAAATGAACAAAAATCAAAAATTAAAAGGGGGAATGTAACAACATACACTTAAGAAATCCTGAAAATCATATAAACATACTTTAAAAATCCGGTTCCATGAGATTGGAAAATCTGAAAGAAATGGATAATTTTCTCAATACATACAATTTACAAAGTTAAAGATTAGATAAGCAATTTAAACAGACATATATTCCCAATTAAAGAGAAATAGTCATTCAAAGTCTCTTAAGCAAAGGGGGGAAAAAGCCCAGGACCAGATGGTTTTAGCACAGAATTCTACCAAACTTTCAAAGAAGAGTTATAATCCTCAAATTATTCCATAAAATAGAAACAGAAAGACATTGCCAAGTTCATTTTATGAGGCCATAGTTACCCTAATACCTAAACCACATAAAGACCCAACAAAGAAATAATATAGAAATAATTTAAATAATAAAATATAGAGCAATTTCCCTTATGAATATAGATGCAAAAATACTCAATAAAATACTTGCAAACTGAATCCAAGAACACATCAAAACTATCATTCACCTTTATCGAGAAGTCTTCATCCCAGAGACACGGGGATAGTTAAATATACAAAAATCAATAAATGCAATCCACCATATAAATAAACTGAAAGGCAAAACCACATGACCATCTCATTAGATGCAGAAAATGCCTTTGACAAAAAATCCAACATCCTTTATGATAAAAGTCCTGGGGGTTGGGGACTTAGCTCAGTGGTAGAGCGCTTGCCTAGCTAAGTGCAAGGCCCTGGGTTCGGTCCTCAGCTCCAGAAGATAAATAAATAAATAAATAAATAAATAAATAAATAAATAAATAAATAAATACATACATACATACATACATACATACATAAAATAAGTCCTGGAGAGATCAGGGATACAAGGGAATACCCCAACATAATAAATGTAGTTTACAGCAATCCCACAGCCAACCTCAACCTAAATGGAGAGAAACTGAAGGCAATTTCACTAATATTAGGAACAAGACAATGATGTTCACTCTCTCTTGAAGTCTTAGCTACAGCAATAAGACAACTGAAGGAGATCAAGGGGATACAAATAGGAAAGGAAGAAGTCAATGTGTAGATGACATGATAGTTTATGTAAGTGACTTGAAAGATTCCACCAGGAAATTCCTACAGCTTGCTGTGGGATGTTCTGTATGGCAAATGTGTTGCTCTGATTGGTCAATAAATAAAACACTGATTGGCCAGTGGCTAGGCAGGAAGTATAGGCGGGACTCACAGAGAGGAGAAAAGAAAGAGCAAGAAGGCAGAAAGAGACATTGTCAGCTGCCACCATGACAAGCCGCATGTGAAGATGCCGGTAAGCCACAAGCCATGTGGCATGGTATAGATTTATGGAAATGGGTTAATTTAAGCTATAAGAACAGTTAGCAAGAAGCCTGCCATGGCCATACAGTTTGTAAGCAATATAAGTCTCTGTGTTTACTAGGTTGAGTCTGAGCGGCTGTGGGACTGGTGGGTGAGAGAGATTTGTCCTGACTGTGGGCCAGGCAGGAAAACTCTAGCTACAACAGCTGATAAATACTTTCAAGAGAGTAGCTGTATGAGAAAAAGTAAGTGAAAGAATTGTATGATAAAAACTTCATCTTTGAAGAAAGAAACTTGAAAAATATAATCTGTATAATTAACATAGCAAAAATGGCCATATCCTGCCAAAAGCAATCTAAAGAGTCAGTACAATCCATTTCAAAATTCCAGGATAGTTCTTTATGGCTCTTGAAAGGGCACTTCTCAGCCTCATAGGAAACACAAAAAATACAGGATAGTTAAAACAATCCTGAACAATAAAAGAACTGCTGGAGGTATCACCATTCCTGATTTCAAGTTGTACTAAAAAGCTATAGTAATAAAAACAACATGGTATTGGCCTAAATAGACATGTTGATCAATGGGAACAAATTAAATACACAGTCATAAATCCATACACCTATGGAAAACACATTTTTCATAAAGAAGCCAAGAAATGCATACTTAAAAAAAAGACATCATCGTCAACAAATGGTGATGGTCACACTTGATGGCTGCGTGTAGACTAACACATAATGTAGAAAAATGGTATTTGGATTCACTTGTGGTTCTGGTCTATGTTGCTAGTTCCATACTTATCCCTCTGCATAAAACTCAATTCCAAATGGATCAAAGACCTCAACATAAAAGCAGATACACTGAACTTGAAAGGAGAGAAAATAGGGAATAGCCTTGAATGCACTGGCACAAGAGCAGACTTTCTGAACAGAACACCGTGAGCACAAGCACTAAGACCAACAATTAATAAAAGGGAACCTCATGAAACTGAAAAGCTTCTGTAAGGCAAAGGACAGCATCATTTGGAAAAAAATGTCAGCCTACAGAATAGGAAAGTACTTTTACCAATCCACATTTGATAGAGGCCTAATATTTAAATATATAAAAATCTTAAATACTATGTAAATATATAAAAATCTTAAGAAAGTAAATAATCTAATTTAAAAATGAGGTGCCAATCTAAACTGAGGATTCTCAATAAAAGAAACTCAAATGGCTGAGAACTGCTTAAAGAAATGTTCAACATCCTTAGCTATCACAGAAATGCAAATCAAAACAACTTTGAGAGTCCATCTTACACCTGTCAGAATGGCTAAAATCAATGTCACAGATGATTCCTCTCTTGCTAGTGGAAATGCAAACTTTTTTTTTTTTTTTACTTTTCTGTTTTGCTTTTACATGTCTTTTTTTTTCATTTTTCTTTATTAAGAAATTTTCTACTCACTCTACATACCACCCATAGATCTTGCCTCCTTCCTCCTACCACCCCCCAGCCCTCCCTCCCAACCCACACCACATCCCCCAAATCAAGGTCTCCCATGGGGAGTCAGCAAAGCCCAGCACAATGAGCCTAGGCAGTTCCAAGCCCCTTCCCTCTGCACCAAGGCTGTGCAAGGCATCACAGCGGCAGGCACTGGACTCCCAAAGCCTGCCCATGCACCAGGGACAGATCCCGATTCCCCTGCCTGGGTGCCCCCCGAACAGTTTGAGCCAAACAACCATCTTCCATATCCAGAGGGCCTAGTCCAGTCCCATGAGTGCTCCACAGGAAGTGAAAACTTTTATAGCCACTACGGAAATCTGTGTGGTGGTTCCTCAGAAAGATAGGAATCGATCAACCACAAAATTCAGTTATGTCACTCTTGGGCACATATGCAATGGATACTAGCTCAACCACGTTCGTTGCTACCTTATTCAATATAGCCAGAAATTAGAAACAACCTATATGTCCCTCAACAGAAGTATGGGTAAAAAACTTTTACACAATGTGGTAAATACACAATGAAATATTACTTAGTTCTTTAAAAATAAAATGACATCACAAAATTTGCAGGCAAGTGGATGAGTCTAGAAAAAAATCATCCTGAGTGTGGTAACCCAGACTCAGAAAGATAAATATGGTATATGTTCATTTATCTACGGAAATTAGCCATTAAATAAATGATAACCGTGCTACAACTTTAGATTCAGAGAGGTTAAGGAACCTGGCCCCCTATTTTGGTTTCCACAGGCACCTACACACATGTGAATATATCCCACACAGAAACACAAACATTCACATATTTTTTTAATTAAAAGAAAAGAAGTGGTAGAGTATGGTGACCATAGACAAAGCTAACTATATTTTAAACATTTTTTTATTCTTGAGAATTCCATGTATATATCCTCCCCATTTCATCTCTGAAGTCCCCTTATCACCTCCCCACCCTGCACCCTCCCAACTTCATGTCTTTTTTTTAATAACCCATTAAGTCAAGTTAGGCAAACAGCTCAGTGGTAAAGGATGTGTCTAAGTTTTGTGTTATTGGGTTTTCTTTCAAGGATAGAGGGCTGAATCCATAGGGTCTCAGAACCTAAAATAAGGACTTTAGTTTTTGTCGTAGTTGCATTTCAAAATTTTTTATACATCAGTGCATGAAAACTATTTTTTAATGATCACTTTCCCCCTAGATCCTAATTACAGTCAACATTAGGCATAGATTATTTTTACTAATCTTGATTTAGAAAAGGATATATTGCAATATTACAAACAACCGCAGCAGTTGTCATAAAACGTAAACTTCTGACTAAGTATTTTCCTCTCGTTTGTTTCTACAAGTTTCCATTCTTTTTCTTTACCTTTCTATTTAGTTCAAGGTGATTATTTTGAAGCATGATGATCTAATTCTGCTAAAACTCTTGAACACTTACTTTGTGGGTTAATCTGCTTTTTCTATGGAGAAGCTTCCAGCAATGTTTTCTTCTTCATCTATGTTTTAAAACTTGCCCCTTTCACTCACCCAAAAAGACTCACTCATTCATATGTTACAAAACGCATGCTACGAAGTGATGGAGGCAATTAATGAGATAGTATTTGGCAGCTCTTATTCCCCCTTGCATTGATTGGCCCCCACAATGATTTGTATTATAAGATTTGACTGCCAGGATAATAAAATGTCCTTGACCTATTACCTCAATAGTTTGAAAATAAAATTCTTCATTAACTGTATTAGATTATTTATAATAAAATGCTACAATAACAAAATGCAGTCATTTCTCATTAATTTTTAAAGATTTACTTACATATTAATCACAGCCAAGGAGCTAAACTTAAAATAATGAGTTGATCATTTAAAAGTTTAATTAATTTATAAGGTATCTATGAATTTTTAAATACAATGAGGAGCTCTTCCACCCTACACACATAAGAAGTACGCAACATGGAGGTCATTGACCGGAAAATGTGTCTTGAATCTGCCCAGTTCATTTACCAATGCCAAGAGCAAATCCCAGATCTTGATAGCACAAAAACTCTGTGGTTTTTTTTTTTTCTTCACTGCCTCACAAATACTAAAATGGGGACATCACTAACAAAATGACCAGGAAAAGTAGGTTCTCCAGAACACCTCTGCTACTGTGCATTACTCAAGGGCAACAAATGCAGACATGAATCAGAAGTGCCTTAGAACCAAAATTAGACAGGATGAGAAAAATAAATAAGTATTGACATCACTGGCTGGGCTTCACTTTCAAATCCAATCCATTGCTTCTCTACATCATAAATATTTCTAAATCTTCCCATCTAAGAGGATTGAGAACTCCTGGAAGGGGCCAGACCAGGAGCATCTGGGAGACACCAGACAAGAAGCTCTACAGACTAAAAGGAACTAAAAAATAAAACCCTCCACAACTAAAGACACAGAGATCCTTCCCTTTGGGATGAAAAAATGATGTTTGGTGAAGTTCCATACCTGGAGGTCAAAGGTTTTGGAGAGGTAGAAAGATTCTAGATGATTAAAACAATCATAACCACTTCCCTATGAACACACACATCAAATTATAATGTTAAATCCTAACACAGTGACACATGTCACACTAAGGTGGTGAAGAAGGAGCTTTCTAGTTCAAGGTCAGCGTGGGCTTCATAGCGAGTCCTGGGCCAACAGGAGCTATGTAGTCATTTTGTAAAAGCAGATTCTATACCTTACATACATAGTTTTTATTTAAGTTTAGTAATGAACATTTTGAATGGACAATATTTCTTCTAGTTTGTAGCAGAAATCTTAGAAGGTTTTATTAATAAAATCAAACCTGAGGCCAATTATTGGGGTGAACACTGGAAGATCAGAGAGACAGAACAAGCCACAGCTAACCTCACCTGGCCAACTTCTCAGCTGGTCTTGTTTCCTCAGACTGGAAGCCTCTGTGTTCTCATATCTGAATGGCTCTCAGCTGAAATGTGCTGCTCAAAACCTAAAAGCTTAAGCAGCCAAATGCTTCTAGTTTCTGGTCCTCACACCTTATATACCTTTCTGCTTTCTACCATCACTCCCTGGGATTAAAGGCTCGCTTTCTGGGATTAAAGGAGTGAGTCACCATGCTTGGCTGTATCTTTGAAGACATGGATTTCTGCCTCTGGAATGCTAGGATTAAAGGCATGTGCTACCACTGCCTATCCTAAGTATCTAGTGGCTTTTCTGTTCTCTGACCCAAGGCAAGTTTATTAGGGTACACAATATTTTGGGGAACACAATACCACCACACCAGTTTTATATTTTTTCAGTATTTTGTATTGATTCCTTTTGGGAATACACAATGGAAAATAGGACATCTCCCTCTTCTTAATTTCTCTCCCCAAAGCAGATACAATTACCAAATCCTATCAGTCTTTCCAGAGATATTCTGATATAACATGAGCACGCATACACACAGATTTTGGATGTATTCTCATCCATTGGAGGTACACACATGATGGTGTAGGTACAGATGAAGACATTAAAAAGTTTCTCCACTTTGCTTTCAGCTTCTGAGCAGCCCACAGTATGACAGCACCAGTGTGCATAGTGGTCCTACTAATGAACATGTCCTCCCAATCTATTGCTATCAACAAGGTTGTAATAAATATATGCACATTCATTGTTCATGCATGTGAATAATTCTTCGCGATAAAGTCCTGAGGGAGTCATTTCAGGACTCAAGAAACTGTGCATTCATGATTTTTACTGCCCTCCAGTTGGAGAACAATGGTCAAGTACAGCAATTACATCTGTTTTCCAGACAAATCTCCTGGGTTTACTTCTCCTGCCACCTAGTTTCTTTGTGACAGGGCAAGCTGCTTATCTTTCTAGACTTCAAGTTTGCCATGTAAAAATACAGATAATAATTTTTTCTTTATACGAATCTTGTAAGGAGTTAATCAATAAATGAATGGAGAATACTTAGGACAAAGCCAGCATAACAGAAGCACTCAGAGTCCATTAGCCACCTTGAATAGTTCTATTGTCAATCCATATAGTACAGAAATACAAGCTTGAATTACTGAACTCTTAATGTGTGGTAACTTCATTCACTGTGGTTTTTGTATTTAGGTTTTATTTTGACTGTACCAAGATACATGCTCATAAGTTACAGTAATGTGTACCTTCTGGCAACTATGTATAGTTATTGCTCTTAATTCTCCTGCATTTTTTGTTATTTTCTTTTTGATAAATAGAAAATATTTACAGGTGGAGGAATGTGCTTTTGACTATGATATAAGTTATAAACAGTTCTGCTAAACTTCTTGTATTTTTTATTTTATTTGTGGTTATAGCCACACAAATGTTCTATGTTTAGTCAAATCTGTGAATGCCTAACTGTTGCTGGTTTTATACGACATTTAGAAATTCCAAAAGTGTTTTTTTTCTGTTTTCTTCTATTTAATTCTAGCACTTTGCAGATCAATTTTTACACTAAATTCTTTGGTCTATATGAAATTGTGGTTGGATCCAATTTTATTATTTCCAGATGGATGTGCAGTTGTTTTAGTATCCCATACTGAATAATTCAACTTTTCTCAGTGTTTCTCTGATGCTTCTTTAACACATATTACATTTAAAGATGTATTGAGTCCACTTCTGGACTCTTTGCCACTCTTTTAACTATGTAGATTATGTAACTGTTCATTCCTATAAGCCTCTACATTTATATTTTACAATATGCTTAATATTCCATAAAATTACCCACCTATCTATTTGGTGAATACATTTTAAAAAGCAATGATTTTTTTCAGAATTTTTCCTAGAGTTAAGATACATTTGTTTTAACAATGATGCCTAAGAAGAGGGAGTCTTAATTCCTCTTGAGTACTTCAATGATATTCTTAATTTTCATGCATTAATTTTCTATTTTTAATTAGATTTCTGTTTGTTCCTTTTAACAATAAGTGCTTCCCCTCAATTGTCTTTTTCATTTTAATTTTTATAGGGCAAGTTTACTTTGCTTTTTCTGTCCTCCTCCTCTTCCTCCTCTTCTTCATCTTCTTCCCTCCCTCCACCCCCTCCTTCTTGCGCTCTCTCTCTCTCTCTCTCTCTCTCTCTCTCTCTCTCTCTCTCTCTCTCTCTCTCTCTCTCGTACATATGTCTTCATGCAGAGACTCACATCTGTGTACAGGAGCTTTGCGGAGGCCAGAGGCTGACATCACATACTTTTCTCAGTCATTTCCCATCTTATATGTTGAGTCGTGGTCTCTTATTGAACCTAAAACTTGATAATTCACCACTCTCATTAGCCAGCTTGCTCCAGGGATACCCAATTTCCATGTCCCGAGTACTGGGGTTATGGGTAGGCCACATGCTCTGTCCAGCATTTACATGGCTGCTGTGGGTTCAAACTCAGGTCCTCATACTTGGGTGGCAAGCACTTTAGCCATGGAGTCATCTCCTCAGCCTTTGCCTTTTTTGTTCTTAAGAAATTTTTTATTCACTTTACATACCAATAACAGATCCCCTTCTTCTCTCCTCCCACCCCTTCAGCCTCCCCTCCCAAACCCATCCCCCATTCCCTCCTACAAGAAGGTAAGGTCTCCCATGGGGAGTCAGCAGAGCCTGGTACATTCAGTAGAGGTAGGTCCAAGCACCCCCCCCACCCCGCTCCTTAAGACTGTGTAAGCTGTCCCACCATAGGTAGTGCAGCCCTTGCCTTTTTTTTAATCATGTCATACCTCTAACATTTCTCTACATTGATTTCTGTACATTCTCTACATTGATGCATATGATTACATTAACTACATGTCATTGAAGTATAATATCACAATGAACATCTTTCTCTTTTTCTACAATGTCAGTCTCCAGATGTAGTAAACACCTTTCTCTGTATCTACAGAACAAGAATAGTTTTATT
The DNA here is from genome assembly GCF_004664715.2 of Peromyscus leucopus. Taxonomy (NCBI): domain Eukaryota; kingdom Metazoa; phylum Chordata; class Mammalia; order Rodentia; family Cricetidae; genus Peromyscus; species Peromyscus leucopus. The sequence goes on from NC_051074.1 coordinate 28,850,766, forward strand.
TTGTTAAGAAACTTAATACAATGCAAATATACTAACATAAAATAGCCTTATCAGAAAGGGACAATAAATTTCATCAGATGATTTTTAATCAGAAAAAAAATATGATGTGCCCTTTCTCTTTTACTCCCTAATTTGATGAACTGTATTATACATTTTAAAGATGAGACATTTGTACTCAATCCATTCTGTAACTCATAAATCATTCTTGCTCAGGATGGGGTTTGATGTCTTGGCTCTCATTGAATTGTTTGAATGTTTTGGGTTTTTTTTTTTTTTTAGATTATCGGCTTGAGTAAAAGTTCTCCAGATCTAGAACACACCACAGACATTGTGCATCCTTTAATAGTAAGTCAAATGATGAACTCTATGTCAGAAAATGTACCAAAGGATCATCCACAGCACATTTCCACAGATCTCACTAATGAGATTAATCTAGGACACAGGAGGTATTGGATCAAACAACAGGTTAGGAGAGAAAATTACCAAATAAAAATGAAAGATCCAAAAGTAACAAGGAGTGGACTACTTTTTCTCCAGACATTAATTACCTTGAAGCTGAAGTCCATTGAGATTTTAAGCTTTTGGTGAAAAAACAAAAATTCAGATAATACTCAATTTACAATGGGTTTATGACCAATAAACCCATTCAAAACTGATAAAGTAAGATGAAAAAACGTTCAACACACTTAACCTGCCAGCCCTGTTCACTTAGCCCACAGGACATGATGTAGCATTGGTTGTTTTTGATCATGACTGACTAGGGGCCATGGCATGTCCACTGCCCAGCAACACAGGAGACCATCATCATAATATTGTCACCCAGGAAAAGACCAACACTCAAAATCATTTTAAGTCCAAAATCATAAACATGATCTCTGAGGGGTAGTGAACTGTGATACTTTACAGAATCTTATAGTAAAAATAGAGGTTAAATGAAACCAATTTTTAAGTTGTTTAAGTTTAAGTTTTAAGTTTAAGTTTAAGTTCTAAAAATGCTCAATAAAATATGAGAGTGAGTTTCATGGAACTTATAGAACTTTGTGACACTGTTCTGAGATTTGTCAGTGCTATTCTGATTGACTATCTCTAACATAAATCAGAAATCAGATTCTTTCTAAAGTGAACCCCAAAATTAAAATATGCTTAGAGGAGACAGAAAACTACATGTTTTTGAAGTTTTTTTTAAGCTACTATATGTAAATAGAAGTTATCACATTCAGCCCTATCCTAGGGCAGTGATAGAAGAAAATCATCTAGAAGAGAGCCTTGCAACCCTTGGTTCTCAAGCACTTAACCTTGGAGTTTCTTATAGTTCTACCCAAGATTATACAACATCTGTAATTCCTTTTAGTTTATTAAGCATGAATTGATGAAGCAGAAAGTGGTCCAAATGAAAATTTAATAAATATTCAAAGTTAATGAAAGATGGTGTAATACAATCTAGCTACCGTGACTCACAGTATACAACACTTTCTGAAGTTATGAGGCTGTATCTCATCATTATGGGCACTTGGGGAGAGAGAACACCTCAAGCGTTTTCTACCTTTCACCCTCCAATTCCCATCCCCATAATCCTCTACTCCCTTGCTCCTGAATTACTTCCATCTTGGGTTACTTTGCCTCCCAAAAGGGAAGCCCGAGAGTATAAAGGCATTTACTCACAACGCTTCTTCATTGGTGCACAGATAGTAGGAAAGGACATACAGACATTTTATTTTAAAGGTATTTTAAATACTTCCTATTAAAAATCTATCTCATATTGGCTTGGACTACTAATGTGACCTTTTCCCATTTTGTTCCATTTAACCTAGCTATTTTCTTGGAATTAAAAACAAAATTGTGTATGAGAAAGCTATAAAGCTTCCTTGAGGGTTACAATGAAGTTATTTATATTATCTTCTTTGTCTCACTCATTGTAACCCTTAAGGAAGCTTTACAGATGCAATTCTGACAATCACCAGCAAAAGTGAAATCAGAGCTACTAACCCTGCTGGTGGTAACCAATGGAACTCTCTTAAGTAGTCCAGTTAGCATTTCTGTTATCTCTCAATCCAGCTGCTCAAGTCAGCAAAATAAACTCACTTCAAATCACTCTTCTCTCCAAAGAATCTCAACACACCAAAAGGAAGCATTTCTTCCTCCTCTAAGAGTCTGACTGTGAAGAATAAATGATATGCAACACCAGTTTCCAAAAGCAGGGACCATGTTGTAAAGAACCCACAAATACAGCAGCAAGCTTGGACAAAACAAGCCTGGCTTCATTCTCAAGACTGAAACTGCTATCAGTGAATGAGGAGAAACAGTGTAGTCACAGAAACAATATATGCTGTGGAGGGAGGCAGACGTGTTACACAAATTTCTTTATTACCTAAATTAAGCATATGGCTTATTTTCCCACCTTATTGTGTGCAATACAGTACATAAATGGTATATACACACATTATTGTGCATATCAGAAAATGAAGGCATGAACCCTTAAAATTAGTGGCTAACCACTGGCCTCACTAAATGTCAAATAAATAGTCCTCAGTTCTCTGCCTACATACAGAACAAAAAAAAATGCATTCTCTGAAGGTAAAGCTAAAATATAGAAATTCTCATGTGAACACCAATTGATGACTATGACTTTACTATAAGCAGATCAGAACTAGGAAATAACCCCAATCTAGTACTGAAGCTGTAACTACCTTTTGCCATTATAGCCTTAGGGTCACAATAGTAATGCTCACTTTTTGTATCAGTTAATTTGTATAATGCAGTTGTAATCTGCATGAGAAAATGTTACAGGCTGGCCTAGCAGTAAACTAAATTGACATGATACTTGAGGGAAAAGTTCTAAATCTCAAACTCAATTAAAAGAAAACTTTGAAACACAGATCCATTTAAGATCCAAGGTCCTGAATGTATGAATGTACAATGTCTTGAAAGCCCACCCACAGAGCACATCTAGGCATCATGAAACCTGCTGCAGAGAAGAAGGACACTTAGAGCTTCAGATGAGTCACTGTGAGTTGATATCCCTCTTGTGTCTTCTAATTATAGGGCAAGAGACAATGTGCAATATATATATGACATTTCAAAATATAATTTCCTACTGAAAAATAACAGATGGTGTGGTAGTTTGGAAAAAAAAAATGGCCCCCAAAAGGAATGACACGATTAAAAGTTGTGGCTTTGTTGAAGTGTGACCTTGTTGAAAGAAGTGTGTCACTATGGGGGTAGGCTTTGAGGTCTTCTTTGCTCAAGCTACATTCAGTGTGGAACACAGTTCACTTCCTGTTGCCTGTGGATCAAGATGTAGAACTCTCAGCTCCTTCTCCAACACCATTTCTGCCTATATACTGCCATGGCCTCCCATGATGATAATGAACTAAATCTCTGAAACCATAAGCCTGTCTAATTTAATGTTTTTTGAGGTTTTTTTTTTTTTTTGCCATGGTCATGATGTCTTTTCACACCAATGGAAACCCTAGTTAAGACAGATGGTAAAGCAAAACTATTTTGAACCCTGTTTACAAGCTTCTGAATGTGTGTTGCTGTGAGAAAAGGGAGTGTTCTTGCAGATTCTTCAGTTTTATGTGATCATGGTGGTCATATGAGTTTCCTGTACAGCCACAGAGCTTTGAACTGCTGGGATGCAAATGTCAGTCTTATGAATATGGGTCCATGTTCTTAGAAATGACTGCAGTGCAGAGAAAAAAAACATCAGGAGGAAAATTTCTTCATTTTAGGAACAAAAATGGATTTGATCTTAATATAAGTAGTTTGAGACAGTCTTAAAAACACAGGCAGGGTAGAAACAGATTTTGTTCTGTTACAACAGATTCAAAACTGATCAAAATGACAGAATTATTAGCAATGGACCATGAAAGAAAATATTAGCAATCTTGAAGAAAATGCAAAGGAAAGCTTCCAAACTAATGCATAAAAAGATGGGCCTAAAAAAATAGTCACAGGAATCTCTTGGGCAAAATGAAAAGGCTATTAAAAAGGAGTCAAGAGACAAAGGAGCAGGCAAAAACACTTGAAGAAATAATTGATAGGATGTGTCTAAATCTAACAAACAATAACTTGTATATTCAGGACTGAATGAACCTGGAGAATAATAAGGAAGCTACACCACATTGCACAAGAAACCAAATATTTAAATCAATGATAGAGGAAAAACAAACAAATATCAAATAGTACATACACAGAAATAAATCTATCAATTTATTGCAGAAATAAAGCAATACTGCGTGGTGGTTATTGTGTTCCCCAATATATTGTGCATCCTAATAAACTTATCTGGGGTCAGAGAATAGAAGAACCACAAGATATAGAGGTCAGAAAATGGTGGCACATACACCTTTAATCTTAGCATTCCAAAGGCAGAGATCCATCTGGATCTTTGAGTTCAAAGCCACACTGGAAACAGCCAGGCATGGCGACACATGCCTTTAATTCCAGAAAGTGATGGCAGGAAGCAGAAAAGTATATAAGGTGTGAGGACCAGGAACTAGAGTTTGCTTAAGCTTTTAGGCTTTTGAGCAGCAGTTCAGCTGAGATTCATTTGGATGAGGAATCAGAGGCTTCCAGTCTGAGGAAACAGAATCAGTTGAGGAATTGGCAAGGTGAGATAGCTGTGGCTTGTTCTGCTTCTCTGATCTTCCAGCATTCACCTCAATACATGGCTTCAGGTTTGATTTTATTAATAAGACCTTTTAAGATTTGTGCTACAATACTGAAAAATGACAAAAGTGCATGTCAACTAGTATGAGGGGCCAGGAGTGGGTTTATGGATCTAGAATTCTATATGCACTAAAACTGTTCTTCCTAAGTACAGGATAAATTCAATAAATGGTAAAGAGGTTAGGGCGCGCAAAGAAGAATTAGATGAGGAAGTAATAGACAAAAAACTATGAGAACCAAGGCAGATGCAATTCCAGCCCTTATGACACTGAAGCAGGAGAATTAAAAGTTTGAGACCAGCCTGGACTATATAGTGAGATGATGTCAAAACAAAACAAACAAAAAACATTTGTTAGACATATAGAAAACAAATTCCAGAATAACAGAAGTCTCTGCTTATCAGTCAACCTGAAAAATGGAAATTCCAGCAAGATGGTTCAATGGGTAAAGGCACTTGTGGTCAAGACTGACAACCTGAGTTCAAGCCCTAGGGTCCACATGGTAGAAGAAAACAATCAACCCTCACAAGTTGTCTTATGACCTGCACACTCACCTGTGATACACAGATGCCCACATATACACACATTCACACACACACAGTAAATAACCCTTCCCCACTCTCCTTCAAAATTATGGCCTTTTTTTTAAACTAATTGTTATTGCATGCAAATGTGTGTCTACAAATATATATAACCTGTTCTATCTATCCATAAAATGTTACTTGTATATATGATGTATGTTTTCAGGGCTGACTGTTTATAACTGGAAAACTAACCAGTGTGCTCTTCCATGAAGAAGACCATCTCCCTCACTCCAAGTTTTCCTCAGTTTCCTGTACTTCATTGTGTAGAGCTGAGGTCTCACGGTCTTTTCTCTGTCAACTTTGGCAGGTCCATTGGTATTATTCTTGTTCAGATCACATTTGGATAGTCCTTTAGCTAGACTGTATGGGTGTAGTTCTTGATATTACTAGGAGACATAATCTCACAATAAACTCTCCTATTCTCTGGCTTTTACTATCTTTCCACCCCTTCTTATGAAATTTTCCATGTGCCTTAGGTGTAGGTTGTTTTATAGATGTATCCATTGGAAATCAGCTCTTTAGCTCTACATTTGGTTGGCTGTGGTTTTCTGTAGTGGTCTCCATCTGTTGCAGATAAGTTTCCTTGATGAAGGGTGAAGACTATGTTTATATATGTGAATAAGGACAAATGATTATAGATTGTTGCTAGGGATTATGCTAGTTTAGTAAGGTAGAGGTCATGGATTCTATTTCAAAAACCATAGGCTCTGTTTCTGAAGTGCATGATGTCTTCGGCAATAGAGACTTGCTCCACCTCTGAGGGGTAACCAAGGTCAACAGCAATAGGCTGTGTGTTTGGGGAGTATCTTGGACAGCCCTGGCCAACACTCAAAAGAAGAAATATATAAAATCTTTCTCAAGCTGGCAAAACTCAACCACAAAATGATCAAACACTTCAAGATAGGACACACTTAGTAGTGAAAGACCAATGCTTTGCTCCAATAAGAAAACAAAGCGAGGATGTCTACTCTCAGAATTATCATTCAGATTCCAGTATGTTCAATAACAAGGAAATAAAAATAAAAAGATACATTGCGGCTGGAGAGATGGCTCAGAGGTTAAGAGCACTGGCTGTTCTTCCAGAGGTCCTGAGTTCAATTCCCAGCAACCACGTGGTGGCTCACAACCATCTACAATGAGATATGGTGCCCTCTTCTGTCCTGCAGGCTGAACATTCACTGTATAAATAAATAAATAAAATAAAATCTTTAAAAAAAAAGATACATTGCAAATGAAATTACCATGATTGATAGGCACCATGATTATATGTACAGAAAATCTTCAACAGTCCTCAAGAGCTTACAGAATCAATGAGCTTCAACAAGTCCTGGAACTCAGGATCAATGCAAAAATATTGTGTTTTTCTTTACTCACAACGTGTAGCTGGAAGTAATGTTTTTCTGTTATTTACAATATCCTCAAAGAACATGAAGTGAAATGAATTTTTTTAACATTCAGATAAGATCACTGCTTTGGAAACTATACAATGATGCTAAAATAATTCAAGAAGGGCTAAATAAATAGAGAATATGCTGTGTTCAATAATATGAAGACTGAATTCTTTTCTCCCCAAAGTGCCTGATCAATTTAATGCAATAAAAATGCCATCAGACTTTATTGATATATTGGTAACTTGACCTTTAAATTAACAAAAATTCAAAACACACAACACAGCCAAAATAATTTGCAAATAAATGAATACAACTGGATATTTTACATTATTTAAACTGAAACCTATAGTAACTAAGATCTTGCTTTAAAGAGCTAATCTTCAATTGTAGTAGTTATGCAGAATGTGGGTTTGTTGAAATATGTCAGGTTGTATTTGTTGTTTTAACTGTATTCTGTAAAATTATTTTAAGGCAGTTGTTACTAATGTGTGGACAAAAGAATCACTATTTAAGTGCAAGACCACAGTACAGAAACTCTAAGTATCTAATGAATCAGAGCTTACCAGTTTAGCATTTTCTGTTTTTCATCTTACTAGAGCCCTGAGGAGTATCACCAAAAGAAATAAACTTTCAAAGAAGCTACATAAATAACTTAGGATAAGCCATAATTTCTCTAGAAATTTAGCTGGAAGACATTTGGTCTGTGACATTTTCATTCTGTGCCTTCAATGTGGATGACTGACAAAATTTAGAAAGAGCAACAATTACTCTGCCTTCCCATACTTCATAATTAAAAACTTAAGAAACTCTCCACCCAGCCATAAGCAGCACATCCTTCTTCAGGGTCTGCCTAATCCTCCCCTCCAGGTATCCTCCTCTGCAAGCTAGATCTATCCAGGATCCCACAACATCTATACCCCAGCCTAGTATGGTTAACCCTACCTATGTTCCTATCACTTCTAGGCTTCCAAGATGACCCATTATTTCTGCATCTTACCATATGGGCTCCTTCTAAGATCTATCCAACTTCTCTACATAGCCAGACCCATCCTTACAATCTGGACATGGACCAGGACTCACATAGTATACATCAGCCCAGTCTCTTCAGTCCAATGAATTTATTCTATCTAAATCATTTATAATCTCTAGGCCCAACACATCTGGCCATCTTGTTTCCAAGCCTGCTTTGTCCATATCAGACACAGAACTAACAAAGCAAGTCCACATTTCCAGATCTTATTCCAAAAATACTAACAATATGAAAGATCAAGCCAGTATTATCCCCCTAAAACCTACTAGTCCTATAGAAATGTTTGCTAATGAGAATTACCTATATGAACCTCAGGATATAGAATTTGAAGGAACAAACATAAACTTCATCAAACAATTCAAAGAGTTTAGAGAAAACACAAAGAAAGAACTCAATGAAATTAAGGGAAAAAAAACTTAAGGAGAATAAACAAACACCTGAATGATACCTAAGAAAACACACACACATAAGGCTAACAGAAATGACAAAGGCAATCCAGGACTTGATAAAAGAATTCATTGAAGAGATAGAAGCATTGATGAGGACTCATGCTTAAATGAAGGTGGAACTGAAATATCCAATAACTCAACTAGAAAACTACAGTAGAATGAATCTAGTAGGAAATATAATATCAGGAGTACAAGATAAAGTAGCGATCTAAGCCAAAGAACCAAGCAATATGAAATAATATTTTTAAACACAAGAAAAGAACAAACAGAAAATGTGACATATCATGAAAAGAAAAATTTTCTAATTATAGGCAAAGATTAGGGGGGAAAATTACAAACCAGTAGCAAAGAACAGATCTTCAACAAGATCATAGAGGACAATTTCACCAAACCAAAGAAATAATCCCAACACTGACATGGAAAGCACCAACACACCAGAGTCAAGGGCAGAAAAGAAACTCACCTTGGCATATCATAGTTAAAACATGGAAAAAAGAAAGTGTATTGAAAGCTACAAGAGAGAAAACACAAATGTCATGTACACAAAAATCTATCAGAATAACAGCTGATTTCTAAAGGAAAACCTTAAAAGTCAGAATAGCCTGGAACAGTGCAGTCCAAGTTCTGAAAGATTGGTTATCTCAATAGATGCAGGAAATGCTTTTGACAAAAATCCAACATGCCTTCATGATAAAAGTCCTAAAGAATATGGAAATAGAGGGAAGAAAACTCAGCATAATAAAGGCTGTATATAAGAAATCCACAACTAACATCCTAAATGGAGAAAAACTAGGAGCAATCCCACTGAATTAGGAATGAGTTAGGGCAGTCTACAATCCATACTCCTTTTCAGTATTGTGCTTGAACTACTATCTGGAATAGTGAAGCAAGAGAGGAATTTAAATATGAATAGAAAAAGAAGTCAAACCACCCACATTTAGAGTTGATGTTATATTATACATTAGAGATTTCAAAAATTCTATAAATGACAAATTGAGTAATGTGAAAGGACATATAATCAATTAGCACAAATCAATCATGTTTCTATACACCAACAACAAACATGCAGGGAAAGAGATCATGAGCACAAATCCAATCATAATAGCCTCAAAGAAAATAATATATCCAGGAATAAACCTAATAAAGGAAGTTAAGGACCTCTATAATGAAAAGGTTAAGCCTCTGAAGAGATAGAGAATGAAACATACTAGAAAATAGAATGATATCTCATACTAACAGATTGGTATAATTAACACTGTGAAATGGCCATTTTACCAAAAGCTATTTACAGATTCAGTGTAATCCTATCAAAATCCCCAACCTATTCATCACAGAAATAGTGTCTTAGTCAGTGTTCTATTGCTATGAAGAGACACCATGATCATGGTAACTCTTATAAAATAAAGCATTAATTGGGGCTTGCTTAGGGTTTCAGAGGTTTTAGTCCATTATCCTCATGGCAAGGAACATGGTGGCATGCAGGTAAAAATAGTAGCTGAGAATTCTACATCCAGATCCCAAGGCAACTCTAAGAAAGAGAGAAACTAGAGCTGAATTGGGTTTCTGAAGTCACAGAGCCTGCCCTCAGTGACACACTTCCTCCAACAAGGCTATATCTCCTAATCCCTGTCAAGTAGCACTACTCCCTAATGACCAAGAATTCAAGTATATGACCCTATGAAGGCCAATATTATTTAAACCACCATAAATAGGCAAGAAATTATCCTAAAATGCATAAAGAACCACAAAGGACATCAAAAAGCCTAAACAATGCTAGAGGGATTACCATTTCAAAGATCAGGATATATTATAGAGTAACAGTAATAAAAACAATATGTTACTGGTACCAAAACAGACATATAGACCAATGGAACAAATTTGAAGACCCAAAACTTGAGTCCATATAACAGAAGCCATTTAACAAAGATGCCAAAAATGTACCAGAGAGAATAGAAAGTATCTTCAACAAGTGATGCTAGGAAAACTGAATATCAACTTAAAGAAGAATCATATTAGATACACAGCTATCAAGTGGCATTAAAATTAACTCCAAATGCAGCAAATACCTCAGTTTGAAACCTTAAACATTGAAACTGCTATAAGAAAAGATATATAGGCAGTACTCTACATGATATAGGTGTGAGAAAGGACTGTGGTAGTTTGAATGAGAATGGCCCCCAGCAGTTCCAAAAGGCTTATATATTTGAATACTTGTTCCACAGTTGGTGGGATTCTTTGGGAAGGATTCAGAGGTGTGACAGCCTTGTTGAAGGAGGTGTGTCACTGGAGGTGGTCCTTGAAGTTTCAAAAGTCTATGCCATTCCCAGTTAGTTCTCTCTCTCTCTCTCTCTCTCTCTCTCTCTCTCTCTCTCTCTCTCTCTCTCTCTCTCTCTCTCTCTTTCTCTCTCCTCATCTCTCTCTGTCTTATGTTTGTTGTCTCAATATAGAAACACTCAGCTACTACTCTAGTGCCATACCTGGCTGTTGCCATGATCACAGACTCACCTTCCGAAACTATAAGCAAGTCAGCTCTCAATTAAATTGTTTCCTTCATAAGTTTTCTTTGTCATGATGCTTTATCACAACAATAGAAAAGTAACTAAGACAAAAACTTTTTAAATAGGACTCCATTTGTCCAAGAATCAAGGACAACAACTGACAAGTAGGACTTCATAAAACTTAATAGCTTCTGCAGAGCTAAAGACACATTCATGAACTCAAAAACCAGAGTCAAAAAACAAATCACCTGCTGTGAAACAATCTTTTTGTACACTATGAACATGTATTACGCTCATTGGCTAATAAAGAGATGACTGGCCTATAGCTGGGCAGGAGGAGATTAGGCAGGAAAACCAAACAAAGAGGATGCTGGGAGGAAGAAGGACAGAGTCCAAGGAGGCAAAAGGTCACCAGATGGAGAGCAAGCAAGACATGTCCCAAGCCTCAGGGCAGCACATAGATTAATAGAAATTTAAGTTGTAAGAACTAGTTAGTAATGAGCCTGAGCTACTGGCTGAGCATCTATAATTAATATTAAGTTTCTGAGTGATTATTTGGCAGCAGCCAACAACATAGGAAAACTCTAGCTACAATCACTATGTCAAAAAAATGGGACTGGGCCCTGAAAAGATTATTTTCAAAAAAGGAATAAACATGCCTAAGAAATATCTCAAAAAAATGTTCATCATCCCTAGCAATTAGGGAAATACAAATAAAAAAAACTCTGAGGTTTCATCTTACCCCAGTCAGAATGATTAGTATAAACAAAACAACTGACAAAAAATTCTGGAGGAGATGTAGAAAAAGGGGAACCATCATTTACTCTTTCTGGGATTGCAAACTGGTACAGTCATTCTAGAAATTGGTATGGAAAATTCTCAAAAGGTAAAAATAAATCTACTACATGACTCAGTACCCAAATCCTTGGCACATGCCCAATGGATTTGACATCCTATTACACAGATACCTGTTCAGCCATGCTCGTTGAATGCTCTGCTCACAATAGTTAAGAAATAGAAACAGTCTAAATGTCCTCCAACTGATGAATAACAGGCAATGAAAATATGGCACACATACATAATGGAATACTATTGAGCTATAAAAAGTGAAATTTGGAAGTAAATGGATAGAACTAGAAAAGATCATATTGAGTGAAGTAGCCCAGACCTAGAAAGACAAATGTTGCATGTTCTTTCTCATCGGAAGCTCCTAGCTCCAAATCTTCAGAGATGAGTACATAGTCTGGAGTAACTTCAGAAATCAGGAAAGTAAAAGGAGACAAAGGTGGGAATTGGGGGTGGGAGAGCAATATAGAGGGGAATAGCAGGGTACATGTGATCTAATGAGAAATGGAAAAAATGGGGGACTGTAACTCAGGTAGGGGAAAGGAGGGTAAAATAGCATTAAAGATGTCTGCAAAAGTCATAAAGAATAATCTATTAACTACCTATCTAAAAATATCTACAATACACATAAGTCCATGTATTCTATTTATGCATGTGTGTATGTATATATTTATACAAACATAGTTTAAATAAAATTTTCCCATCTAGGCTGAAAATGCTCCTTCCAAGAGCCAAAGACCACCTAAAAAAAAACCCAAGATTCCTGTATGCCATCATTTTGGTCATTTTACTAAAATTTTAATGTTTATGCTGGGTAGTCTTCACCCCCTCATCAAGAAAACTTCTCTTTGCAACAGACAGAGACTAGTACAGAAAACCACAAACAATCAAAACACAGAGTTGTAGAATCATCTACTATACATCTCTTGCAATTAAAGCTTAGCAATCATTTTAGAAGATCAGAAGAGAGCACAGAAATACTATAAGACCTAGAGGATGAAGGAATTTGCTATAAGATTATTTCTTCTCTGGACTAGGCCTGAACTGTTTGGGGGGACACCCGGGCAGGGGGATCGGGATCCATTCCTGGTGCATGGGAGCCCGGTGCCTGTGGTGTGGCACCTTGCACAGCCTTGGTGCGGCAGGGAGGGCCTTGGACCTGCCTCGGCTGAGTGTGCAGGGCTCTGCTGACTCCCCATGGGAGACCTTGATTTGGAGGATGTGGGGATGGGGGGTGGCTTGGGAGGGAGGGTTTAAGGGTGGGAGGAGGGAGGAGGTGGGATTTGTGGGTGGTATGTAGGGTGAGTAGAAAATTTCTTAATAAAATATTTTTTTAAAAAAGATCATGTCTTCTATGATGCCATAAATTGTAGCTATAAAGTCTCATCAAGATGACTGTCTAAACATGAGCTAAAGTATGACACTGGCAATGGTGAAATTGGGAGAAACGGTCTTCACCAGGGATGAAGACACCAATTGCTTATGCAATACCAAATGGTCAACCCTGAAAACATACACACAAGTAACATTATACACACTGAGCAAGCTGCATTTTTATATTTAGGAATATATATGTGTAGACATGTGTATGTAACAACAATTACTTAATGAAAACATATATACAATTAGTATTATACAAACAACAGATTGCATTTATGTATTTAGGTGTGTGTGTGTGTGTGTGTGTGTGTGTGTGTGTGTGTGTGTAACAATAATGAATGAATTTGAAAGAGAGCGAAAAAGGGTATATGGAAGGGTTTGGAGGGGGGACATAGAAGGGAGAAATTATATAATTGTAATCTCAAGAAACAATAGGAATAATTTTAAAAATTAAATCTTTTTTAAGTTAAAAAATGAGACACACATTGTTTCTATAGTACACTGAGATTATAGATTTAAGAGATAAATTTATTTTCTTGTAAATGTTTTTAAAGTAAAATGCAAGAGCATAGAAGTAAGTATAAAAAAAAACCTCTTAAGTCAAATATTTTTCAGTTAAAAAAAAATTCCAGACCTCATCAAAAATCATCATTAAAACCCTGGAGATAATACATTTCCCATGAACAACACAAAAAAAAAGCCAAGACAAAGAAAAATTGCCTTCAACATGAAAAATGAAATATATCAAACTTTCAGTGGGTTGAAATATTTTCAAAATAAAAATATGGTGATGTGATCAATGTAATTTTAACAAATATATATTGCATGGGGGAATACTTTCAAAATTTCTCTGCAATTGGAGGCAGACTTTATGATACTATATCAAGATGTCTTAAGAGATTAAGTCAATATGTCTTAAAGTAGAAATAGTGTACCTAATTATTACTCTTAATCATTTCAGATATTTTAAAATAAAATAATGCTTGACATTTACATGCAATTTAGGGACCTATAGTAAATATAAATTCTGGAAAAGAAGAAAATACTGGCATAACAGCAGTTATAAAAGCATGCTAAATGAAGGGAAATAGTGTCTGTAACGGTAGAAGTCTTACTATCTGGATTAACTAATGCACTTAAAATGCAAATAATGTGAATGACTACACAGCTATAGCAATGTGCATAATAGAGATTTCCCACCTCTCAAATCTATTGAAGAAATTATGCTAAGAAAATTTTTATCCATGGCATGGTTTTATCTGCTTGTAATCCCAGCACCTGGGAGCTGAAGCAGTATAGTGAGTTCTAAGTTAGCCTAGTATTGATATAAAGAAAAAAAAAGAAAAGCCAATAACTGAGGATTTCACTCAGTGGTAAAGTACTTGTCTAGTAGGTACAAGGCTTGTATTTGATCTCCAGGTAAAGACACTTGCTTATCCATATTCATTACCGCTCTATTCACAGTAGGTAAGAAATGAAAATAGCGTAGATATCCACCAACTGATAAATGAATAATGTGGTGTATTTACACAATGGAATATTACTCAACTATTAAGAGAAATAAAATTATGAAATTCACAGGTAAATGGATGAATCTAGAAACAATAATTCTGCTTGAAGTAACTCAGAGCCAGACAAATCAAGTGTCACATGTTTTCTCCCATTTGTGATGTTAGCTTTGAACCTTTGTGTGTGTTCCATTTGGAATACCCATAGGGGGTCTGGAAATTATTAAAGATAGGAGGGGCTTTCGAGTGTGGAGAGGTAGACTACATTTAGGGTTTAAAAGGAATTGTGGAGCATTGTAAAGTAACAGAAGCAAAGAACGCAAAAAGAGGTAAAACAGCTGCCACAGAAACAACAAAAACACATCAGAAAGAGGTGTCAGTGAGACAGATAAAACTGCAACTTCCTACCTGAAATCAAACAGTCCTTATATATTACATAAATGATTCAGAACATGAAAAAAAAATCAAAACTAGTCCATGCTAGAAATGAATTTATATGATTTAAGACAAATTGAAATAAAAATCATTTGATAAAGAAAGTCTAGACAAGAAAGGACATAAGAATAATTAAGTAAGGACAGATACAAGAAACAAAGCTTTTAATTCAGACATGAATGTAATAGTTTCCTCTCTGGGCCTTTGCAGAACATGGGAATAAGCTGCCAGGGCCAGACCTTCCAACCTCCAAATCAGACAAAGTCATCTTCCTGACTGACCCCCACTTCCAAGTGTGTGGATTATAAGCTCTCCATCAGTGAAGATGCCTACTAATGAATGTTTACACAAAGTCATGTGCCATTCTGACAAGAAAATAAATAAAATTGCATCACCTAGCAGTATCAATGCCATCTTTGTTTGCATAAATGGACTATAATCTTCACCATACTACCAAGTTACCTCAATAGTGCATTTCTCAGAAGTTTGTCATTAAGTTACAGCTGATAGAAAAAGAAAGAGATTCATTTTTCTTTAAATTGACTTTTATGGTTATGGAAGCTGGCAAGTCCAAAGAATGTGGATAGAACAGAAGATTGGGGGCCCAGGTAGAGTCGGTACTGCTATTCAAGCCCTAAGGCAATCTGGACATAGACTTTCATCTTCTTTGGTACATGGTGGGGGCAATAATCTGCTTTTTTCCAGATACCGACTTAAATGTGAAACTCATATAAACTAGATGTCTTCAAAGCAATATATAGGTATGTGCGATCAGATTCCTAAGTTTGACGACCTAGCCAAGCTGAAATATAAAATTCATGACTACTGATACCTAGATAGGAAAAAAAGGAAAAAGAAGGGTGATCCTAAGAGACCACAATAGAAAGGTGTTTAAAAGGGCAGGATTAATAAAAAGTTAAATGATACCTTTTAAAAGATCTGATACACAAGAAGAAACAAAAATTTACTCTGCCAATCCTTTGTTCCTTTGTCTGAGTCATGAGGGAATTAGATATTGTAGAGTTTACCAAACCCTGAAAAGATACTGAGATTAAAAAACAGAATGGGAACATGTTTCATTTATACTTTTCTCTACCTTGTTCTTTATTTATTCAAATCCAAATTAAAATCCCCTGATTTGAATACTTTTGTATTTGGCTCCTTATTCTCTACTATCCCAAATCCAAGTAAATAATTTTCTAACAATAATTTATAAATATGGTAATTTCCACCTGCTCTCCTAATTTTTTTGTTAAAAGAGGGGAAGCAGCTGGCTTTACTCCTGGGAAATTAACAGGAAATATTCATGGATCAAATTCCTGAAGCAATTATTGCTGGCTTCCCTGGCAGTCTAATGGTTGGAGTCAATAATGGGCATTGTAAACTGCATGCAGCTCCATGGGTTAAGGAGTGACAAGAGGCCTAGTGGGTTGAGTGTGTTGATGATCTCCATAGAGATCAGAAGGTGTTTCAAATAGTTGCTTTTGATAATTTGGATTAACAGGAAATTAGAAATCCCTACACTTGTTTATTTGAATTGTTTTTGTAGACTGTCTTACTGCTACCAGGCCCCAGGCTGCATTTAAAGACATCATACAACAAGCATAGGTCTATAATTCTAAATCCCCATGTTGGGAAACATAAGTCAGATGGAAAGCTAAAAATGGACATAGAAATTAGTATAATTGGTACCTTTGAATTGGGAAATATGCAATAGAATAGAAGCTTGCCACAGGCTTTGGGGTCACCAATTGTAACCCAGGGTAGTTGGAAAGACTCTGGGAAATTAGGGACATTTAATATGAAAGTAGAACTCACGTTAAAGAGGATGACAAGCAGGGAAGCAAAAGTTCTTCAAAACAGAGCCAATGTCTGTGCAAAGGATAAGAGAAAAAAATTAAAGTACAATAATTATCCCACAAAAAGTTTCTAAAAATTACACACATTACTAAAGTTTATGTTGGTAAATCTCATATGCTGGATGGGACATGTTGCTCAGCCTTGGTGCAGGGAGGAGGGGATTGGACCTGCCTCAGCTGAATGTACCAGCCTCTGATGACTCCCCAGGGGAGACCTTGCCTTGAAGGAGGTGGGAATGGGGGTTGGGTTGCGGGGGAGAAGGCTGGGGGATGGGAGGAGGGAGGACAGGGGAATCTGTGGCTGATATGTAAAATGAATAGAAAATCTCTTAATAAAAAAGAAAAAAATTAAATATATTATAAAATTACATATGCAATTTAAAGAGTAAAAGAAAAGTACTCATCAAAATACTGATATTGTTGTTCAAAAATTATATGATAAAAATTATATGCCATGCTTAATGGTATAAAAAATTGAAATACAACAAATTCCATTTACTGAGAAAAACAAATAAAATTGCAACTATTCACATAATGATGTAAAAATATAAATTACAACTACCTGTAACGATATGGGTATATGTGGAAATCATAATAAAGATAAAATAAATGTCCTAGTAAACTACTATGTGATGAGTTATCTCAATTGTCAATTGATGGAATCTAGAATCACCATGGAAACAAACTTCTAGGCATGTCTGCGAGAGTATTTTCAGAGAAGTTTAACTGGAGAGAGAAGGCCAACTCAGCATGTGGGTGTCACACCCCCTTGCTCTGTGGTCTCAGGCTGGATAAAAAATAGAATTCTAGTGAAAGCTTATCATTCATCCCTCTCTGCTCCCTGACTGAGAATGCAATGAGACCACTCTCCTCACAATCTTAACACCATGTCTTTATCCTTCCTTCAAGTTGATTTGTCAAACATTTTGTTATAGCAATAATAAAAGTAGCGGGTATATAAGTTATGGTGGCTTACATCTGTAATTGTAGCACTTGTGAGGCCGAGGCAGAAGCATAGCAAGCTACAGGCCAGCCTGGGCTATATATAATAAGACACTGGAAGAAAGATAAAGAAAGGAAGGAAGGTAGGAAGAGAGAGGGAGGCAGAGAGGGAAAGAAAGAGAGAAAGGAAAGAAGGAAAATCCTTCTAAAGTTGAAATCCTTTATACAACAAAAATACCATCAGAAGATGAAAAGACAACACAAATTATATTAAAAACCTACAAATCATATAAATGGTCTGGAATTATGTCATGAATATATAAATAACAATTACAAATCAATACTTTTAAATAACTAACATGAAAGTGAGCAGTGTCTGTGATGGTTGGTATTGTCAACTTGACAGAATCTGGAAGATGGGAGATAGGCTTCTAGGCACACATGTGGGGAATTATGTTGAGTGCATTAATTAAGGTAGGAAAACATACCCAGTATTGATGACACAACTCCTGAACTGGGGTCCTGTATTATATAAACAAATTATCCAATCAATAGATGGTTTAACTGAATAGACAATTCTTAAAAGAAAAAAATACATGTGACCAATAAATACTTGTGAAGGTTTCCAACAGCATTAGCCATCAAGGAAACAAAGTAAAACTTCTCCAAGAAGTCAGAATATCTTCCATCAAGAAAACGAATGCTGCATGAAGGGAAAAGGAACCCTTATCCTGCTGGTGGGAATGAGAGCATGTACAGTCACTGTAAAGATCAGGGTGCAAAACAGAATTGGCATACAACTTACCTGTTCCATTTTGGAGTTGAACACTTGAAGGATTGGAGTCAAGAGTTACTTGTATGTTGTGTTTACTGCTACACTATTGACAATAGTCAATAAATGTAACCATCGGAGATGAACAGATAAAGAAACTATCAGATATGCACAATGGAAATTCAGTCAGCTATGAAGAGAAATGAAATAATTTCATTTGTGAGAAAATGAATGGAACTGGAAATCGTTATGTTAAGCAAAATCAGCCAGACTAAGAAAGACAAATATTGCATGTTTTCTCTTATATACAAAACCCTACATTTAAAAGTATGTGTGTGTGTGTGTAAAAACGACAAAGGAGATTATGAGAGGGGAGGAAGATATATTCATTAGGAAGAGAAGATAATGGAATATGTGTGACATAAAAGCAGAAAGAGGGACTAGATAAAGAAAGGGAGCCAGCCAAAGGGACCTAGAGACATTACACTTTCAAACAAAGTATAATAGAAAATATGTATTAAAATGCCATAATGAAACCCAGTATTTTGTATATTGACATAAAAAAATCAATTTTGAGATTATATTAGAAAGAAACATAGATAAGAATCACCAAAAACCCTATAAAAAGATGTTCAACATTCATCGGATAATGCAAACCAAAACTTCTATCTAAACACTGTACATAATAGATATCATAACAAGGATTGTCAATAATGAAGAGCAATGGGTACTCTCAGGCAGGACCTGAAACAGGAAGCATGCAGGAACAGGAAGCCTGGGAAATAGGAAGCATGCAAGAATAAGAAGCATGGGGGAACAGGAAGCCTGGGGGAACAGAAAGCCTGGGGGAACGCTGTTAGCTGCTTCCTGGTTCACTCTGACTTCTTCACTTTCCTTTTCTTCTTTTTTTAATAGATGATAGCTATTTTTTTTCAATTTTTAAAATTATTTTTATTAATTAATTTTTATTTCTTTTACATACTGATCACAGTTCCCCTTCCCCCCTCTCCTTCCATTCTGTTTTCTTAAATAGTCCTGCCACAACTTCCCTAGATGAGGGAAGTAAGTATAAGGCAAAGTAATCCTTTGTTCTCCCAGTGGTTTTTGGTCAGAGTCAATCTTCACAGCAACAGAAAAGTAACTATAACACGCCATTTATGAATATAAAGGCCAATGGGTTTTATGCTTTAGTCAGATAAATTGTACTTATATGAATAAATCCTTTCTAAAAGAGACAATAATATTTCTTCTAATGCTAGCAGTGGACAATTAGAAATGACAGATCAGAATAAACAGAATGAAAGCCCAGAGGAAGTAAACTTTCAAAATATTAGGAAGTGGAGAAATAATGAATACAAAAGAAAAGGAAGCTGTTTGTAGAAGATTGTGTATGAATAGAAAATGTAAGTGACCAGTAGACCCTTTTTTCACAATGGAAGCTTCTTTTACTAAAATAGACCCAGCATGAAGTTTGGTGCTTAGCTAAGGTGAACTCAAAAAAATTTTAAGACTGAAGGATACATTGATATTCTGATTTTCCAGGAATATTAATCATAATAGTAAGTCCAGTTTTTTTAATTATACATTACATTTTTATTTTTATTATATTTTTAAATTTTATAATTAATTTAATTTTACATACCAGCCACAGATTTCCCTGTTGCCCTGGAGGAGATGGGAATGGGGGGGTGGATTGGGTTGAGGGCGAGGAGGGTGGGAGAAAGTCCAGTTTTTACTAGTTCCTTTTGTTTGTTTTTTATTCTTTTATATTATGTCCAGACCAGAGATTGCCCTCCCACCTTCCTTCTCCTCCAGTTCCACTCCTCAACCTTTTCCCTTCAGAAAAGAGCAGGCCTCCAAAGGCCTGAACACAGCATAAAATGTTACAATAAGACTAGGCACACACTGGGGGGAGAAATCAATGAAATAGAAACAAACAGAACAATATAAAGAATCAATAAAACAAAGAGTTAGTTCTTGGAGAAAATCAATAAGATGGGCAAACCCTTATCTAAACTAATTAAAATGCAGAGAGAATATCCAAATTAGTAAAATCAGAAATGAAAAGGGGGACATAACAGACACCAAGGAAATCCAAAGAATCAATAGGACATACTTTAAAAGCAAGTTCTTCACAAAACTGGAAAATCTAAAAGAAATGGATAATCTTCTCAATAGATAATAGTTACCAAAGTTAAATCAAGACCAGATACTCAATTTAAATACACCTGTAACCCCCAAGGAAAGCAAAGCAGTCATCAAAAATCTCCCAACCAAAAAAAAAAAAAAAAAAGCCTAGGACAAGACAATTTTAGTACATAATTCTACCAGACTTTCAACTACAAGCCAATAGTCTTCAAACTATTTTACAGAACAGAAATAGAAGGAACATTGCCAAATTCATTCACAGTCATTCTGACACCCAAACCACAAAAAGATTCAACAAAGAAAGAGAATTACAGACCAATTTCCCTCAGAAACATGCATGTAAAAATACTCAATAAAATATATGCAAGCTGAATTCAAGAAGACATGAAAAGATCATCCACCATAATCAAGTAGACTTCACCTAAGAGATACAGGGGATATTCAACACAAAAAAAAATCAGTAACTATAATCCAACATATAAACAAACTAAAAAAAGAAACAAAAGAAAAATATGATCATTTCATTAGATGCTAAAAACATCTTTGACAAAATCCAACACCCCTTCATGACAAAAATCTTGGTGAGATTAGGGATAAAAGGTACATACCTAAACTTAATAAAGGCAATTTACAGCAAGCATATAGCCAACTTCAACTTAAATGTAGAGAAACACAAAGCAATTCCACTATAATTAAAGAACAAGACAATGTTATACACCCTCTCCATATCTATTCAGTATAGCACTTGAAGTTCTAGCTAGGAAAATATATATATATATATATATATATATATATATATATATATATATATATATATATATATATATTTATGTATGTATATATATAAATTTTATGTTATGTTTATATATAATATAAAATTTTACATATGTATATGATAAAGAGGATGAGAAAGAAACAGGGAAATGACACCCTTTACAATAGCCACAAATAATATAAAATATCTTGATGTAACTTTAACCACACAAGTGAAAGATTTGTATGACAAAAACTTCAGGTCTTTGAAGAAATAAATTGAAGAAGATATCAGAAGATGGAAAGATCTCCCATACTCATGGATTGGTAGGATTAACGTAGTAAAAACTGCCATCCTACAAAAAGCAATCTACAGATTCAACACAATCCCCAGCCAAATTCCAAAACAATTCTTTACAGACCTTGGCAGGTTAAAAAAAACAAGTGAAGGTAACTAAAAGCAATCCTGTATAATATAGAACTTCCAGGGGTATCACAACCCCTAATTTCAAGATGTATTATAGAATTGTAATAATGAAAATAGCTTGGTATTAGCATAAAAACAGACACATTGATCAATACAATTGAAATAAAGACCAAAACTATATCCACACACCTATGGACACCTGATTTTTTTTTTATAAAGAAGCCAGGAATGCACAATGAAAAATAGAAAACATCTGCAAAAAAAGGGTCTGGTCTAACTGGATGTCTTCATGTAGAAGACTGCAAATTGATTTATATCTATCACCCTGAACAAAACTCAAGTCCAAGTGGGTCAAAGACCTATACATAAAATTAGATACACTGAACTTGATAGAAGAGAAAGTAGGAAGTAATCTTGAATGCATTGGCACAAGAGACAACTTCTTGAACAGAACACTGATAGCATGGGCACTAAAATCACCAATTAAAAAATGGGACTTCATGAAACTGAAAAGCTTATGTAAGGCAAAGAACACTGTCAATATGACAAAATGGCAGCCTATATGCCAAATGGGAAAAGATTTTCTCTAACTCTACATCTGACAGAGGGATAATATCCAAAACATATAAAGAACTCAAGAAACTAGACATCAACAAGGCAAATAATCCAATTAAAAACTAGGATCCAAATCTAAACAGAGAATTCTCAATATAAGAATCTCAAATGATTGAGAAACACTTAAGGAGATGTTCTACATCCTTAGCCATCAGGGAAATACAAATCAAAACTACTTTCAGATTCCATCTTACACCTTTCAGAATGGCTAAGATCAAAAACACAATTGATCGAGAGCTCATGCTGGCAGGGATGTAGAGCAAGGGGAACTCTCCTCCATTGTTGGTGGGAGTGCCAACTTATACAGCCCCTATGGAAAACAGTGTGGTGGTTCCTCACAAAGCTGGGAATCTATCTGACTCAGGATCCAGCTATATCACTCTTAGGCATATACCCAAAGGATGTTCCATCCTACCAAAGAAACACTTGCTCATTCATGTTCTACTGTGGGATGTCTTTCTGTATACTGTGAATATGTGTTGCTCTGATTGGTTGATAAATAAAATTCTGATTGGCCAGTAGGCAGGCAGGAAGTATAGGTGGGGCAAGCAGATGAGGAGAATTCTGGGAAGAGGAAGAGCCAAGTCAGGAGTTGCCAGCCAGACACAGAAGAAGCAAGATGCCAAGGCAGAACTGAGAAAAGGTACTAGGCCACATGGCTAAACATAGATAAGAATTATGGTTTAATTTAAGTGTAAGAGCTAGTCAGTAATAAGCTTGAGCTAATGGCTAAGTAGTTATAATTAATATAAGCTTCTGCATGATTATTCTATAAATGGGCCATGGGACTGTGGGGTCCTGGCTGGACTGGAGAAACCTTCCTACTACAATGTTCATTGCTACTTTATTTGTAATAGCCACCATGGAAAGCACTATGATGGTTCCAAAAATGGAACTCAGTCTACCTCTTTTGGTTAATTTCTGTTTGAATTCAGAAATTGTTAGATATTAGAATGGCTACACCAGCTTGCATTTTAAGTCCATTTTCTTGAAATATCTTTTTCTTATCCTTTACTCTGAGGTAATATCTATCTTTGATGTTGAGGTGTTTCTTGTATTTAGCAGAAGATGGATCTTGTTTTCGCATCTATTCTATTAGTCTGTGTCTTTTTGTTGGGTATTGAATCCATTGATATTTAGAGTTATCAATGACCAATAACTACTAATTCTTGTTATTTTTATTGTTATTGTTGTTTATGATGGTGGTAGTGGTGGTTCAGTGTGTGTGTATGTGTATGTATGTGTGTGTGTGTGTGTGTGTGTGTGTGTGTGTGTATCCCTCCTTTTGGTTTTGCTGGTGTAAAATTATTTCCTATGTTTTCGTGGGTGTAGTTAACCCCCTTGGGTTAGAGTTTTCCTTCTAGTGTCTTCTGTAGGGCTGGATTTATAGATAGATATTGTTTGAATTTGACTTTATCATGGAATATTGTTTTCTCCATCTATGATGACTGAGAATTTTTCTGGGTATATTAGTTTGGGCTGGCATCTGTGGTCTCTTAAGAGTCTGCAAGACATCTGTGTAGGCCCATATGGCTTTTAGAGTCTCCATTGAAATCAGGTGTAATTCTTTTTTTTTTTTTTTTTTTTTTTTTTGGTTTTTCGAGACAGGGTTTCTCTGTGTAGCTTTGTGCCTTTCCTGGGACTCACTTGGTAGACCAGGCTGGCCTCGAACTCACAGAGATCTGCCTGGCTCTGCCTCCCGAGTGCTGGGATTAAAGGCGTGCACCACCACTGCCCGGCTCAGGTGTAATTCTTATAGGTCTAGGTTTATATGTTACTTGGACTTTTTCCCTTGCAGCTTTTAATATTTGTTCTTTGTTCTGTATGTTTAGTGTTTTGATTATTTTGTGACAAGGGAACTTTCTTTTCTGGTTCAATCTACTTGATGTTCTGTATGCTTCTTATACCTTTATTGGAATCTCCTTATTTAGGTCAGAAAATTTTTCTTCTGTGATCCTGTTGAAATATATGCTGG
The DNA here is from genome assembly GCF_004664715.2 of Peromyscus leucopus. Classification (NCBI taxonomy): domain Eukaryota; kingdom Metazoa; phylum Chordata; class Mammalia; order Rodentia; family Cricetidae; genus Peromyscus; species Peromyscus leucopus. Next base: position 28,875,048 of record NC_051074.1, read on the forward strand.
GCCTTTGAGTTAGGATTCTTTTCCTTCTTCTATTCCTATTATTCTTAAGTTTGGTTGTTCATAATATCCCAAATCTCTTGGATGTTTTGTATCGGGAATTTTTTTCAGATTGACCATTTTCTTTGAAGTATCTATGTCTTGTATCTTTAAAACCTGAGATTTCCTCTTCCATCTCTTGTATTCTGTTGGTGATACTTCCATATATAGTTCCTGTTCACATACCTAGAATTTTCATTTCCAGAATTCCCTCAGTTTGTGTTTTCTTTATTGCTTCTATTTCCATTTTCAGGTCTTGAACAGTTTTATTGATTTCCTTCAACTGTTTTTATTTTCTTGGTTTTCTTTAAAGGATTTATTAATTTCCTCCAGTTTTTTTTTGTTTGTTTGTTTGTTTGTTTGTCTTTTCCTTAATTTCTTCAGGGGATTTATTCTCTTCTTCCTTAAGGACCTCTATCATCTTCATAAAGTTGGTTTTAAGGACTTTTTCTTATACTTCAGCTATGTTAGAATAGTCAAGTCTATTTTGGTGGTGACATATTGTCATGGCTTTTGTTGTGTTCTTAAGCTAGCATCTAGGCATCTGGGATTGGAGTAATTCTAGGCCTAGGTGCCAATTTCTGCCTTTTTCTTCATTGGATGTGTGTTCTGCTCCTTGGTTTCTCTTTTCTCTCTGGTCTTCTAGCCTATATGGTTTATGGTTGATCAGGGGTTGGGAGCTGGACTTGGGAGCTGGGATATGGTGGTGAGGATGGAGGGGGAGGAATTGGAGATAGTGTTGGGGGGGGACACTGAGAGATTGAAGGACTTCTGGAGGTAGTAGTGACCTGTGGTCCAGCAGTGAGTCTCTAGCTGAGTTCACCTACCTATTCCTCTGGCTGGTGTGGCCTGCACTTGAGCAAGGGATGTCCACCGAGCTGGCATCTGGAACATAGCAAGGGGGTGAGGAGTGGAGGGGTGGTGGAGGCTTTTGTGTGTGGGAACAAATGAATGGGGACATTCTGAGGGCCAGTTGTCTACCTGTTCTTCTGGCTGGTATGGCTTGCCCTTGAGCAGAGAAACAAAAAAAAGTAAGTGGACAGTAGATTTTTTACTTTTTCACAGTGAAAGCCATCTTCTCCTAAAATAGACACAGCATAAGGTTTTTTGCTTAGCTAAGGAGTCCTCAAAATGTTTTAAGACTGAAGGACACATTGGGATTCTGACACTCCAGGAATATTAGAATAGAAAATCTAGTTTTCGCTAGTTCTTAAAAAAAAAAAAAAACCAGAAGAACTAGGGGAGGGTTCTGTCAGTGTGGAAGGAAGCTCTGCTTGTCTTCATACATGAAAACAGGAACAGAATAAAAACTCATGATAAAAAGGAGAAAAATACAACTGTGCCAAAGCACTCCCTTGTCTGGTCTTGAAATTAGATGTTCCCATATAGGATGATTAAAAAGAGCTTTATATTTTAAATGAATAAATTCATCTGCACATATTGAAGGAAGGTCCACATCCTGCTGGCTGAATGAAGAAATCTGGAGTTGTCTCTGTCTCTATCCAGTGATGTTTTTCTCTCCAAGTTATTTTGACATCCTTAAAAAAAAAAAATCAAGAGTGGAACGTGGCAAGCTGAAAAATGCATGTGGAGGTAATTGACTAGGCCAGCATCATATTGCCACAGAAGCAAAGTGCATCAAATTAATGAGGCCTACCTAGACTCAGGAGGTTGTGGCCAATCATAATCCTGTCTTGGTGTGCTTCACATGTCTCTGTTCAGCCTGACAGTTTTTTTTTGTGTGTGTGTCTCAGGCAACCAAAAACCTTCCATGATTCTTCCTACCACATGGTTAGGTATTCAAGGAGCAAATGCTTTAAAGCCCAAAAGTCTCACTTAAACTCTACACCAATCAGTATGAATGGATTAATGCTACACTTGGTTAGCTTTTTCTGGATGATGGTTGTTGGTAGTGTCTTGTTTAAAATGTAAAAAAACATCAAGGAGTCAGAAAAAAAAATGATTCTCCTAATCATGTGATTCTTTCATTTTCCTTTTTAACAAGTCGGGGAGTCTCTCTAGACCTCTTCTCCTCTTAGATTAAAAAAAAAAATTAAATAATGGAATTGATTGTTCATTGTACCCAGCTCCAAATTCTACCAAGTACAAAAATTAATTCTCTGAAGTGTGGTCTAGTCTGGCACCATAGTACACACTTATTCTAATTCTGGCACCATAGTACACACTAATTCTAGCACTAGAGAGGTTGAAGTCCAGGCTAAACTAATCTACACAGAAAGACCTTGCCAAAATAAATTTAAACCTTGAAAAGTATATTTTTTCTTTTACTCCAAAATGAGAAGTGTGTGTGTGTGTGTGTGTGTGTGTGTGTGTGTGTGTGTGTGTGTGTGTATGGTGTGTGTATAGATTGAAAAGCCTGTTGGTCTAAACACAATACTCATGGAATAAGATATTTTAATACTGTAATATTTACATACAGATAAGAATAAGACAATACAGAAGGGAAGAATTGATTCTTATAGGGATGGATATAGGTATGAAGCTGAAAATACTCATGTCTGGAACTATGGAAATAAAACATTGAGTCTGGATTTCAGATTCATATTTTTATTTCCAGACAGATTTTTACTTTGTGGCCCAGGTTATCCTACAATTTGCATTACAGATAATGACCTTGAACTCCTGATCTTGCTGCCTCAACCTCCCTAGTGGTGGGATTACAAGCATGTGTCATCATACTCAGCTCTTGATTAACATCTTAAACTACCTTTGGCAGAGGACATTCCATAAAGGCTAGTGCTACAGCAAATATGGATAGTGAAATATTCCCTTATGACCACATGGCTTCTACCAAATATATTGCTGTGTGTATGCATGTAAGCCTATGGTATATGCATATGTCCATGTGTGTATCCATGTGGTATATTCATGTATACATGTTCATGTGTGTGTGCAGGTGTGTGAACATATGGAAACCAGAGGTAGACCTGAGGTTACTTCTTCTATCAGTCTCCACCTTATTTTTTTTATTTTTTTATTTTTGAGACAAGGTCTCTCACAAAAACCTAGAGCTCACCAACTGACTAGACTGGCTGGCCAGCAAGCCCCAGGGATCAGCCTGGCTCTTCCTCCCTTCACCTCCCTGCTCTGGGGTACAGACCACTGAACTGAGATGTGTATTGGTTTTTATCACTGTAAAGAGGAAAAATCCCTTCCTGGACCACAGGTACTCAGAGACTACCCATTTCTGACAAAGGACTACTGCAGGTACAAGTTCAAGCTCACCTAAACCCTGAGCTTCTGGCAGACAGGTCACCATTCCAGTGTCAGAGAGAGAGACCAGCCACCATATGTATACATGGGGGGTGTATATGTATATATGTATGTATATATATATATATATATATATATATATATATAGTATATTTATATGAAGAAGTAATTTCTTTGGAAGTCTTCCTCAAAATGCAAAGACAAACTTTACAAAGACACAAAAATGGATTTCATTTTCTAAGGATATCTACAGTGGCAGTAGAATAGCATATCAGAAAGATTTTGTGCTTCTCCAAGCAAATTAAGATGTCTGAGTCATGTGATAGCGTCCTGTTGATGATTCCTGCATTTCCTGTAGGCCATTTGCCAGCTGCAGATCCTTAGCCAGTCCTGTACCTTGATGCTTTCACTTCGCTCTTTTGTAAACCGGGAATGACAATAATGGCCCAGCCTGGCTCTGAGTGTTCACAGAGGCTATGAGCTAACTAGCTGGAATTTCTGCAGTTAATTAAAACAGATGCTTTAAAAAATTTACAAGGCTTTTAAAATAATTCTATCATACTTTGTCGTGGGCTGACCTGCTGAGATGATGTTGAGACTGACTCTCTGTGACCTCTCCTCCAGGACAATATTAATTAAGATGCTCAAAATTAGCAACAACAAAAAATATTTAAAATTTCTAGGCTATCAACAAATATCTTATGACAAATTGAGAAGCAGTTATTAAACAAAAACCTATAGGAACTCAACAATAGGACACTGTAGCATTGAAGACAGGGACTGTTCCCATTTGATAAAAACCCTGCCTTTAAGAAAACAAAAGAAGAACTTAAGTTGTAGGAGACTCAGCTAACAAATGCCAACTGCTATCTCCCCCAAGCTCCCTGGGATGCAGATGCAGTTCAAATCATCTCTGCAGCCAGGAAGTATTAACAAAGCCTATGGTTCACTGTGCTGTTTAGCAAAGACCCTGCATGAAGCAGTGGGTGGCAGCTGGGAAGCACCTGTTCTGTCACCACCTCCTAATAGTTAGGTAAGCACCAGACAGAACAGCTGGTGTGAAGTGCACACTCCCTTTCCTACACAATGCTGAGCTACCCCAGTGAGCTGGGCTGGGCAGCAGGCCAACTTTCAAATCCACCAGCGTCATTAGGAAAAGGCCATGTGGCAACTAGTGAATGTTAATTGTTCCCTTCTATTGCCCTGGGTTATAGAAACTCCACATTAGGTGGTAGCCATGGCCACAGCATGACAATAGTTCTATCTTCTCTCTCTTTGATGTCCAGTAGCCTCATCACTACAGAGAGGGGCAAGGTGCTATCACCAGAGAGAGCCTAGCTCTTTCTATTAGCTCTGGCTCCTAAAACAAAAAGGTTCTGCCCAGGTGGAGGTAAGAACTGGTCTCAAAGAATGGCAACAATCTTTGTTTTCAGGAGGATTAATTTCAATTGTATCCAACTAGAACAGTTAATAAACTAAACCATTATAAAAAAAATAGTAAAGCTATCAGCTGCTAGTTGATTTGGCTTTGTGCAATCAGCTACAAATTCTAACCACTTTAGGCTTTTAAATTAAAGCAGATAGACACACAGAGCCCTGGATAAAGCCAGTCATCCCTGGACTTCAGCAGAACTGTGTGTGTGCCTAAGGTGGTGCCTTCAGAACAGATACCAGACACTGTACATTACAGAGGAAATAGATATCAAAATAATCCAACCAACTCACCAAATGAAAACATTCCTCCAGGTGAGTTTTCCATATGTAGAGTTACTATAGGTATTTACTTAAATATCCACCTATGGAACATATGAAACTTCCAAGGATAGATGAATGTGTGATCCACATGCTGGGAAGGCAGAGGGACTAGAATTTGCAGAGGCCCAGAAGTTGGACTTCTCATACACAGACTTCAGGCAATGATTAGAAAAATGTCCAAAGAGAGCATCAAAGAGATTATTCCTAAAGAATCAAAAGAACACTGTGTTGCTCCAAATAAATGGTATCCATAAAAATAAAACTTCCAGAATTGAAAAGTACAATTACAAAAACTTCACTAGTGGACCAACAGTGATTCAAGGAGCCAAAAGAAATAATCAGTAAGCGTGAAGGTAAAATGGTTAAGATTGTTCAAACAGAAAAACGGAAACAAAGGGTTGAATTGAAATTAACCCTAAGGTATTGTGGGGGAAAAATAGGTGAGCCACCTCTAACCCACCATCATGTACCTGACAGGAATACTAGAAGCAAAGGGAAAAGCAAAATGTGCATTTGAAGACAGTGACTATAGAAAGGCTAAAGACACCCTACATGCCGTAAAAATAATTCATACATGCCAGATACTCAAAATGCTCCATGACAGAATAAATGCAAGTAGTTGTTATCTTCATACCGCAGGCAAAATATTGAAAGATAAAAATTATGGAAATTAGTACAAGGTAAAAATATTCATCATGTAAAAGATAACCTATAATAAGGTTAAAGCCTGCTTTCTCATCAGAAATCATGAATTACACATTCAAGCCGGGCAGTGGTGGCACACGCCTTTAATCTCAGCACTCAGGAGGCAGAGCCAGGTGGATCTCTGTGAGTTCAAGGCCAGCCTGGGCTAAAGAGTGAGTTCCAGAAAAGGCACAAAGCTACACAGAGAAACCCTGTCTCGAAAAATCAACAACAACAAAAAAGAAATCAAATGAATTACACATTCCAACAATGAGAGAGAAATGTCCCATCGTGCCAGCCACAAATATGCAGTAGTTGCTGACAAAGATATAAAGAGACTGGAAACCCGAACACCAGCGGTGGCAACTGGGAACTACGCACCTTCCATGAAAACTGCTTTGACAGTTTCTCAAAAATTAAGCAGTGAGTTTGTGATTCAGTGATTTCACTTGTACTGACATACCACAAAGGATTGAAAGTATATCTACATTTAAAAAAAAAAAAAACTTTTACACATGGAACGCACATATGTGTGTGCTTTCCAGGCAAAGACATGAGATCTCAAGTGCTGGGATTAAGGATGTGTGCTCCCACTGCCTGATCTTTATGTCGAATTTAGTGGCTGGCTCTGCCCTCTGATCCCCAGGTAAGCTTAATTGGAGTACACAATATATCACCACAAATGCCATGTTTTCTGGCAATAACAGCACAAAACAACTAGAAAATGAACAAAACTCGATTGGAGGAGGAAAAGGATATCAGATGGTATCTTGAAGCCATAAGAAGAAACAACGACTCAGAAATGGTCAATTAAAAGGCTAATATAACATGCTCGAAGATTATACCCTTATGCTCCTTTCTTTTCTTAGCTTCTTTAATTTAGTAGTAGTTCTCCTCAGCCACGCAACAACAAAGTTATTCTAATACATCGCTTCAACTTTCACTACAAATGGGTGTCCAAGCACCTACTACCCCTGGGAAATCTTGGCATTTTCTATGAGGTCATCAATCATACTCATAGAGGGCGATGGCCCCAGTTTCTGCTCTGTTGCTGTCGTAAACACCATAACCAAAAGCAAAATGGGAAGCAAAGAGTTTCTTTGGCTTACAGATTATAGTCTACCACTGAAGGAAGCCCAGGCAGGGACCTGGAAACAGAGATCATAAAGGAACACTGCTTACTAGCTTGCTTCCTATGGCTTGTTCAGCTTTGTTTCATATATAGCCTAGGACCATCTGCCCAGGTTTTTCTCTTCTCACTGTAGGCTACAACCTCTCACATTAATCAAAAATCAAGAACTGTCCCCCCAGACACATCCACAGCACAATCTGTTGGATGCAGTTTCTCAATTGGACAAAAACTCTCTAGCACCAAGGTATGACATATATGATAGATCCTCAACCATTTCATTTACCTTAGTTTCTAATTAGCAAAATTATTTTCATTGAAGTAGTCTCACAAGAATAATCAGTAAGCATTAAAGCAAAATATAACCAGCATTTTTATCAATATGACATATTTTTCAAAACAAGGAAAAAAACATTTCTTCCAGTTTCTTTCCATGTATATATGCTGTTTACAGACATAGGAAGTTATCCAGTGGAGCTAACATCTGTTCTCAATGGAAAATGGAGACTGGTTTGAACACAACAATACAGATACCCAGTGCATTGTTTATTCCTAATCTATCGCACTGTGTTTTGAATCATTTTAGCCTTCTTAACAGCACAGCATAATAAAGACAACTCATGATTTGGTGAGCAGGCCAACTATAAACTTTGTATTCTCATGAAGAAACAATAAAAACTACTTAACTTAAAAAATTAACACTTCCTTTCAAAGGAAGAAGTCAAAGTATTGTTACTTGCAGACAATATAATAGCATACATAAGTGACTCAAAAAATTCCAACCAGGAAACTCCTACAGAAAATAAACCTTTTCAGCAAAATAGCTAAATAAAAATTAACTCATAAAATCAGTAGTCCTCCTCTATACAAATTATAAATGGACTTAGAAAGAAATCAAGAGTCTCAGTGTATACCCTGACTGTCAACAGAGAGCCTTTCTCCAGTAACTGGTGGAAGCAGATGCTGAGATTCACAGCCAAACACCAGGCTGAGCCCCAGGAATCCAGTTGAAAAGAGAGAAGAGGAATTCTATGAGCAAGGTGCATCAAGATCATGATGGGGAAACCTACAGAGACAACCAAACAAAATTAATGGGAACTCATGAAATTTAGACCAACACCTGCGGAGCCTCCACAGGACTAGACTAGGCTCCCTGCATAAGTGAAACAGTTGTGTAGCTTGATCTACTTAAGGGACACCCTGGCAGTAGGATCAGGATCCATCCTTGGAGCATGAACTGGGCCCATTACCTGTGGTGGGACATGTAGCTAGAGTTTTCCTGCCTGTCCCACAGCTGCAACCAAGTAAACACAGAGAATTATATTGTTTAAACTGCTTGGCCTAATGGCTCAGGCTTCTAGCTATCTAGTTCTTACATCTTAAATTAATCCATTTCTATAAATCTATACCTTGCCATGTGGCTTGTGGCTTACCGGCGTCTTCTCATGCTGCTTATCATGGCAGGGGCTGGCAGTGTCTCCTTCTGCCTTCCTGTTCTCTCAATTCTCCTCTCTGTTAGTCCCGCTTATACTTCCTGCCTGGCCACTGGCCAATCAGTGTTTTATTTATTGACCAATCAGAGCAATTTGACATGCAGACCATCCCACAGCAGGAACACCTGGCACAGCCTTGAGGCAGGGAGAGGGGCTTTGACCTGCCCCTACTAAATGTACCAGGCTGTACTGACACCTTGACCACACAGATACTCTGCCTGCCATGTGATCGGATTAAGGGCGTGTGCTACCACCACCTGACTTCTGTTTATGGCTGGCTATGACCTCTGATCTCCAGGCAAACTTTATTTATTAACATACAAAATATCACATTTCAGCACAAATAAAATATCACCACACACTGTAGCTTAGATAATGAGGGAACCTACAGAATGCAAAAAATTTTTACCAAGCACACATCCAATAGAGGACTAATATCCAAAATATATAAAGAACTTGAAAAATAAGATATCAAGAAAACATATAACCTAATTTTAAAAATGGGGTACAGATCTAAACATAGAATTCTCAAAAGAGAAAACTTAAATGGTTGAGAAAACTTAAAGAAACATCAACATCCTTAGTTATCAGGGAAATGCAAATAAAACTACTTTGAGATATCATCTTATACCTCATCAGAATGGCTAAGATCAATAAAACAAGTGACAGTTCATGCTGGTAAAGATGCAGAGTAAGGGGAACTTAGTCCACATTGTTGGTGGGAGTACAAACTTGTATATCCATTACGGAAATAAGTGTGATGGTTCCTCATAAAGCTGGGAATCGATCTAACTCAAGATCCAGCTATCTCACTCTTAGGCATATTCCCAAAGTATGCTTCATCTTACCACAAGGACACTTGGTCAATCATGTTCATTGCTGCTTTATTATCACTCATCATAGAAGCTGTAGTGTGACGAAGTGAATCATGCAATAAATCCTCTTATCCATTTATCTTTACTTACAAGTGTTCATTGCAAAGAGTCATTGATATGGTTTCATGCCTCTGGTTTCTGCTACACTATCAATGCTGGACCCTCACTGGGACTCCTCTTGATTAATCTGCTACTGCCCTGTGCTGTGGAGATCCTGCAGCTTTGGGCCTGTAGGACTGGTCCCTTCATGTGCTCCAGCAGATTACAGATGGTGTGGATGTTGGGGTAGGGCAACCCATAACCCTGGCTCTGGGCCTGGGTAGTTGCAGGGTTGCTCAGTCTGCCAGCTCTCCCTGCTCTCTGCACCAGGGTAAACTCTCCCCCTCCCCCCCAAAAAAAGACATCATGAAATTTGCAGGCAAATGGATATTAGAAAATCTCATCCTGAGTGAGAAAACCCAGACCCAGGAAGATAAATATGGTATGTATTCACTTATGTGGATATGTGGATCTTAGCCATTAAATCAATGATAACCATGATGATCCACAGAGGTTAGATATAGAGGAAGGGACTAGAGGGGACACATGGGTCTCCCTGTGAGATGAGAACAGAATAGATTTTATAGATGGACTGGGAGTAGGAGGAACTGCAACAAGAGGGTCAGGTTGGGAAGGAGAGGTGAGAGAGGTTTGAGGGAGGGAATGCAGGGAGAAACAACTAGAATTGAGGGGCATTTGAGGGGTGGTATGGAAATGTAGTTCAGTGGAAACTTCTTAAAACACATGAAGGCCATCCTAATAAAGTCTCCAAATAACAAGGGAGACGAATTCCAAACTGGCCAGCTCTTGTCACCAAAGCTTCCAGTAAACTGGGTTACTATGTCCAACTGAGTTTTTGACCAAAGGGGTCCCATGGAAATCCCCAAACAACCCAGGATGTTCTGAAAACAACAGTCTGTTCTCCACAAACTGACAGCAAGTCCCCATTGCTAAAGACCACACCCACATAACTCATTGAACATAGAGAGGTCAAGCTGATGTCTACATAGAACCTTCACTCTTATGTTCTAGTGTCTTTTGTATAGGAAGGTACTTCACAGGCTTCCAAAAGTGAAATGTAAATACCAATCTATCCACAAAACCTTTGATGTACAATCTGTCCTACCTACAAAATATGTTAGGGCCGATGGTGGCACAAAGCTTGTGGGAATAGCCAACCAATGTCTGATGACTTAAGGCCCACTGCATGAGATGGAATCCATACCAAATATTGCTGGGATGACCAAGAACCAGAGACTAAATAGCTCAGAGACCTAGGGTAAGTCCAAATATTACTAGTCTAAAAAAAAATTAAATAACAATAAAATGACTCCTAATGTTCTGTTCTACTCATACATCAGTGCTTTATTCAGCCAGCATCAGAGAGGCTTCCTTCTGCAGCAGATGGGAACAGGTACAGAGACCCACAATCAGACATTGTGCAGAAAAAGAGATCTTGGGGTACACAGCTCTGATGGAATGCCTCTATCAAATCCCTTCCCTCAGAGCTCAGGGAACCCTGTGGAAGAGGAGGTGGAAAAAGTATAAGAACCAGAGCAGATGGAGGACACCAGGAGAACAAGGCCCTCTAAATCAACTGAACAAAACTTATAGGAACTCACAGAAACTGAAGCAGCAAGCACAGGGCCTGCACAGGTCTGCACCAGGTCCTCTGCATATGCATTATGGCTTTCAGCTTAGTGTTTTTATGGAACTCCTGAGTGTGTGAATGAGTAGGTCTCTGATTCTTGTGCTTTCTCTTTGGGGGTCTTTTCCTTCTCTTGGTTTGCCTTGTCCAACTTAAATGTGATGGTTTTTGTTTTATCTTATTAAATTTTATTTTGTTATGTTTTGATGTTATCTCTTAAAAGCCTACTTTCGGCCGGGCGGTGGTGGCGCACGCCTTTAATCCCAGCACTCGGGAGGCAGAGCCAGGCGGATCTCTGTGAGTTCGAGGCCAGCCTGGGCTACCAAGTGAGTCCCAGGAAAGGTGCAAAGCTACACAGAGAAACCCTGTCTCGAAAAACCAAAAAAAAAAAAAAAGCCTACTTTCTTCTAATGAGAGAGAGAAATGGGGTGGATCAGGAGGAGAGGGGAGGCAAGGAGTAACCAGGAGGAGTAGAGGGAGGGGAACTGTAATAAGGATGTACTGTTATGTGTAAAGAATCTATTTTTAATAAGAGGTGAAAAAATAAATAAAAAACTTTTTCAAAATTCAATATTTGATCAGCCAATGCGCATAAGAACTAAAGGCACTCACTGCCAAATCTAACAACCTGAGTTCTATCCCCAGAACCCACACAATGGGAAGGAAGAAGAGATTCCTACAAGTTGTCCTCTGACCTCCTGTACCTGTAAATATGTATCCTGGCTAGAAAAGACACAGTTAGTGTCAACATCTCATTCATAAACACTTCCAAATTCCAGTGAGTGCTAGAATACCATGTGCATGGACTCACTCCTAATCAGAGAACATGAGATAGCCGTCTTTCTTAGAATCCCAAGGTCTTAAGGATCTTAAGTATTCATGAGAGTCCATGAACCACGGAGATTTCAAGTAATGCCTCCGTGAGTTTAGAAAAGGATATCAAACTGCTTTCCATACTCCTTGAAGACTGCCAGGAAGGAACGCTTGAGCAACAGAGAGCTAGATGCAAAGAAAGCCCACCACAATTTGAATGATAGCACACAGGAAAAAGCTACTAAGCACCACATTTTTTTAAAAGGTCTGCATGTGTTATAAGAAGAACCCCATATTCAGTTGAAATTTCCAATGTCAGACTTCTGGAAAATGGGTGATATTTGTGTTCCTTGACAAGTCTTAGCCATTTACAACTTCATGAAAATACCTTCAAAGAGAAAGAAATCATGGACTTCCAGGTTTCAAGACATTGTAATATCAAGGCAATGGGTTTTTCATGATATAGATGATGATAAAATTCTTCCTAGATGCACTGTACATTTTACAAGCAAGATTTCTGTCTCTCATTTAATCTCCTCTGCTCACTCAATTGTATACACATCAAAAATGGAGGGATACAAAAGAATCAGAGTCAGCATACATATGCACATGCATACTCATGTTTATGTCAGCACTTTTTACAATAGCTAAGTTATAGGGCCAGCCTAGATGACCATCAGTATGCATGGATAAAGAAAATGAGATATAGATCACATACATGACATATAAATAAACACATACATATATATGCCAGATACATATGAGATAAAATTTTAGTCAGCCATAAAAAGAAATGACATTATGCCATTTTCAGAAAAATAGACAGAAATGGAGATCTTGTTGTGAAATAATCCAGGCTTAGAAAAACAAATACTTCTTCCCGGTTTCTCTCATATATGTAATCTAGGAGAGAGAATAGACATGGTTGTGTTTACATATTTAGGAACTAGTTATAATATGTATATAAATTGATATACATATCAACAATTAAAGAATAAGATGCTAGCTGGATGGTGGTGGTGCATGCCTTTAATCCCAGCACTCAGAAGGCAGAGGTAGGTGGATCTCTGTGAGTTTCCAGGCCAGCCTGGTCTCCAAAGCGAGTTCCAGGAAAGGCACAAAACTACACAGAGAAACCCTGTCTCAAAAAACCAAAAAAAAAGAATAAGATGCTATGAATTTGAAGGAGAGAAAGTGAGAATATGGGAGGGTTTGGAAGGAGTAAAAGGAAGGGGAGTTAGATATTATAATCTCAAAGAATAAAAGTCATTTTTTTAAAAAGGGGAAGTAATTATAACTGTGGGAAGGAAGAAGGATGAGATGATAAAGAGTAGTAAATAACAGAAATAAAGATGGTCAAAGAACATTATATGCCAGTCTGGAAAGTAGTCATAAAAGCCCTTACTTTGTATAATTAGAATAAATTTAATATTTGGGGGAAAGTACAGGGTGGGATGAAATTACTCTCATGATTATATGGTTTTCCTTGTAAATGCCATTCTGATTTAATATTCCCAAATCTAAATAATTAATGAGAGAGCAGATCATGTATCTCATTTCCATTAGCACAATTAACAGAAAATAAAATATTCAAAATATATGCATTATTTTTACATTTATATTTTATAGGCTTTTAAATGTTGGTTTTAGGCTTTTTTTAAAAAAAAAAAGGTGAAATGTCAAATAATAATTAAATCTAAGGAAAGTACAAGAGACTAGGAGGGACAAAATGCCTGGCCTCGGTGGCACACACAGAATACTAACTACCATTCAAAGATGTTAATAAAAGTGGTCAGGCCTATCAGTTTTGAAGATGCATGCCCATTTTTAATGCATTTTACTCACAAAGAACCATGAGGTTCAGTATCGGATAGAACCTCAGCCTTACTTGCACTTCTGGGTACAAGAACACTGATCAGTTTAACATATTTTTCCAGTATTTGTAAGTCTTCTAAAAAATAATTATATACATGAATCTTTCCATATATCATTTACAATAAAAGAAATTTGTTTAAAATTATTTTATTAGAAGAACATTTAATAATAATTTAAATTATATTACTACCAAGCATGGTGATGTAAACTTACAATACCAATATTCAGAAGGCTGGGACAGGGGCATCACTTGAATCCACAAATTTGAGACGGGTCTGGAAAATATAGCGAAATCCCATCTTATACAATTTTGCTTTATTTAATTTAATGCTCAGTGGTATTGATCGAAATTTCTGAAATGAGACCTCAGTTTTGACCTTACTGATTTTAGTCTTTTAAACATATATGGGGCTGGAGAGGTGACTTGGCAGATTAAAAACAGTGGCTGCTCTTCTAGAGGACCTGGATTTGCTTCCCTGCATCCACATAGTGGCTCACAACCATCTGTGACTCCAGTTCTAGGCAACTTGGACTCTCTTCTCTGGCTTCCATGGGTACCAGGGACATACACGGCATACAGACATACATGTAGGCAAAAGACAGATGTACATAAAATTAAAATAATTTTTAAATTACATATGACTTGAAATGTATGTCATTCAAAGAAACAAAAGCAAACCGATGACTTGTAAAACATAAAAGGCCTGATTTGTCTCACCTACTGCCTGGGTTCCTATGTCCCATATACATTGAAACTGATATTGATAAAATATGGACAAGTTGGGCCTCTAGTTAAGTCATTGCCTCTGCCAGCTACTTTACTGGCTTCTTCATCAATAACCAGATGTCTCACAGAAGCAAACAACTGTGACCTAAAATGCAATGTTGTCTACTCCATAAGGATAAGTAAATATAGGAAATATTTTAGTGCCTAGGCATTTAGGACCTCCATGTGAGTAGTTCTCACATGAGAGGAAACAACCAGATTTAAACAAAACACCACTTTCTCTTCTAGCTTGTGTCAAGGAGAAACACATGAGGCTGAAGTCCACAACACCAGCCCCAGTGAAGCTGGTAAGAGAGAACTGGGAAGATCACTGTCCTGGTGATGAAGAAACACAGTTTCAGTCAAGTCACTACCTAGCAATGGGATCCAAACAACTCTGTCCAAACTGGGCCTAAGTTTCCCCACCCATAAAATGATAAGGTGATAAAGACACCTGCTCTAAAGTATCTTACACTCTTAAAAATAGTGGTTTATTTTAGTCTCACTAAAAAAAAGAGCCAACAACTTAAGTGCATGCATCAGCTCCAAAATTACTTACATTAGACAGTTATGATTTAGCCATTTTAAATAACACTTCTTCTGAGTTCTGGGGACCACACTACCTAACCACACTCTCTTCTCTAATCGTTATTTGGTGTTTTCCTCAGCTCTAGACTCAGTGCCGGCAGAAGTCATTTGTTTCTATTCTAGCTTCCACAGACTCGAAAGCTGCTCTCTCAGTTCACTGTTGCACCTTCTCTATCTAGGACACTGCCTGGTGTTGCTTTAAAGTGACGTTGACCCACCCTAATTATTTCATTTATGTCAGCATTTTAGCTTTTAACATAGCCTCTCTCAAACAATAATCTCACATTTAATTTTTAAGACTCAAAACATTAGCATCTTTATTATTACACATTTCATTGTCAAATTAAAGTTAATTTGATAAAGAGCCAAGAAGCTAATTTCTTTGTGAAATTTAATAGAAAAAAAAAACATTTTCATCAGAAACCTGCTGGAAATAAACACAGCTCTGTAATTGTAATTCTTATTAGACTTGCTTAACTCTAACTCTCAAGATCATTTCAGTTGAACAGTTATTTCTTGAGTTATCGATGATGGAGGAGGCAGAGGGTCAAACTCAATCCATGATCACATGTAGAAAAAGACAAATGTAAAATCTGGTAGAAATAACAAAGAAACAAGGTTCACTCTACCTCAGGAGACACAAAAGAGGACGTTAGGCACCATTTCCTAAAATAAAGACAGTAAATATTGTTGTAAAACCTCTTGTGAAAGGGGTGTCTTCTTCTAACTGCAGGTATGACATCGTGTAGAAAAACAGCTTCATTATTATGAATGGTGAGATTTATTCTTTGCTTTGGTGTGAGATCTTCATAGACTATTTTAACATCTTATTTGTCTACTTTAATGTGAATCGGACCTATTAAGGATGTTAGAGGGGGTTACTATCACAGTAATTTCCATCCTGGGGGATATACAAGAGAACAGAGAAACAAATAACACAGAAACAATGTACGCTACAATACTTGAGGATTCTAATGATTTCTCCTTCACTCTTTGAGTTTCAAGAATTTGCTGAGCACAATCTACCGTATACTAGTCTAGAGGGGGGGATAAAACACTCAATGGGCGCTCTACACTTCTGCAGAGTTCTGGTAATTCAGAATTCTAGCAAAAGAGAGGCAATTAGACTTCTTCAACGATGAGCAATTTGCCTCTTTGTGAATCTTAATTATGTCCTTTAAAATTCTTCTGAATCCAGGAAAACAGCAAACTGAGGATTCCGTAGGACTAGTTGAGTCACCTTAGTGGAGCCCTTTACCTTCACTTGGTGTACGTTTCTTTATCCAGGGAAAAAGACAGAATGAATTATATTGTGTTGATGATTTCTTCATGTTCCAACTTTTCCAAGTGTGCATCCTTAGTAAGAATTCGATTTTATCTGTTCAAATAATTCAACTGCAAACACTACTTATGGCCCATGAATGCATAATCCATTACTTTTCTTCTTGTAAACATCACTAGGAACTTAAGCCACTTTATGTGATGATGTGAAACTCCTAACATTAACTGAGAACTTCTTTAAGTCAAGAGAAATTATGGATTTGTCCAAATGAAGCAAGATCCCAGCCTCTCAAAAGAAAGGAATATGCCTGTAGTCTCCATACCTAAATAGCATGATTCACCAGGAACTAAGCTCACACATTCACATGCACCACACATGCACAAACACATGCACACACATATGCACATCTCACTCACAGTATTTCCGGATAGGATACAGCATTGCTTTTTTTTTAAATTTCTTCCTATGATTGTGATGCATAGTCAGGTTTGTAAGCCATTATTATAAACAATAAATGTTATGAGTTTTGAATGCTGAGGGACCCTCTGTGCTCTAAATTAGTTTGGGTAAACTAATAATAATGTGTATTATTGAAATTGATTCATAATTTCCCCTTGATTAACTAGTAAATGTTTGAACAAAACTGACAGTAGTAATTCCTTAGGGCTATGAGAATCAGCCAAACTTTTTACACAACAAGTCAAGTGCATTCAGATAGACTCATATATTCCCCCCAATTCTCTTAACAATAATCACCATTACATCTCATACTTTGAGTATAATTATATATAGTGTTTTACAGATCACAATGTGCTCTACAAGAATTCTCACTTGAACCTAACTTAGATGTATTATGCCTGTCTTAAAAGTCAGGAAACTGAAGTTCATAAATAATTACCCCAGGGTCATACAAATAAGGAGCAACTTCTATTTAAACAGAAGTTGTCCTAACTAAATATGTTTCTTACCTTAATCATGTAACAGTAAAAGCTATTCTTGACATAAGATACTATATAAAGTATCAATATGCTTATATAACTTTAACCTATTTTTACCTTGATTAACTCAGGCAACTAATACACTTTTATTTTTATAAGATCTGATTATTTTTTAAATGTTTATTACACTTGAATTGGATCACTCTTACCTCAACAGCACAAATGAGCTGGAGAGGACTCACTGTTAGGCACAACAGGTGGAAACGGTTTCTCCCAGGGAGAAGTAAAGGAATCAGAATATAACAGGGTAGAGATTTCTAAATAAGATAAGAAAACCAACAACTGTGGTCATAATCCAAGAACAAATTCGACATCATCCTTCGATGAGAGCAAAAGTCCTAATGGAATTAGAGGGCTCTGACCCAAATGCTTGTTATCTACTTAACAATAATATCAGCTTGAGCTTTCAGAGAATGTTGAAAATACAGAAGTAGGGTATACATCTTCACATTAGTTTCCTGTTGTTCCTGATACACATATCCACAGACTTGGTATCTTAAAATAATTTATCATATAGTTTGGAGGTCAAAAGTCAAAGGTAGGTGTCTTGCTGAGCTAAACTCAGAGTTGCTTTTCCTTTGGGAGACTCTGGGGAAGAATCCATTTCTTTGATGTTTCCAGCTTCTAGCATCTCACTGCATTCCTTGGCTTTTGACCCCCACTGTCTTCAAAGCCAGCAATGACTAGTCAAGTCTCTTTCATGTCATCTCACCTGGATACTGACTTGCCTGTCTTCCTCTTCTTCTTTTAAGGACTTCTGGGATTGGGTAGTCTGTCTATTAAAGTCAGATGCTTAGCATCCTTTATCCCGTATGCTTCCTTAACTCCCCATGTCCTAGCAGATTCAAACAACTAAGATGTACAGCAGGAAGAGGTCTGAGACAGCTTCTGTCTCCCTAGATTACTCCTTGCTGATTTGGACATATATGTTCCAGTCCAGAATAGCAGGTGGTGTCCCTAAGTCACATTCTATAGTAAGGAGCATTAAAGTTATGAAACATTTCCATCTGTACCCCAGATGGCAGTAGGGTACATATGTCATTTACTCTGAGTATTATCCTTCTTAAATTCATAGATACTGGCTCATTCATCATAAACAATTGTAAACTAGGGATGTCCTACTTAAAATATCTAGAAAATAAGGATGTCTTCCTATCCAGATCAGTGGTTTATTCTTATAATACAGCACTCAAGAGCTGAGGCAGAAGGATTGCTGTGAGTTTAAAGATGAACTGAGCTACATAGTGAGACCCTTTCAAAAAAAATGATAACAAAAAAAAAATTCTATAAAATATTACCTAAAGGTCTATTGTGTTTCTTGCTTTCTTTGTTTTGTGCTGAGGATCAAAACTTCTGAACTGTCACAGCATAATTTGAGGTTAATTTTAAAGGAAGTTAAAGGACATCATTTGACTTCTTTTTTTTTTTTCTCCAGAAGGGTTCCCTTGGGTATCAGGGACATTTCTTCTAAGAAAAGTTATATTGAAATATGAAGTGGTTTCTATAAAATGTCCACCACAATATTTTTTACATAATATATGTTCAATGAGTAGTAACTATTATCATTCCTACCAACCATTGGCCTGTGTGAAAGAATTTTTGAACATCGATGTATTAAGACATTTAAGACATACTCCCTTCTTCCACATGTATGCACTTTGGGAGAGGATGGTTGTTGTTTTTGTCTTATTCTTGATTTTGCTTATGAACAGTGTTTCATTTTCTGCCCAGGGTGGGTACAAGTGATGTTTTTGCCTCAGTCTTTCGAGTTCCTAAAACTAAAAGTGTGCACCATCACTGCCGGCCAGAGAGTCTTAAGTAATTAGTAACTGGCTGCAATATATTTAGCCATATAAGAAATACATGCAAAAGACATTCTAAAATGCCACGTATGAAGCTAATAAGGATCACTTCACTAACCCAGAGGTGGGGGCTGTAGTGATGATGGCTGGTCATAATCTCCTCAAGAAGAGAAAAACAGATCTGGGTACAGTAGTTTTCAGGTGTGGGCTTGGAGATATGAGGGCATTGAAAAAGGCATGAGGAGTCCAGAGGTCAGCCTCAGGTATCATTCCTCAGGAACTGATCACCTTGGGTTTGTATAGCAAGTACTTTACTGGCTGAGCTGTCTCCCCAAACACTGGATATGGTGGGGATCTTTTCTTGTAGAGATTCCAGAAGGATGGGGCATTAAAGGCCTTGATGAGATTTTTCAGAGACTACACAGACAAGAGTTTTAAGCACCAAATACAAATTGTGGGAACTCACTCCAATAAGGGATTCACTTATTATTTTTCATTGAAGCAACATGAAATTGTCTGTTGGGAGCACTAGTCAGAAAAAAAAAGATACCTCATTTCTTGCTGCTTGTTTGGGGATATTTCTAAGTAACTAGTTAAATAAACTTTTTTGATTATAAAAAAAATGAAGTTCAGGTGATTTATTCAATTCTGTGTTTTACCAGACAATAGAAGAAATCCCACAGACTTTAAAGGCACAACTCTTCCAGAGCCATCATTAGAATCAAAAGCCCAAGCTTTCATTCTACTCACAGGCAAGTAATGAAACAATCTTTCTAAATATGAGGTTCCCGTTCTAATTTAAAAAAAAAAAACACATATGCTGAATCTTCACTGTAAGGATAAAAATAATTTTATTTACTTACTATTATTTTCAACACACATTGGCACTAAGTGATAAACATCATTTCCCTCTCTAGAACACATAACTCTTCCCTTTGAGGCTATTCCACTTGCCCTCTGTCTTGTTGTCTCTATTTAACTCAGCTATACTGAAATTCAAAACTTCCAGGAATAAAGTCTATGATTTGTAGGGGTCAGAAGCCCCTGACCACTCCTCTGGAGGTTCTCTTCTGCCCAAGAAACATGATAGCCAGTATCACCAACTCTCTAGACATCAAATGAAAGTCATGATTTACCCTGGATAATCTTATAAACTTTGCCAAAGGATTACTCTCTGTTATTTCAATGACTTTTGATGCTTCTTGTCATTCTCTTGTTGCCCATTTTTCTTGAGCAATAGGTGTGCTTAGCACAATAAGGACATTTAGCTGCCTTTCTAGCCAATTTTTATTCTAAACAGACAGCAACATTAGTCTATCTTTGAGATTTCCTACACAATTGTTCTAGGAATAAATACACAATTCTTCTATCTATAAACCTCAGGTCACATAATTTTAGCCTCTTAGAATCACAGTTGTCAACAGAGGGGAGAAAAGTCAATGAGAGAGTAAAAAGGTGGGTAACACATCAAATTCTCAGTATTAGCACATGTGAGCACACACTTATTATTTCCTACTCCCCATTTTTTTGTGAAAGGATTATTATTCTAATGATGTACTGATTGTAGTCACAGACCCTTTGGGTTATAACTGATTGGAGTCAAAATTTGACACATGTCAGGCCAAGGTTCCAACATGGTCACTGCCCTTAAGTGTTTGGGGCCATATACAAGGCCATTGGCCACTGACAAATGAGTGGTACATTTCCACAAAATTCCCAGGAAGAGGATTTGCTCTCTATCACTAAGTCAGTTTATTTTGTGGATTTTTGTCACATGTTCATCTTGGTTCAATACTGAGTTGATCAGTAACTAAAACTGTATTTGGTTAAAACTGTAAAGGAAGCCAAAGGTCTTCAAAAAAGGAAAGGCTTCAGAACTAAAATCCTAAAATTGAATAAGAAATATTTGAAAACATATCTTAACAAAAAGTATAACTCATTTGTTAGGTAGCAATTGACTGATGTTGCTTAAAACTCAAGTATGGTCAAATATCTTTTGATTCTAGTAGCTTACTGAAAAGCAAAGAATTCTGAACTCTGTAACCAGGCTGTCAGGAGACTTTCTGAAGACACTAGTGTTTCATGTGACCCTTCCAGCAAGTCTTTTCCTGTCAAAAGTCATTAATTTCCCATAAGAATTGAAATGAACTGCTCCCATTCCATTATATGCATAGACAGAAAACACAAGAGATAGCCAAGGGATGAGTTTAGAAAGCCACCAGCAAGAAGCAGAACATCCTCATGATGAGCTCAGAAGAGTGGGTAAGGACTCAACATAAAAGGATCCAAAGTAAGAACATAAAGGTCCCTACAATTTGCTAAGCAACAAGAACCAGCATTTTAAAGGAAATGCATCAAGACATTATGCAATGGATCCAGAAATCAGGATCAAAGAGGACCCCAGAGAACTGAACCAACAAAACAGTCCTGCCCCATTAAGTTGTCTGGCTGCTTCTGGCCAGTGGAGAGAAGCCAATTTTCTATCTGTGCTCTAAAAACATTCACAATGTAAGAAAATGCATGTAGATAGCTGTGTCTGCCTCTTAAACAGTAGTTAGAAATGTCCATGAGGCTGTAAATCAAGTAATTCTAGTACAAACCCTTTTGCTAAAAGATGAGGCTTCCACCGGCAGCAGATGGGAACAGATGCAGAGACCTATAGCCAGACACCATGCAGAGAGAGTTTAAATTGGAGGTCTCCATCAGATCCCTCCTCTTGGAGTTCAGGAAACCCTGCAGAAGATGCGGAGAAAACATTGTAGGAGTCAGAGGGGATGGAGGACACCAGGAGAACGTGGCCCACTGAATCAAATAAGTGGGGTTTGTACGGACTCAGAGACTGAAGCAGCAAGCACAGGACCTGCGTGTGTCTGCACCAGGTCCTCTGTGTTTCATGGCTAATGCTTAGTGGTTTTGCGGGACGCCTGACAGTGGGGACTGGTGTGTTTCTGTCTCTTTTACAGGCTCTTGGGACTCTTTTCCTCCTCTTGGGTTGCCTGCCTTCTCCAGCCTCAATGTGAAGACTTTTGCCTTGTCATATTGTGTCTTGTTTTGTCATGTTTGATTATTATCTCTTGGAGGCCAGGTCTTTTCTGAAGGGAAACAGAGAGGGAGTGAATATGGGGGAGAGGGGAAGCGGGGTGGAGCTGGGAGGAGTTGAGGGAGTGGAAACTGTGGTGGGGATGTATTATATGAGAGAAGAATCTATTTTCAATTTTAAAAAATCTTGTTAGATGCTCTTGTGTGTAATAAACTAAATCTAAGTGGATTTGACCAATGTCCTTTATGTGTTGTGTGCGTGTAAAACCTGACTAATTCCACCTGCCTTTCCCTCTGTTCCTAGCTCCTTAGTTAAAGAGGTAGAAGCATTAGCTTGGAAACAGCTTTGTCTCTTTCTAGTAATGAAAAGACAAATACTTAACCATTTTGTCTAGCAATATTGTGAGTCATTTTACTTAAGAGAAAGCATTTCTGTGGCTTATACAGTGTTATTATTATGAAGTAAAACATCATTTATGACCTTGAGTGGAAGTTTTTTGATACATTGTGTATGCATTGCATTCGTAAGAAAACACAATAAAAAGAAAAAATAGCCCTGCCTAGTATAATAAAGTTACCATCTCATGAATATATCATTCTTCAATCTTAGCTGCCGGTGAGAAATTGTTGATTGTCTAGATCTAAAATCTGTGTGTCCATATGAAACAGAACATTTACATGAATTGCTTACATACTTTCAAATAAATAGCCCCCTAATCCCTTTATCCCAGCACATGCCTCCCTCCTCTTGTTTGTTTCATTAACAAGCACACTTTTTAGGATGATTTTTGCAAATGTTTGATTGAGAGCTGAGACAAATGGGCAGGAAGATAGCAGGGAGGATATTGCTAATACAAGTTGAATACATAAATGCATTAATCACACAGACCATGTTCAATTATTCAGGAGCTGGCATTATACTGTGAGATCAGCTCGGCTCCTGGCTCCTGCTCCTGTCAACTGAATGCACATTTATTAAGCCATGCTCTATACTCAGCACTCTGGGGAGCTGATCAGGAGGGAAGGGGGAGAAAGAGAGATCAGAAACCATTGCCTTAGCTGGGACAATCAGATGTACATGAAAAACAGCTGAAGAACGTGACTTGTGTCCTTATTTTCTTTGGCCAGTAATTCTTCAGCAAGGATTGGTTCTTTCTCATTAATGTGACCACATGGCATATAAGTTAGTTGTAGTATAAAGCAAATAGACCTAGGTAACAGCTTAATGGGATAAAAGAGGAATGGAGTAAAAATCTTGGAGGGGAAAGAAAGTATGAGGTTATGCATAAATGTCTTTTTCTGTGTCCCAGATTTCCATCAAGAACACAGCAACTCAGGCAACAATAACATATTATAACATGGCATGAACAATCTAACATGGATACATAGATATCCTACATAGACACTTTTCAAGGCTGTGGTTTCTTTAAGAATCACACCAACAGATAATTATAAATTCAGTTTTGTTTTGTTTTCTGTTTATTCTGGCTTCTGATGTTGATGAGTTGTTTGGTTGTTTTGCTGTTCGATGTTTTTTTTTTTTTCATTTGACTCTGTTTTGAGACAGTCTTGCTATGTAGCCCAGTCTGGACTGAAACCCCCAATGCTCTTGCCTTGTGATGGTAACAGGCACCATACTTGGAAGAATTTTATATTTAGACTATATTAATATCACATGATCTTTATTATTAGTTAAACATCATCTTAAATGCCAATTCCCTGGACTCCCTATTTTTGATATATGTAATCAAAACGCCATAGTTTAACTCTTCTGGACCTTAGTTTTCCTCTTCTGTTATACAAGGATGACTACAACTCCTTGAAGAAAAAAAGTAAAAATTAAAATGAGTGATATAATAATTCCATCTAAATCCAAGGCCAGTCACATAACAATTAATTAATGAATGCCTGTTTCTCTTTCTGCTAAGCAGAAAGGTAAAAAGCAAAAACAAAAAAAATACAATCAATGGCTTACAACTAAGAACATTAAGAAGATAATTATTCGTCCCAAATAAAATATGTATTTGTGTAAATTTGAGAATAGAACACTTCCCTTGATTTAAAATATCCAAAAGTGGTAAAGCTAGAAAGATGGCTCCACAATGAAGAGCAGGTACTGCTCTTGTTGGGGACCTGAATTAAGCTCCCAGCTCCCATGTTGGTCAGCTCAAAGGCCTCTAGCCTCCAAAAGCACCTGCACTTGTGCACATACCCACACACAGACACAAAATTAAAAATAACAAAAAAATAAAATAAACCTCTTAATGTATTCTAATGTAGGCATTTAGATTTAAGGGGGAAATGTGGGGTGCTCCCTCACTGTAGACCTACTACAGTACTTCGCACAGACTTCTTAGAATGCTCATTCTTTACGTAATTATTTGAATGTATGTCTATCTGTATCTTCCAAACCATCATGACTTTGACATCCAAGTCTTATATATAATGTGACATACAGAGTGACACATGAATGACCAAGTATGCAAAATGAGGTGACAGGAATCCTGAACCATTCCTGTTGAACGAGATCTGCTGCCCTACAATACCTAAGTTCCTACATAGTCACTACCTAAACTACAAAAATGAAATGCAATCCAAATTAAAAGCATCAGTACTCAGTGATGCACTCCTGAAATCCCCAAACTCAGGATGCTGAGGCTGGAACCCCTTGATGTTATATAATAAATTGAAGGGTAGCCTATATAACAAAACACCATCTCAGAAAAAAAAACTCAGTGGGAAAATATTTTCATTTTTTACATCTAGAAATAGTGATTATGCTGAATTTTAAAACTATATATCAGAATGAGATTAAAAGTACCATAAATATTAATTCACAAAATCAAAAATTACCTTCTCCTGATTGGATACTGAAGGGGGTTTTCCCCCTCTGCTCTACTCAATTCCCTGAGCATCTTTAATTTTTCATTTATTCAATTGGTCAGTCAATAGATATGGCTTGAGACAGGTGGTGGTGGTGCACGCCTTTAATCCCAGCACTTGGGAGGCAAAGCCAGGCAGATCTCTGTGAGTTTGAGGGTAGCCTGGTCTACAGAGTGAGATCCAGGGCAGGCACCAAAGCTACACAGAGAAACCCTCTCTTGAAAAACCAAAAAAAAAAAAAAAAAGAAAGAAAGAAAGAGAGAAAGAAAGAAAGAAAGAAAGAAAGAAAGAAAGAAAGAAAGAAAGAAAGAAAGAAAGAAAGAAACAAAAAGAAAGAAAGAAAAAGATATGGCTTCAGTAACCCCAATATGTCCAACATCCTGCTACACATTGGATTACTAAAGGGGACAGCCTTTTATTTAAATGAACATTAAAGAGGAATTCTGTGGATGAACCAGGTGCAGCTCAATGTATAAGAAAAACACCTGACTCCGGCATGAAAAGAAGCTTCTCAGAGGAAAACCATTTTAAGCTGAGGATAAAGTGTAAGGAGTTCACTCTGCCAACAGATGGGAGAACATCCAGGGAGAAGGGCGTTATCTCCTTCATCTACTCTTACTGAAATTCTGATCCTTCTCACAATGGCTTTCAAAGCACAAATGTTCTCATTCTCTCCAAATCCACACACAAGCCTCAGTGGCTGACTGAATTTTCCTGCCTCTATTTCCCCCTACTGCCTTCACACAAAGAAAGTGACACTCCCTGTTTCCAGCTTTCCCAAACACCAAGAAAGACAGCAAGCCATGTGTGATCCCAGGATTTTCTTCCTATTCCCCTTATCACTTGGGTCACTGAATGCCATCCTAACATTTTAGTTTTTAAAACTCATCCTGCTTTTCCCTGGAATCACAGTTCTAATTCAGATCTTCATGGTTTCCTGAGAGGATTATCAAAGTCATTGCCTGACCCCTCTTCTTGGGTTTCACTTCTCTTGTCTTGCTTCTTTTCACACTTACTGCAGATTTCACACATGAAAATCTGGCGATTTCCCTCCAGGAGCCTCTCAGGGGTTCCCCAGAAATAAAAGGCTAAATTTTTTTCACAACTTGGATGTCTTCGATCATCTGGCACCTGCCCATAACTCCCTCTCAACCTAATCCAGCCATGTACACGAGAGCTTGTGTGCAGAGGTTCATAGGTGGCATAGAGGTTGCCTCCACAACTTTCTATCCAGACAACCCTCATTCCTCCAGTATTAGTCAGTATCTCTCTTCCTCTCTAAACCATTCCCTAACCCTCCCCGATTAATGGTGCCACTTCCTGAATATTCTCACTGTATTTCCTTCTTTTTTCCATCATTAAACAATTGTGCCTTACTCCAAAATGCACCTCACTATGATCCTTAGCCCAGTGTTGGTTGACCAGAGCACTCCAACCATCCTACTATAAAGAAGCCTTCTGGTGCCCCAGGCTTTTTTTTTTTTTTTTTTTTTTTTTACTTTATGACAAACTATCTAGAACTGTACTTTTATTTCTTTTGAGAACTTCCCTTATTTTGCAATTGAACATTCATTACAGTAGTTTCTTTGTAAGCATTTCTTTCTCATTAGAATGGCAGAGCAAAGCTTGGTATCTCTCTTTGGCCACCAATATATGATGAATGCTTAATTCTCATAATCTCAAGTTATCCCTCAATCCTATAAATTTGGATCTGGAGAGGTCCTGTAATTTCCCCAACATGAGAAACAATAGTTGAATCAGGACTTAATCACAGATTTTCTAATTTGGAGTTCATAAAAATCACCATCATATAATTTATCCAAATTGTTTTTTAATTATTAAATAAATTGCCTTCTCATTGATTATATTTATTTTACCAGCCCCTAGATAAATTTTATTTGTTTTTTGCATCTTTATATTTTCAAAATTGTTTATAATAATAACTCACCAAGTTATAACACACAAAAAAATAAATTTTCTTCTTAAGGTACATTATAGAACAATTAAATTATATTTTAAAACTTTATATATATACTTTGATGAACACTAAAAGTGTTCAAAGAATACAAATAAATTAAAGATAAAGTAAGCTGTAGGAGACAACATTAGCTAGACATGATGACACACACCTTTAGTCCCAACACTCTGGAGACAGAAGCAGGTGGATCTCTGTGAATTCAAGGCAAACCTGGTCTAAGAAGTGAGTTCTAGGACAGCCAAGACACAGAGAAAACGTGTCTCAAAAGAGAGAGAGACAGAGACAGAACATCAAATGCATTTGAATGTCTGTTAGCAAAGGTGAAAAATAATGAATGTCGGTAGAAATGTGGGAAAATTGGGAGTTTGATGCTCTGCTGGTGAAAGTCCATGAAAAACAGTATAAGAACTCAAACAGACCCACACCATCCAATTTTTCTGAATATACACTTGCAGTAGTTACACGAGTCCAAGAATGTACTCATGTAAACTGAAAACCAGGTCTTATGTTTGCTATTGAAACACCAGCAGTCACAGCAGCGCTATTGTTAGACCACAAAATCTAGGGTCTCAAGTGGGTGCCTCAAGAACCCAGACTCCAGTCCAGTTGATGCAACAACATGAGGTTTTTATTGAAGC
Source organism: Peromyscus leucopus (assembly GCF_004664715.2). NCBI lineage: Eukaryota > Metazoa > Chordata > Mammalia > Rodentia > Cricetidae > Peromyscus > Peromyscus leucopus. Next base: position 28,902,603 of record NC_051074.1, read on the forward strand.
AACTGTACAGATGGGCTACTCTTGTCCTGAGAGCAAGAGTCGCATCTTACTGCAGCCACATGGGGGCTTTTAAAGGAAAAACCCACAAAAACCATAAAATTACAATTCCCATACAATTTCATTTCACAAGATGGTGGTCTGATCACAGAATGGGTATAGTCACATCCGCATGTACATTCTTCCCGAAACCTCAAGTGGGGTATCAGGGCAGGAGTGGAGTTTACACAAAGGTCACAGTGGTCCTTCCTGGAACCCTTGCAACTATCCCAGTCACAGTTGAGCACATCTCTTAACAGAAATCTTTTTACATTATTACATTGTGGCAGGGGTGCTTGAATAATGGCTGAGTCAGATTGCCCTTGGAACTAGATTTTTGGTTTTTTTTTTTATTTCCTGGGGCTTGGGGAGTGTAAGGCTGAAGGGTTAGGGTCTTTCACTATTACATTAGCCAAAGGACAGAAGCAACGCACGAGTCCAACACTGTGTGAAGGGAGAAACACAATAACAAAACAGAGTTCAGGCTTTAAAAAGAATAATCTTCTAATGCATGCTAGAATGCAGATAAACCCTGAAGACATCCCATACTAAGCAAAATAAGCCCATAAATAAAAAGGGGGATTATTTACCTTAACACAAGATACTTAGTCAAGTCTATATAGTCAGAAAGTAGCATGGTGGTGACCCAGGTTGCCCAAAGGAAGGAAGACAAAGAGTAAATCATTTCATGGATACAGAATTCCCTTTGGGGGAAGATGAGAACTTCTGAAGACAGATGCTGGCGATGGTGGCACAGCAATGTGACCTTGCCTAAAGCCACAAAACTGTGCAGCTAAAATGGTTAAAGGGTAAATTTTGCCTCACAGATTTAAAAGACATAACATAGGACACCAGTGTGGCAATGTTTCTTATGAAAAATAAAAGAAAAATAGATGGAGTGCCAGAATTCTGGCGAGTACTCGATTGGGGAAAACAAAGACGAAAGAGCAAATGAAAAACATTTCCATGCCTGTTCTTTTTCCCTTGCACCGGACTCCACGTGTTGAAAGTTGGGCAGGAGAAACACTCTATCTTCCTTCCTGAGAGTGGCGTTTTGCTTGTTTGTGTTTTTATTTTGCACCCAACTCCACATGTTGAAAGCTGGGCACTAGAAACACCTGTATCTTCTTTCCTGAGAGTGGGGTTGGTTTTTTTTGTTTGTTTGTTTGTGTTTTTATTTTGTTTTGCTCCACCTTGGTGAGGACAAGCTGAAGAAGTGAATGACTTTGTGGTGGTATATGCCAGCTGAGTAAGAACAAACCCTTGAGCCAGAAAGCCGTACATACCTAGAGCCTTGGACACTTGTCATACTGGTACAAGGGATTATTTTACTTGTGGTATGCTATGGTAGAGCCAGATAGGCAATTGTTCTGTTTTGATTGTATCTTGAAATATATACAATAAAAGTTCTTATTTTGTTTTTCATACTTTAAACCGCGTTTCACAATGAATATGCTCTTGAGGTTTAGGGAGGGGTAACTGCTTGTTGTTACATGTACAACAAGATGTTTCAAACTCGGGAGTTCATTGTACCTCCAGTTTTTATGAAATGTCTGGAAAACGCCTTTAACTTTTTCTATTTCCCTGGAAAATTATTAATTAGTTTGCTACTGAGAATTGAATCTATATATTCCCAATAAATGAAAAATAACTGAGAAATGGGTCAAATGTCCCTTGCAATACCTGCCTTATAGTTAAATCTTTGGGACCACTTTCCCACTAGTGATTAAGAATTCTTTTCAAGTTTTGTAAAGTAACAGTCTGTGAAGTGGCTAGCTAGAGATACCCAGTGTTATAACAAGCATGTTTACTAATGGAGCTGTACCTCCATGTACCAGTGTGAGATCATCAATAATTTTTTTCAACAAAAAGTTAAAGAAAATGTATTTTAATCTTTGTGTGGCCAACTTCCAACTCAAGTATTCATCACTACCATTATGGAATACAGTACTCACAGTGATAGGCAAATGTCCAGATTAGCTATGTTTCAATATACTTTTATGAATACTTAAGTTTAACTTCTTTGTATCTTGCATGCCAGAAATGGTAGACTTGGGGCCTATAGAATTTTTTCATTGAGTAAAAAAGCAAACTGCATAAACCTAAGGACCTAAGTTTGGTCCCAGTCATTTATATTGAAAAGCCTCAAATAACGGTCTGCATTGGTAATCCCAATACTCCTACTGAGTAAACTAAGAAAAAGATGGAATTGCCAGAAATATCATGGGCCTTGATGGAGTATATAACCCAACGCACAAAGAAACAGACCATCTGTCAATAAGATGGAAGGTAAGGACCAATTCCAGAATGTTGTCCTCCAACCTCCAGGGGCATGTGGGCACATTGTATCAACATTTAAATTTATAATAATTTTAAATACCAGTCTTTAGTTTCATTTTCAATTGTTTAAAAGTAGAGAAAAATAATTCTTACTTTATTAAACCAACACTGAAGAAACACAACAATCCGTATTTGGCTCATGAAGTTTAGTTTGGTAACTGACCTTGCATGACTGTTCATGCATGGGGCTCAGACAAATTATCAGGTCACTTACCAATATTGTTCAGGGGACCTTGCTATACTTGAGGTAATAAGAAATGATCCTTTACAATGTGTTATTTAAGAAACAGGTGATCCCCCAAACAGATTCATGCATATTATATTTTATGACTACTTAAAAATTTCACTTCTGCCTGGTAGATTCAGTTCAGGCAGGTCCAGTCCCTGCCTCCCAGGCTGAGCTAAGTGTCCCTGCATTAGCCCCAGGTTCCAAACAACCAGCTCATGCACTGAGGACAGGTCCTGGTCCCACTGCCTGGGTGCCTTCCAAACAGTTCAAGCTGATCAACTGTCTCACTTATCCAGAGGGCCTGATCCAGTTGGGGAGCTCCTCAGCTATTGGTTCATAGTTCATGTGTTTCCATTCATTTAGCTATTTGTCCTTGTGCTTTTTCCAACCTTGGTCTCAACAATTCTTGCTCATACAATCCCTCCTCTTTCTCGCCAATTGGACTCCTGGAGCTCCACCTGGGGCCTGGCCGTGGATATCTGCATCCGGTTCCCTCAGTCACTGGACGAGATTTCTAGCACAACAATTAGGGTGTTTGGCCATCCTATCACCAGAGCAGGTCAGTTCGGGCTTTCTCTCACCCACTGCCAGTAGTCTATTGTGGAGGTATCTTTGTGGATTTCTGTGGACCTCTCTAACACTTTGCTTCTTCCTTTTCTCATGTGGTCAGGGGAGTCTTTGCCCTGGAGAAGATGGGAATGGGGGTAGGCTGGGGGAAGGGGGGAGGACAAGGAAATCCGTGGCTGATACGTAAAATTAAATTAAATTATAAAATAAAATTTAAAAAAAGATGATGAAACTATCATTTAAAGAAAATATTAACATATTAAAAAATTCACTTATGAGAATATGAAGAGGTTTTAATAATTTAATCAGCCTCATGAATGTTTGGTTTCTATTATTAAAAATACAAGGAATACAAAAAAAGAAAAAACCCTCAGTGCCTTGGATTTCTATATGGATATGTCTGAGGTGCATTCTACAGTAGAACAAGAACTCCCTGTGGGGGTGAACTCCAGCTGGCACACTGAAGCGATCTGACTGATGACATCCAACTGGCTTCCCATCCTTTGTTATCTTGTTTTCTCCAAACTGCCTCCAGTTTGAAACTGGTTATATTCAAATTGTGGTCTTCATCTCTCCAAACTAAAGCACACTGATGAAATGTCCCCACAGACATCACAGAGAGAGTAAGTGCCAGGAGAGATGGGAAAACAGCACTTTTTTTTTAACATACAAGGGGTCCAAGTTTGAAGAAAAACTAAACCATACTAGGTCATTCATGTAGACAGAGATAAGCCGACCCTTCCTAGTTTGCCAGGACATTTATGTTAATAGCACATACAATCAAAATGCTTAGAAGACAACATTTGGGCATCATCTCCTAATGCTGAATTTACAAGTCTACCAGTTGATCTTCAAGAAAACTGATTCTTCTGTCTTTTTCTGGATCATTTTAAATGGTTACATGGTAGCATGACCATTGCAGCTTGCTTTAAAGAGCTTCTTATTCTGTAGGCTCAATGTAAATCTCCAGCCTGAACTGAAAGCTTACTAACTACCATAAACTTACCAGTATGCCTGTGCCTCTTCTGTCAGAGAGTAAAACCATACTGAGAAAATCTTCCATTCAATGCTGTTTTAGAGGGAAACATCAGAAAAATAAAAGCTCTCCCAGCTCTCTTGTCTCCTAATTAACAATCAATCCCCATTTCCTTTCCAGTCACTTGAATCCCTGTTGGAGAGGGGCTACACAGGTAATTATCTCTTCTGGCCTGCAACTGAAGTCCCAATACTGAACTACTTCTGATTTACCATTCAGTCCCTAAAGTCAATAGTGGTCTAGGGGGAAGGTGAATGCCAACACACTGCTTTAAATAGAAAACTTATTCTTCCCTTTTCCCATCAGCCCATTACCTACTCTCCCTAGGACATTTTCGTCATTCCTGACAGTACCCTTGTGCCATGCACACAGGGAGGCACCGTCTTCATTGGACAAGGGATTTAGCTACTATCTAGGAGCCAAAAGGGGGATGAAGCCAGAACAACTGACTCACAGAGCACAGCTTGAACCACTAGACCGAGCTTCCGCCCTGAGAAGGAGATGAATCAGTCAACAATGATTCATCTCACCAAGGAAAATGTGTTTTCCCTAGGAAAGAGAAGTTCATTTTCAACATAATAACACAGAGGTGCAAAAGGCAATTCAGAAAACAGGCTGGAGAAATTCAACAGCCATGTAAACCCTCCAGTCACATACCCATGCAGTCACGTGGTCTGAAAAGGCAATAAAGCATGAGTATTGCTCAATGAGATGGCAGAAAAAAACCTATTAGGTATTTTTAATGTTTTAGTTGACAAGTGAAATTCTGCTTATATTTATGGATTCCTTCAATGTTTGCCTATTATGTGTGTATATATTTCATCTAGCTAATTAACATATCCATCACTTCACCTGCTTTAATAACACTTAACATACCATCAAAATGTAATGTGTGTTTTAACTTATTTAAGCTGAAGAATGCTCTAGAACATTCTTAAATTTAAAAGTTTAAATTGGTGATCTAAGTGGGATCTTTTGTAATGCCTCAGGAAAGGGGGGAGGAAGGACAGAGAGGCTCATGTCAGGTCACTTGTATAAAAGTTAAAGGACTACTGTGGTTGTCTGGTTATCGATCCTCCCTTTACATTTTGTTTGAGTCGGGTTCTCTTGCTGTTCACTGCGGTGTATTCCAGGTTATCTGAACCACACCATCTCGAGGATTCTCCTCCCACTACTTGTTTTGCTATTGGGATGCTGGGGTTACAGATATGTGCTACCATGTCCAGTTTTATTTAGGTTCTAAAGATCCAAACCCAGGTCCCCACATTTGTGTGGCAAGCTTTAAGCTATCACCTCATATTTAAGTAGACTCTTGGTAATAATTTAACCATGAGCAAAGAAATCATAAAGAGAACTTTTTTTTAGTACAAAACTGGCTGTTTATAGGTTACTTTATAATCATAGTATCAGGCATTTGTTAGATGTCATCTCTAATTTGTATAATGACCCTCAAAATAAGCATTGTCTACATTCTTTGAAACACTATTAGGGATTCAAGGAGGCTCAGGGGCCTGCCTGAGCTAAAATACATTTCTGCTCTGAAATTCATACTTAAGCTATTCTCAGCTCCAAATAGTCACTCACCACCATGCCCCACTCTAACTTGGAGAGACCCAAAGCTCACCTGCACCTTAAACAGCATACTGGACACTGTGAACGTTTGAAAGAACATCAGTGTAACATGTGCTCTGCATTAGCAACAAAAGTGTACTCCTCTCTCTTTCTCTCTCTCTCTCTCATCTTTCCCTCCCTCCCTCCCTCTCTCCCTCCCTCCCTCCCTCCCTCTCTCCCTCCCTCTCCACCTTCCCTCCCACACACATACACCATAGCTAGCCGAAACTCACTGTGTAACCAAATACTGGATTTGAACTTCTGGTCTTCCTATGTCTGCCTTCTAAATGCTGGGATTACATAAACTACCACTTCTAGCCAAATCCCAGTGTCCCTTGCCTATGTGTGCTTGTGAACATACCATTGTCATTGGACACACTGTTATCATGTCATTGTGAAATCTTGCTCCATGTGCTTCTTGTCCAAGTTCTAACTCCTGCCCACACTGCCCCAATCTCACCAGAGCTTCATTTGCCACATGGGTTCTTGACAAATCATCATACCATGCACTGTCAAAGGTGCCCGTTGGGAAAGTGAATCTACAAACACAGTCACTTGACAGAAGTGTATTGGAATTATTCTCATCATTTATCTTTTCTTACATTAGCTAGGACATGGGCATAGGAGGAGAGGCAGCTTACAGAAGTTACCCTGATATTCAAAAACCCCACAGCCAAGAGCTCTATCTAAATTGCTATCAAAGATGAAATCACATAGTGATCCGGGAGAAAACAGTATGGGAGACACTGGTGGAAGTGACTTAGGATGAAGGGGGCAAAAGGTATTAGGAAAGTTTCATGGGTTTCATTAAAGCCAATGGTGCTATTTGCTTTTCCAGTGGGTATTAAAAGCTAAGTTTCAAACTCCAATGGACAAACAAGTGGGAACATAATTAAGAAGTAATTCTTCATAAAAATAGAAGTAAAATAAAATAAAAACCTAAATCTTCGCTGGCTGGTGGTGGTAGTGCACACCTTTAATCCCAGCACTCGGGAGACAGAAGCAGGTGAATCTCTGAGTTTGAGGCCCGCCTGGTCTACAGAGCGAGTTCCAGGACAGCAAGGACTAAACAGAGAAATTCTGTTTTGAAAAAAAAAAAAAAAAAAAAAAAAAAAAAAAAACCTAAATACTTTGTCTTAGTTTATCATACCTGTTGGTGGCTATATAACCTTTGTTAATAGACATTTCCAGCCATGATTTATTAATAGACTGTTATCACTCACTAATTTAAAGTGTCTAATATATAAATAACTTTCACATACTAATTCAAACGAGTAATGCATGACACTAGTCTCAAATAGTGTGAAATTTTCTTTAAAAATTGCTGTGGGCTGCCCAATAATTATACATTGTGACATTGCAGCCACCCAGCCTCCATCTGAAATTAGAAAACACCAAGTCAGTTTAAAAGAAATGATATTCCAGCATTACACCACCCGAGAAAATGCATAAATACATTTAAATTATTTAACTAATTATCCCCTTGATAGCCAAGTATTTATAGTCTTAAATTATTTGCTGTTTTTCTTTTCTTTCTTTTTTTTTTTTTTACAACATCACTATGGGAGTTATGCCAGGGCCATTCTTCTCACTACCTAACAATTTATTCTGGTCACAAAGCTGGGTATTTTGTCACAGATGGGTTTACCCTAATGACCACAGCTCCTCTGCACTGAGTAATTAACATATTAACAAAAGTTGAGTACCAGCAGTGAATAAGTAGCATGTGTCTTATTGTTAGAAAAATTATAAGGATATAAAATTAGAGTCAGTAGATACATAAAGATACAAAAAGTGCTGTAGTATATTTGAAATTCTTACGATAGAGTCTACAGAGCTTGAGGAACTCAAGAGAATGACTTTTACTTTAAATGTCAATGACAGTAGGCAAACTTTTAATTGTTGCCAGGTAGATGTCAGTCCTATGTCGGGGAGCATGCATCTTCTCTTTGTATTGTTTGTGCTTTTCTGAAGAGGGTCAGAGGCATAAGGGCGGTGTCTCCCAACAAAACTTTCCGTTTCACCTGAGATGTACTTAAGGAATTTCTCTGTGAATGTGTATCTACTAGAACATTTTGCTTGGAAACAGTAAGGAAAGAGCCATACACAACTGGATGACTATTTCAAAACGACACAGGCAGCCCTGTAGGCAAACTCCTATAACTATGAATGGTGTGCTCTTCCTGCTACACTGAACCACTTCACCTAGAACTCACATTTACAGATAACTTTCAGATAAAGTTCACCATTGTTATAAAGATCTGACAACATAAAAAAAAAAAAAAAAAAAAAACCTTGACCTAGTTATGGGTGAACCAGTCACTCAAAGTTCAAAAAAATAAAAAGAAAAGCCTATTTCACCATGGTTTAACATACTTGAATTAAGACACTTTGTGTTCTTTCTAAATTTGTACTGAGAAGGAATAGAAACTTTATGATCTCCTATCATATTCTTGCATGAACTATGTATTTTAACTCTTATTTTTATATGCTTGAGTATTTTGCTTATATGTATGTCTGTGTATCATCCATGTACTTGGTACCCATGCAGGTCAGAAGAGAGTGTTGCATTTCCCTGGAACTGGAGTTATAGATGTTTGTGAGCAGCCATGAGGATGCAAATTCAGATGCTCTGGAGGAGCAGCCAGTGCTCTTAAGCATTGAGGCATCTCTCCAGTCCCTAAACCACATATTTTAAGAATACAGATATTTGTGTCCTCATGATATTAAACTTTCTAATTTATCCTTTTTATATTTTACACAGTTCTCAAGAAAGATTTTTTTTAAGTGTCACACAGAAATTTACAAATATTAGTACATCCATTAGTTTTAGGCAATAAAGAGTGGATTTCTCCTACTTTTACATAAAGTAGCAAATCATTCCTTAATTTTATGCAGTATTTTTAATTAAAATATAATTACATCTTTTCTTCCCTCCTCCTCCCTCCTCTTTCTTCTACCCCTCCATACACACTGTGTTTTTAAAATATGGGTAAGATATAAAGCTAGTGGAAGAAAAATCTAGAGTGATCATAGTAGCTCTACTCATCACAAATTGGAGGAAAATAATCTGGTGTTATGTTCTGTTGTTATGAGAATTTCTCGTCATTGTTTTTATTTTGGTTGTTGCCAGAGGCATTTGTGTATACACTGATTCTTGGTGACATCATAGTAAAAAAAATTGCATTTCCTGACTCAAGAAAAATCACCCAAATGAAAATGGAAATCAGAGAACAAAAGAAACGCTCAGATAACAACTCCAGCAGATATGGTGACCTAGCCCATCGTGTAGCAAATCACACTACAGGGTCCCAGGCAATAAGCTCCTCCCACAGGGAGGTAATCACCCTAACTGATATGCATGTGACTTTCCTGGTTTCTGAAGCATTTCAGAATACGCATCCAGACACATGAGCCGTAAACAGAAGATGGGCAAAATGCGATAAACATTCAGCAAGTTGATCACAAAGACCTGTGCCAGCCAAAACAAGAGAAGAAAGTAGATAGTATAGTCAAGGGGCACACACACACACACACACACACACACACACAATTTCCAAAGCCAAATACATCAGACTCCAAGATTAGGTTATCAGGAAGCAGGGAATGGTGGTCCTGAAGGGAAGTCTCCTGTACAGTCTATTCCACCCTTAATGTCCTGACACGCCTCTGTCTCTTCAAATGCATGCCTAGGTAATACACATTCTGTCAGCTCTGTGCTTCAACTAGCACACTATTTTCCAACTTGTCGACCCAGAAATTTCAACTCTCCTGCAGGAAAGAATCCACCATCACTCCCACAAAAGAATCTGTCTTCAACATTAAAGGAAGGTGGGCACGTCATCATGCAAAGGCCAAGTAGATTGTGTTACCATTATTCTATCATACAATATTATGGTGATATATTGTGTATCCTAACAAAATTTGCCTGAAGATCAGAGAACAGAACAAGCCACTAGATTAAAGATAGAGGACAGGTAGTGTTGGCACACACCTTTAATTACCTTGAATCCCCATACTGGGAAGCACACGCCTTTAATCCCAGGGAGTGATGGCAGAGAAAGGTATATAAGGCATGAGGAGACAGGAACTAAAGACTTTAAGGCAGAAGCATTTCTTTCAGCTAGAAGCTTTCTCGGCTGGAGCCTTTTCAGTTGAGGAAGCTCATTAGGCTAGAGGCCTATAGGCTGAGGTTTTTCAAGCTGAGGAGTTGGTGAGGTAAGAGGTGGTGGCTGTGGCTGGTTCCTTTGTCTCTCTGATCTTTCGGCATTTACCCCAATATTCTGGCTCCGGATTTTTTATTAGTAAGACCTTTAAAAATTTGAACAGCACAGTATTTTAGGTGCTTATATGCTAGTTATCACTAGCTAAAACCTCTGTCACAGCAGGAAATGCTTGCTTTTTGAGTTTTTTTCCCAAATTCCTAGAACACAGTACCTGATCCACCATAAGCTATCAAATATTTGAATATATAAATAGCACTTATCAAATTTGCCTTTATTCTACCTTCCTTAAAAGCTGCAGCTATCAAGGCTGGAGAGATGGCTCAGTGGTTAAGAACACTGGCTGCTCTTACAGAGTACCTGGGTTCAATTCCCAGCACCCACACGGCAGCTCACGGCTGTCTGTTATTTCAATTCTGGGGACCCTATACCCTCACATAGACATACATGTAAGCAAAGCAGCAAGGAACATAAAATAAAAATAAATTAATTAATTAAAAAAAACTGCAGCTACCATATTCATTTTTCCTTCAATACTTTACTCAAATTTAGATCCAGAACATAAATATATAACAAATCAATAGATGAATGAAAAGCTCTTCTTTTTTTTTCTCCAAAATTTTATTTTAATTTAAATTACAGGGCCAGCCAGATATTCTGATAAGAAATTCACTTTTCCTCAGGAGAAAGGAAACACTTCCATGTCATTAACAATTGTATACATCTCCCACTTTTTTTAAAGGGTTTAAAAAAAAATTACATTAAGTAACAGCCTTAAGTAAAATTAACCCTTTATAACACCAAAGAAACCACTCCCAGGAAAATCGTTTTGGTAATAGGAATCTAGTAAATGATCACACATCAAATGCAACTTTTCAATTTTGAATGTTTTCACATTGTTCTGTTTTAAAAACAATCCAGAAGTCTTCTCTGCCTCCAGCTTCCAATGCATTAGTAACACACATTTCTTTGACACACCACACTTCATCTTGCACACCAGGACTCTAGCACTACTTCATGTTTGCCCAAGTGGACACTCTTTTCTGCCTGAAGTTCTAAGAGCTAGCTGGCAAGGAGACACCCCTTCCACTTGGTGTAAGGACTGCTGTCACACTAAATCCTAATTCACAGCACTGGAGGGCAAGGACTGGGTCAGCTCGGCTGGCTCTGCCTCCTGCTGAGGATTTCTTTGTCCAGGAGACTGAATGCTTTCCCTATATCTACTAGCAAACATGAATTCTTCCTCTCCTCTCCCTCTCACACACACACCCTAGTGGAGAGAGCCTTGGAAACTCTTCATTGTAGACTGCCATCTAAATGAAACAGAACACACCTGTACCTTCTGGAGTGGTTTTTCTGACTTGTGTTCCTTGAAGGAAACCTTAAAACCTGCTAAGACTCCAGTTGGGAGGCTCCTTTTACTGGTCAATGAATCAGTTAGTAAGAGAGGCTAGCAAAGAATAATGATGTCAATTGTTTAGTCAGCTACAGCCATGATGCACTGGATGGGGCAAACTCTGATTTTAAGTTATAATTCAACTGTGTGTAGAGACTAAGTATCAGAGAAACAATGTAGGAACCTCCAGTGTGCTTTGAAATGGAAAAGTAACACTAAAATGTAAGAATATAGCAAGTTACTAAGATGCATCTATTCAGTCAGGTGAATTAATCTCTCTGCCTTGGAGTAATTCCTTATAAAGGGAAACTAACAGTATTTATCATAGTAACAGTGCTGTAAAGAATTGGGGAGCAACAGCCATGCAGAAGGCATTGTCAGTGTGGTGGTTCTTCGATGGCAGGGACATTTTTTGAAATGAGAGAACTTGATTAACTATACAGCAGAATAAAAGAATTAACCAAAAGAATAAGAGAAGTAATCAAAATTCCAGCCTGAATGGTGCTGGCCATTGACTTTGTTCAGTTCATTCTCCATTCCCTACATTGGTGTCATCTGTACATTCATCCTGTAGACATTTATATTTTTATCCTTTGGTGGGCTTAGCCACTTCCACTCCCGTTGCTTCTGTCATCCCACCTCCCTCTTCTGTTAAAACCCCTATCTTCCCAACAAGTATCCCTCTTGCTTTTGTTACTTTGTGTATATGAGAAAGAGAGCCCCAGTGAATGTTTATTAAGCAACTACAATGCAAGATAGTAGGGAAACATTGAAACAATGCAGACAAGTCTGTGGAGTCCTGAACATGGTTTACTTTACTCTGAAATGAAAGTGTCGGTTTAGAAGTTTAAAATAGGAACATCGTCTCTCTGGGACTTATTTATTTCTAAATTGTTGTCTAATAAATTCATGCATGCATATAATATATTCTGGTCATATCACCTCTCTACTCTCTCTTATATTCTTTCCAGTCCCAACAAGCCACCCATGCTCATGTACACACACACACACACACACACACACACACACACACACTGTGTCTTTTGTTTGTTTATTTCATGACCAAGTTAAACCTCCTGGGAGGGCATGGGTATGGAGCGATCTTCTGCTGCAGCAAGAACAATTCACCACTGGCCACACCACTGAACACAGTGACTCCTTTTCCCAGCAGCCATAAACTGCCAATAGCTCCCTAGGAAGCTCCTATACCAACCGTGACTGACTATTGATGGAGTTGGTCTTATTCAGATGACTACAACTGCTATGAGTTCAGGAGTGCACAGCTGTTTGCTCTGAAAAGAGCATTTCACAGCCTGTTTCCCCACCGTCCAACTCATACAATCTCCTTTTCCACCATGTTCCCTGAGCCTGGGGAGGGGTAATATGGATGTCCTAGTGAATGTTGAGTCACAACAGTAACTTATTGTCAATATCTTCCCCGTCAAAGGTTCTCTGTCCTAGGTGAAATTCACTGCCAAAAGAAGCTTCTCTGTCCAAAGCTGAGAACAACTTTAGACAATGGGTATAAGCCTAAGATTTTAGGAAGCAATGAGAAAACATGTCCATTCAGCAATTATCAGTAACAGGTTCATCCCTAGGGTGCACACACAGTAAACAAACAAACAAATAAATGAGTGAATAAATAAATAATAAATGTAATAAAAATAAATCTAAGTTAAACTAAACCAACATACAAAAAATAAGAGTTGCACATAGTAATGAGAGGCCCTGCTGCAAAGGAGACCTTGTCACACATTTCTAATAAACTTATTTACTTATTTCCATTCCTGGGATTTTGTCTTTATAAGCATCTTTCCTAAGTGTTGCTGGTCTTTTACTCAGTAAACTCGAACCTGGTTATCTGTTCTTTTTTTTTTTTAATGATTGTAATGATTTTATTTCTTTGCTAATCTTATGTAAAATGAGTTTCAGGAAACAACTTCTTTATAAAATAATACCTCAAGCATATGTTGAAATGTCACTAGGATTATCATTTTTTAAATTTATTTAGAAAAGTTTTTTTTCTTTTAAAGAACAGATGATCAGCGACTTGTGGTTATCTGTCCTTTAAAAGAAAAAAAATTAGCCGTGTGGTGGTGGCACATGCCTTTAATCCTAGTACTCAGGAAGCAGAGGCAGGTGGATCTCTGTGAGTTTGAGGCCAGCCTGGGCTACAGAGTGAGTTCCAGGAAAGGCTCCAAAGCTACACAGAGAAACCCTGTCTCAAAAAACCAAAAAAAAAAAAAAAAAAAAAAAAAAAGAAAGAAAAGAAAAAAAAAGAAAAAGAAAAAAATCTTTTCTAAATATGTAAGGATAAAAGTTTAATGCATATGACAAGACATTAGAAACTATCTAAATATAGACTATAGATCATAATCTTCCTGATATGATATCAGATACCCAATCAGAACATGTATGAGTGTAACGTGTGTGTGTGTGTGTGTGTGTGTGTGTGTGTGTGTGTAAATATACATGCTTATGCTTTCATGTATGGAAGAGGCAAAACACTCACTATATACATGTACATTTGTAATATATGCCTCCAGATGTGGGAAAGACTTGATACACTATGTCCTTAGGTGACTCTGGAGCTACTAAGTCTAAGTAATTCCATACCACCACTCATCTTAATTTGTTACCTTCATAAACCAAACAGCCCAGTCCCCAGATCCCCACCACCAATTATCTTCATAAGATGCTGTAGAAATGGAATGCACTTCTTCCAGCCATTCCCAACTCTTCCCTTCACATGCTCACTCCACTTTAACTACACACTGGAGCTCTGACTGGAAGCTCTCTCCAGTGGAAACTGGTGTTCTGACTCTTACCACATGTCACTCTGAGCTAGAGACAAAAATTAATTATACTCTATGCTGTTCTCTCTCTCTCTCTCTCTCTCTCTCTCTCTCTCTCTCTCTCTCTCTCTCTCCCTCCCTCCCCCGTCCCTTCTTCCTCCTCTGCCTTTTTCCTACAAATTGCCCCACTATCAACACCACCATGACCACATTACAAACTAATATTTTATAGTGAAGACAGATGTCCTCTGCATCAGATTCTGCCTTCAGGTTCCTGTCTCAAGCTCCTACCCTGACTTCCCTGGATGTTAAGATGAAATAAACATTATCCCAAATTTGCTTTTGGTCTTGGTGTTGGATCACAGCAATAGAAACCTAAGCCATCAGTTCTCTCTACCGTTGTTTATTTCACTTTGGGAAATGTCACTAATAACCATTTAGGTACCTTGGTCAAAAAAACTAGAAATCATCTTGAATCTTCTTTCAATCCAAAATGCAGTTCATCCACAAATTTGCTCTCAGATAAAGTTCCAAAATACATGCAGGTCTCAGCATTTCTCACTGTCTTCTTGCTTCTATTGGGCTACCAACCCTTATCACCTAAATTGTTAAAGGGTGCTCAACTGGTTTCTTTTCCTCTGGTCTCCTTCAATTTCATTCCCCACACAACCAGAGTGTTCTAACACACACACACACACACACACACACACACACACACACACACACACACGGGGGGGGGGGGGGGTACTTAATTATGGTCCCTTGCTAACCTAAGAAGAACAAAGTCAACATCTTTGCAATAACTTTTATGGATCTTTGTGACCTGGCGTCCATTTCCATTCTCCTCATCTTATTTTTCTCCCTATGATTCACAACCATGTTTTCTTTCTATTCTTTGAATCTGCCAATCTCTTTCCAAGGTCAAGGCCTTGTCATCTATTGTTTCTCCAGGTA